>NC_090378.1:32111207-32422925 GCF_036365525.1 Heterodontus francisci | reverse complement strand
AATGATCTCAGAGTCTTAATATCTTGTGGTAGGGGGAGTTCGAGGATTGTCTGTACTCACTTTTGCTCTATCTGATGCTTTTGCCCTGTGTTATCACTATTCCCAAATAAGAAACCTTTTCTTTCAATATCTGTGCCTTTTTCGGGTTAACTTTCACTCTGACTTTCCAAAGGAGTTGAAGGAGTTCCTCCAGTAGCTCTGAATGCTCTTCCTTACTCTCCGTTTGGAGTAATAGGTCATCCACATATTGGATCAAACATTCTGATCGGGAGAAAGGACTTAACCTTTTGCCAACCGCTGGTGGAATATTGACGGAGTGCCAGCGGTATGGACCAGAACCCATTGCTAATGTCCAACACAGTAAACCACTTAGACTGTTTTTGTTTTTTTTTGTTCTCTAAAACTTTGTTTGACCTCTTAAATGTCAGATAAATTTCTCTTTGAGTGCTTTAAATAACCACCCAATCAATTAAATTTTGTTTATTGATCCCAATTTCTTATGCCCTGACTTCGTGGTTTTGCATTTTTTTTACATTAAAGACAGAAGTGCTTGCAACTATCTCTCCTTCTCAAGCACTTTGTCTCAGTGATAAAGATGCTGTGACATTTGATCTCTGCAATTAAGTTCTTAAATTCTTAAAGCTGCTGGATCTCTTGCTGTGGCATCAGTTCTCATGTGGCCTTGGAACCTACCGTCACCTGCTTCAAAAAACAGAAAGAATCCATTGTGGCTCTGCCCCTGAGCCCAATGGGTTAATTTGTCCAATTATATCTGTCAGTTTAGAAATTTAAGATTTAATAACGTCCAATATATATAAATTTTACTCTCAGCAATGCAAAAATTGCATGATGGATTAAATGGAAAAACAATAGCTGCAGCGGGATTAATTTCTGTTTGTCTCCAAGGGGGCGGAGCAAAACATTCTCAGCTGCGTCACTTTATGTAACTTTTTTCTGATCAAAAAGAACTACTCTCCATTTTAAATTTTTTCAATCTTTTTGGTATCCTTAGGGTTTGAAAACAACAAAATAATTAGTAACATTATCAACTTCAAAGGAAAGCATCTCCATCAGGAAAGACAGCATTTTAGATTAAACTGCAATTGTTTCCAAATTTTTAGCATCTTTTGTAAGAGGTTTCTAATCCAAGGATTTTTTTTTTAATATAACAAAGATGATTCCAAATTCCAATTTACTGCCATAAATATTTAAAAATCAAAACTGCCAATGTTATTTGAATGAGTGTTATGTCCGGAACTGAAGACTCCTCTAAAACTTGACATAATAAACTTGAAAGTTCATTGTGGCCACAAATGAAATTTCCAGTTTTTCAACTTAGCAGGTCAGTTAACCTTAATAGTATAAACTTAACTCTGACTTATTAACTTATAATACTTCTTAACTACACACAGAACAGAATAGCACATGCTTTTGTTTTAAAGATAGGTAAATTACGTCATTTTTCTTGGTCTTTCTTCAGGCGCCTTTTCAAAAGACTGTAATAAAATAAATCTAAAGAAAAAGTTACTTAACATTCTTAAAACAAAAGATTTAACACCAGCTTCTTAAACAAACTTTAAACAGACAGAATCTTTCCTATATCTCCTTTGTTTATCCTTCTCTCCCTTAAACCAAAATCCAATTCCTGTCATTTGCTACTTAAAACAGTCAGTAAAACATGTCTTTAATTTAAACTCCAAAAAAAAACCAAGAACAGATTTTAAACTAGAACTCCAATTAAAGCAGTGTTTCAAACTTCAAATTGGATTTCTGCCAAACATCTTCAGACCTTCAAGGCTGAAGCTTATCTCTTAGAAAATTGTTCATTGCCTTTTCACAGTTGCAAAACCAACTTTTAAAATAAAAATAAAACTTTAACTTAAAATATAATTCAATTTTATATCCCATTCCTGGGTGCACAATCTTAAATTGAAATGAATACACTCAACAATCACTTTTCATACTCATTCAATTCCAAACAACTTAGCAAATTGATTCCTGTAATGGGTTATGAATTCAAAGTACCAAAATCTCTGTCAAATTCCCTGTCCCGATGCCAAGGAACAGACACAGATTCAACAAGTTCACAACCAAAACATGACTCAAGGTTCCCACGAGATATACGCGTGTAAAAATAGAAAAAGTAACAGACTCATGCTTTCATCATTAAGGCCAGACAGCAAAGAGTTAATGACGATTAGTTCTACAGAACACAGGCTGCGAATCCCATTCAATTCATTCGTGGAAGCTTCCAACATTCACACATTCGAATTAAAAGACACAGTAACTTGTTTTTACTCACTTGAAATTTCACTAAAACAGTCTTTTTATGTCACTCTGCCATAAACTTTGTCATGGAGCCCTCTGGCCTTATCTGTCAAGTTGGCCCGATTAAAATTGTCATTGTCATCATCCTCCCTATCCACAAAAGTGCATATTATGCTCCTCTGTGCTGAGAGTTGAGACTGTAGTTTACTTGTCTCCTTCTGACATTTGGTATGATCCGCTGACTGGTACGCCCGCTCCGTCTGTAAGCGGTGCATAACTGTCATTGCGGTCTGTAAGTCAGAGCATTTCTGTTCCGCTCTTGTGAGCTGTTCCTTCGCCTTGTCAGCTTCCCTCTCGGCCTTACTGCGACTGTACTCAGCCTTTTCAGCTTGAGACTGGAATTGTATTAAATGCACTACCTGTGCTGAACTAACAGTTTCTGCCTTCAGGGCCCCATCATGCCCCTCATTCTTTTCTTTTTCTGACTTTTGCAACTCCTGCTTCAATCTTTCAACTTCACTCTGCACCACCTGTGCTGCACTAACTGACTCTGCCTTCCCAATGCTGTACCCCAACGGACCCCTGGCCTGTGTACTGTTTAACTGCAAACTCTCTCCACAAGGGCCACTTGCCCTTCAAATATTTCCAGAGCTCCAACTCCCACTCTGGCCTGGCCAGGGCCACAATTACTCAAAGGTTCACCAATCCGATCTGTCAGACTCGTAACTTTGTTTATAATTTAGTTCAAACTCAGCAAGGCTATTCAAAATAACTTGAAATAGCACTACAACTGAGTCCCTGTTCGGGCACCAATTATGTTGTGCCTAACACGCACTTATTCTTAAAGAATCCGTGGAATCCGATTGGTGAAAGGGATATCAATATTTTATTCACACACCAAATCATCAAGTACAAGCTCCTACTACTTGGACAGTATCAAAACTCATCAAAGTACAAGCTCTCACTACTTGCATGGTATCAAAACTCATCAAAGTACAAGCACTCACTACTTGCACAGTATACTATCCGTCAAGACACGAGGTGATCAGTCTCGGAATTGCGGCTGCTTTTCTGTTCTCTGAGCCTCTGGCTCAGGGTATCTTCTCGAGTGTTGTTCCCGGGGTTAGATTTTTAGATTTATTTAGATTTAGATATATAGCACTGAAATAGGCCCTTCGGCCCACCGAGTCTGTGCTGACCATTAACCACCCATTTATACTAATCCTGCACTAATCCCATATTCCTAACACATCCTCACCTGTCCCTATATTCCCCTACCACCTACCAATACTAGTGGCAATTTATAATGGCCAATTCACCTATCAACCTGCAAGTCTTTTGGAGGTGGGAGGAAACCGGAGCACCCGGAGGAAACCCACGCAGACACAGGGAGAACTTGCAAACTCCACACAGGCAGTACCCAGATTTGAACCCGGGTCGCTGGAGCTGTGAGGCTGCGGTGCTAACCACTGCGCCACTGTGCCGCCCCTGCGCCACAGGTTCTCGTACCTTCCTCAGTTTCAGTCAAGGTTCTCGTACCTTCCTCAGTTTCAGTCAGGGGTTAAATCTTGTTTCTAAGACCCGCCCCTCTTACTTACTCATAGGGGTCTGGTATACTGACATAATGATAATTCCTTATTTGGCTAAGTGAGAACCTGTTCAAAACTTCACAGTTTCCCATTGTCTATTATGAGTTTAATCATATCTGGTGTCCATGATGACTCCTAGTTTCTGGGATCCTCCTCAATACCTTTTCTATAATCATATCTACAATTCCTCGGCTACCTGTGTGCTGTGGCCCCTTGCTACCCAGCACCCCTATGCTTTAACACACCGTTAATTGTTGTGTGACTCTCCCCTTTGTTGCAACTAAGTTCTTATGTGTTTTTGTGATATGTGTTTTTACTGTATGTGTTTTTACTGGGTCTATATAACCTTCTGTGTGGGATCTTTATCAAAAGCCTTCTGAAAATCCAAATGCACCATATCCACTGGTTTCCCCTTATATATTCCACTAGTCACATCCTCAAAAAACTATAGCAGGTTTGTCAAGCATGATTTCCCTTTCATAAATCCCTGTTAACTCTGCCCAATCCTACCATTATTTTCTAAGTGTCCAGTTATAGCATCCTTTATAATGGATTCTAGCATTTTCCCTACTCCTGATGTCAAACTAACAGGTCTGTAGTTTCCCACTTTCTCTCTCCCTCCATTCTTAAATAGTGGGGTTACATTTGATACCGTCCAATCATCAGGAACCGTTTCAGAATCTATAGAATTTTGGAAGATGATCATCAACGCATGGGACTTGGTGCAAGTGAGGACATGGGTGGCAGAGTTTCCAATGACCTTAAGTTTACTGAGAGCAGAATTTTTTTTTCTTTGTTTCATGGGTTGTGGTGTCGCTGGCAAGGCCAGCATTTGTTGCCTGTCCCTAATTACCCTTGGGAAGGTGGTGGTGAGCTGCCTTCTTGAACTGCTGCAGTCCATCTGGTGCAGGTACACCCACAGTGCTGTTGGGGAGGGAGTTCCAGGATTTTGATCCAGTGACAGTGAAGATCGGCGATATGTTTCCAAGTCAGGATGCTGTGTGGCTTGGAGGGGAACTTGCAGGTGGTGTTGTTTCCTTGCGTCTGCTGCCCTTGTTCTTCTAGGTGGAAGAGGTCACGGGTTTGGAAGGTGCTGTCGAAGGAGGCATGGTAAGTTGCTGCAGTGCATCTTGTATATGGTGCATACAGCTACCACTCCGCATTGGTGGTGGAGGAATTGAATGTTTAAGGTGGTGGATGGGGTGCCAATCAAGCAGGCTGCTTTGTCCTGGATGGTGTCACCCTACCTGAGTGTTGGAGCTGAACTCATAAGATCATAAGAACTAGGAGCAGGAGTAGGCCGTCCGGCCCCTCGAGCCTGCTCCGCCATTCAATAAGATCATGGCTGATCTTTTCGTGGACTCAGATCCACTTACCCGCGCTCTCACCGTATCCCTTAATTCCTTTATTGTTCAAAAAGATATCTACCTTAGCTTTAAAAACGTTTACTGAAGAAGCGTCAACTACTTCACTGGGCAAGGAATTCCATAGATTAACAACCCTCTGGGTGAAGAAGTTCCTTCTTAATTCTGTCCTAAATCTGCTCCCTCTAATCTTGAGGCTATGCCCTCTTGTCCTAGCTTCACCTGCCAGTGGAAACATCCTCTCTACTTGTATCTTATCTATTCCCTTCATAATTTTATATGTTTCTATAAGATTCCCCCTCATTCTTCTGAATTCCAATGAATATAATCCCAATCTACTCAGTCTCTCCTCATAAGCCAACCCCCTCAATTCCGGAATCAACCTAGTGAACCTCCTCTGCACCCTCTCCAGTGCCAGTACATCCTTTCTCAAGTAAGGAGACCAAAACTGCACACAGTACTCCAGGTGCGGCCTCACCAGTACCTTATACAGCTGCAACATAACCTCTCTGCTTTTAAACTCAATCCCTTTAGCAATGAAGGACAAAATTCCATTTGCCTTCCTAATTACTTGCTGTACCTGCAGACCAACCTTCTGCGATTCATGCACAAGGACACCCAGGTCCCTCTGCATAGCAGCATGCTGCAACTTTTTACCATTCAAGTAATAATCCTTTTTACTGTTACTCCTACTGAAATGAATGACTTCACATTTATTAACATTGTATTCCATCTGCCAGACCTTTGCCCACTCACTCAATGTATCTATGTTCCTCTGCAAAGTTTCACAGTCATCTGCACACTTTGCTCTGCCACTCATCTTAGTGTCATCTGCAAACTTTGACACCCTACACGTGGTCCCCAACTCCAAATCATCTATATAAATTGTAAATAATTGCGGTCCCAACACCGATCCCTGAGGCACACCACTAGTGACTGATTGTCAACCAGAATAGCACTCATTTATCCCCACTCTCTGCTTCCTGTTAGTCAACCAATCCTCTATCCATGCTAATACTTTACCCCTAACGCCATGCATCCTTATCTTATGCAGCAGCCTCTTGTGCGGCACCTTGTCGAAGGCCTTTTGGAAATCTAGGTACACCACATCCACTGGGTCCCCATTGTCTACCTTGCTCATAATGTCATCATAGAATTCCAAAAGATTTGTCAAGCATGACCTGCCCTTCACTAACCCATGCTGCGACTGCCCAACGGGACAATTTCTATCGAGATGCCCTGCTATTTCTTCCTTGATAATAGACTCAAGCATCTTCCCCACTACAGAGGTTAAGCTACCCGGTCTATAATTCCCCATCTTTTGTCTACCTCCCTTTTTAAACAGTGGCGTCACATCTGCTGTTTTCCAATTTGTTGGGACTACCCCAGAATCCAGCGAATTTTGGAAAATTACCGCCAGTGCACCTGCTATTTCTCCCGCCATCTCTTTTAGTACCCTGGGATGCATTCCATCAGGGCCAGGAGACTTATCAATCCTTAGCTCCATTAGCTTGCCCAACATTACCTCTTCCGTAATAATGATTGTTTCCAGGTCCTCACCTACGTTCGTCTCTTTGTCAATTACTGGCATGTTATTAATGTCCTCCACTGTGAAGACTGATACAAAATACCTGTTCAATGCCTCGGCCATTTCATCATATCCCATAACTAAATTCCCCTTCTCATCCTCTAAAGGACCAACGTTTACTTTAGCCACTCTTTTTCGTTTTATATATTTATAGAAACTTTTGCTATCTGTCTTTATATTCTGTGCTAGTTTTTTCTCATGTTCTATCTTACTTTTCTTTATAGCTCTTTTTGTGGCTTTCTGTTGACCTTTAAAGTTTTCCCAATCTTCTAGTTTCATGCTGTTTTTGGCCACTTTGTATGCCTTCTCTTTCAATTTGATAGCCTCCCTTATTTCCTTGGACACCCATGGCAGATTACCCCTTTTCTTCCAGTCCTTCCTTTTCACTGGAATATACTTTTGCTGAGCACTTTGAAAAATTGCTTTGAAAGTCCTCCACTGCTCGTCAACTGTCCCACCATAAAATCTTTGTTTCCAGTCTACTTTAGCCAAGTCCTCCCTCATTCTATTGTAGTCCCCCTTGTTCAAGCGCAGGACCCTGGTATTGGATTTTATCTTCACACTCTCCATCTGTATTCTAAATTCAACCATACTGTGATCACTCCTTCCAAGAGGAACCCTAACTATGAGGTCATTAATTATTCCTGTCTCATTACACAGGACTAGATCTAGGATAGCTTGCTCCCTCGTCGGTTCCATTACATACTGTTCAAGAAAACTATCACGGATACACTCAACGAACTCCTCCTCAAGGCTACCCTGACTGAGCTGGTTCGACCAGTCTACATGTAGATTAAAATCCTCCATGATAATTGCCGTACCATTTCTACAGGCATTAGTTATTTCTTTGTTTATTGCCCGCGCCCAATGTGATGTTATTATTTGGTGGCCTATAGACTACGCCTATCAATGACTTTTTCTTCTTAGAGTTTCTAATTTCCACCCAAATGGATTCAACCTCATTCTCCATAGAACCTATCTTATCTCTCAGCACTGCCCTGATGTTGTCCTTGAATATCAGAGTTACACCACCTCCCTTACCTTCCTGTCTGTCCTTCCGAATAGTCTGGTACCCCTGGATATTTAACTCCCAGTCGTGACCAACCTGTAACCATGTCTCCGTAATGGCTACCAAATCATATTCATTCGCGATGATTTGTGCCGTTAACTCATCAACCTTGTTACGAATGCTACGAGCATTCAGATAAAGTGCCTTTATGCTAGCTTTCTTACCCTCATGATTTCCAACATCGTCCAGGCAAGTGGAAAGTATTCCATCACAGTTCTGACTTGTGTCTTGTAGATGGTGGACAGTCTTTGGAGAGTCAGGAGGTGAGTTACTCACTGTAGAATCTATGCCCTTGACACTGTTTGCTTTATAATGGAAGACAGAAGTTCCATCCCTTAGAAATCAATGAGGAAACTCCAAACATTTTGGAGAACCAGTAAAACTCAGTATCTGCCATTTCACTGGGGATTCTGCTGGTTTTTTGCTGGAATTAGGGTGACAGAATGGCAGAGTTCCCATGGAATTCCAGGGCCATTGTATGTGCTGTGGCGTAACACCACAGCTCTGACTTTGTTTAGTTTCTGGTTTTCAGTTCTTGTGCAGGAGCAATGATTTGTGTGGGTAAGCTGGAACTTGTGTTGTCCTTGAAGTATTATGTAAAAAACAAAGCAGATAGTTCCCCCCAAGTTCCTGCTGTTTGTCAGGGACTGGAAAAATATTTCTGTAAAGGGTTACATTAATTATCAAGTGTAATTTTCAAGTACTGTGTCTTTTCACTTTTGTGTATTATTTCAGGCATTTCAGGTGATTTCAACCTCCATCTGAACTCATCATGTTCTCTCTCCTCTGAGTTCACTGCCCTCTTCTCCTCCCTTAACCTCGCTCCATGTAAATGGCCACTCCCTGACTTTGCTGTCTGACATGGATCGCTACTCTCATTGTACCAATCACTGAGAAGGTCATCTCTGATCATTTCCTTGTAAAACTCTCCGCCTACATCCTTCTTCCACATCCTTACCTACTTCTGTGTTTGCCTTGAGAAAACTATCCCTCAATTCACTTACAACTGCACTTTTGGAAATCCCAACTGCCTCACCTTTGGCCTTATGCTTGCCGCAACATTTCTGCAGCGACTAATTTGCTCAACTGTACCTTCACCATCACCTTTGACGTCCTAGTTCCCAATAAAACCATTATTTTCCCTCTCCCTGGCCATTCCCCCAGTACAGCCCCCTTCTCTGCTCCCTTAAATCCAAGGGATGCAGAGTTAAACGAATATGGTGGACAACTGGTTTAGCCATCCACTGCCAGATATGGCTCTCAGATTCTGCTTTCATTGCTAAAAATGTTCACTATTCCAGGATAATCCTGGAATGTGAAGATAACTCCCAGCTTCTTTTCTCTACTGCAAGCTGTCTTCTTAAAACCCTCCCCCTGCCTCTACCCTCACCTTCAACAATAAGTGCTTGTGGACTTCTTTTTCACTAAGATTCAGATCACCTGATCAGCTGCCCCTGCCTCTTCCCTCCGTTCTACTAGCCCACCAGTCCAAACGTCTTCTAAAGATCCCCCTTACCTTAGCCCTGAACTGGCATCTTTCTCTAGTTTCTCTCCTATCTCATATCATGCCCTCTCTGAGCTCAACTTGTTCATGAAACCCACTTCCTGCTCTCTGGACCCTATTTCCACTAAACTGCTGATCACCCAACTTCCCTTTTTGGCCCCCATGTTAGCTTATATTTTTAACAGTTCACTCTCTTCAGGTACTGTTCCTCTCTCCTTTAAATCTGTCATCAGCATCCCTCTCCTCAAAAACCAAACCTTGACCCCCCTCTGTCCTTGCAAACTAGCACTCCATCTCTAATCTTTCCCCTCCTTTGAACATGTTGTCACCTCCCAAATCTGTGCCCATCTTTTCCAGAGCTCCATGTTTGAATCCTCCAATCAGGGTTCTGCCCTTGCCACAGTACCGAAATGGCTCTTGTCAAAGTCACAAATGACATCCTATATGGCTGTGATAAAGGGAAACGATCCCTCCTCGTCCTTCTCGATCTGTCTGCAACCTTTGACACAGTTGATCACACCATCCTCTTCCAATGCCTCTCCACTGTCATCCAGCTCAGTGGGACTGCTCACATCTGTTTCCATTCGTAGTCAGAGTATCACTTGTAATGGTTTCTCTTCCCACTCTGACACTGTTACCTCTGGTGTTCTTTCAAGGATCGATCCTTGACCTCCTTCTATTTCTCATTTACATGCTGTCTTGGAGATATAGTCATAGAGTTATACAGCACAGAAACAGGCCCTTCGGCCCATCGTGTCTGTGCCGGCCATCAGCACCTAACTATTCTAATCCCATTTTTCAGCACTTGGCCCATAGCCTTGTAGGCTATGGCATTTTAAGTACTCATCTAAAATGTTGTGAGAGTTCCTGCCTCTACCACCTCTTCAGGCAGTGCGTTCCGGATTACGACCTCCCTCTGGGTGAAAACATTTTTCCTCAAATCCCCTCTAAACCTCCTGCCCCTTACCTTAAATCTATGCCCCCTGGTTATTGACCCCTCCGCTAAGGGAAAAAATTTCTTCCTATTGAAACCTATCAATGCCCCTCATAATTTTGTATACCTCAATCAAGACCCCCCTCAGCCTTCTCTGCTCTAAGGAAAACAACCCCAGCCTTTTCAGTCTCTCTTCATAGCTGAAATGCTCCAGCCCAGGCAACAACCTGGTGAATCTCCTCTGCACCCTCTCCAGTGCAATCACATCCTTCCTATAGTGTGGTGACCAGAACTGTACACAGTACTCCAGCTGTGGCCTAACTAGCATTTTATACAGCTCCATCATAACCTCCCTGCTCTTATATTCTATGCCTTGACTAGTAAAGGCAAGTATCCCATATGTCTTCTTAACCACCTTATCTACCTGTGCTGCTGCCTTCAGTGATCTATGGAGAAATACACCAAGGTCCCTCTGACCCTCTGTACTTCCTAGGGTCCTACCATCCATTGTATATTCCCTTGCCTTGTTAGTCCTCCCAAAATGCATCACCTCACACTTCTCAGGATTAAATTCCATTTGCCACTGCTCTGCCCATCTTATCAGCCCATCTATATCATTCTGTAATCTAAGGCTTTCCTCCTCACTATTTATGACACCACCAATTTTCGTGTCATCTGCGAACTTACTGATCATACTTCCTATATTCGCGTCTAAATCATGAATGTACACTACAAACAGCAAGGGTCCCAGCACAGATCCCTGCCCCACTGGTCACAGGCTTCCAATCACAAAAACAACCCTCAACCATCACCCTCTGCCTTCTGCCACTAAGTCAATTTTGGATCCAATTTGCCAAATTGCCCTGGGTCCCATGGGCTGTTACCTTGTTAACCAATCTCCCATGTGGGACCTTATCAAAAGCCTTACTGAAGTCCATGTAGACTACATCAACTGCTTTACCTTCATCTACACATCTAGTCACCGCATCGAAAAATTCAATCAAGTTAGTTAGACACGATCTCCCCCTGACAAAGCCATGCTGACTATCTCTGATTAATTCCTGCCTCTCCAAGTGGAGATTAATCCTGCCCCTCAGAATTTTTTCCAATAGTTTCCCTCCCACTGATGTTAGACTCACTGGCCTGTAATTACCTGGTTTCTCCCTGCTACCCTTCTTGAATAATGGTATCACATTCACCGTCCTCCAATCCTCTGGTACCTCTCCTGTGGCCAGAGAGGATTTGAAAATTTGTGTCAGAGCCCCTGCTATCTCCTCCCTTGCCTCACACAATAGCATGGGATACATCTCATCCGGGCCTGGGGATTTATCCACTTTTAAGCCCGCTAAAACAGTTAATACTTCCTCCCTTTCAATGCTAATATGTTCAAGTGTATCACAATCCCCCTGCCTGATCTCGACACCTAAATTGTCCTTCTCCATAGTGAACACAGATGAAAAATAATCACTTAAAACCTCACCTATGTCCTCCAGCTCCATACATAGATTGCCACTTTGATCCCTAATAGGCCCTACTCTTTCCCTGGTTATCCTCTTGCCCTTAATATACTTATAAAACACCTTAGGACTTTCCTTTATCTTGCCCACCAATGTTTTTTCATGCTCCCTCTTCACTCACCTAATTAGTTTTTTAAGTATCCCCCTACATTTTCTATACTCCTCTAGTGCCTCTGCTGGTTTCAGCACTCTGAATCTGCCATAAGCCTCCTTTTTTTCCCTTATCCAATCCTCTATATCCCTTGACATCCAGGGTTCCCTGGACTTGGCGGTCCTGCCCTTCACCTTAATAGGAACATGTTGGTTCTGAACTCTCACTGTTTCCTCTTTGAATGACTCCCACTGGTCTGATGTAGACTTTCCTACAAGTAGCTGCTCCCAGTCCACTGTGGCCAGATCCTGTTTTGTCATATTGAAATCGGCCTTCCCCCAATTCAGTACCTTTATTTCCGGTCCATCTTTGGCCTTTTCAATAACTACCTTAAATCTTACAGAGTTATGGTCACTATCCCTGAAATACTCCACCACTGACCGTTGTATCACTTGTCCGGCTTCATTCCCTAGGATTAGGTCCAGTACTGCCCCTTCTCGTGTCGGACTTTAGTTTAGTTTAGTGATACAGCACTGAAACAGGCCCTTCAGCCCACCGAGTCTGGGCTGACCATCAACCACCCATTTATACTAATCCTACACTAATTCCATATTCCTACCACATCCCCACCTGTCCCTATATTTCCCTACCACCTACCTATACTAGGGGCAATTTATAATGACCAATTAACCTATCAACCAGCAAGTCTTTGGCATGTGGGAGGAAACCGGAGCACCCGGAGGAAACCCACGCAGACACAGGGAGAACTTGCAAACTCCACACAGGCAGTACCCAGAATTGAACCCAGGTCGCTGGAGCTGTGAGGCTGCGGTGCTAACCACTGCGCCACTGTGCTGCCCAAACTTTCTATGTGCTGGCTCAAAAAGCTCTCCTGTATGCATTTTAAGAATTCCACCCCCTTTAAGCCTTTTGCACTAAGACTATCCCAGTTGATATTGGGGAAGTAGAAATCCCCTACTATTATTACCCTTTTATTTTTACACCTCTCTGAGATTTGCCTACATATCTGCTCCTCTATCTCTCCCTGACTGTTTGGAGGCCTGTAGTACACTCCCAGCCAAGTGATTGCCTCCTTTTTGTTTTTAAGTTCTACCGATATAGCCTCATTTGAGGAACCTTCTAAGATATCAACCCTCCTTACTGCAGTAATTGACTCCTTGGTCAATCGTGCAATGCCACCTCCTCTTTTACCTCCTCCCCAGTCATGCCTGAAGATTCTATACCCTGGAATATTGAGCTGCCAGTCCTGCCTTTCCCTCAACCATGTCTCTGTGATAGCAATAATATCATATTTCCATGTGCTAATCAATGTTCTCAATTCATCTGCCTTACTAGTAAGACTCCTTGCATTAAAATAGATGCAAACCAGCCTTGCATTTTTCATTTGTGCCTTAACAGGTCTATATTTGCTCTGCCTTCCAGACTGACTCAGTTTCTCTTTTATATTTGACTGAGCATCACCCCCTACTGTACCTCCACTCTGTATCCAACCCCCTCCAACAGCACTAGCAAACCTCCCAGCAAAGATGTTGGTCCCGTTCCGGTTCAGGTGCAACCCATCCAACCTGTATCGGTCCCACCTTCACCAGAAACAGACCCAGTGATCCAGGAAACTAAAGCTCTCCCTCCTGCACCATCTCCTCAGCCACGCATTCATCTGCTCTATCCTCCTATTCCCTATACTCACTAGCACATGGCACCGGGAGTAATCCAGAGAATACAACCTTCGGCGCCATCATCTGAAAACATTGTGCTGATTTTCACATGTAGGCTGATGACACCCACCACCTCTCTCAGCTCTTCCATTATCAGACTGCTTCTTCAACATCGAGTATTGGATGAACAGAAATATCCTCCAATTGAATATTGGGAAGACTGAAGCCATTGTCTTTGGACCCTGTCACAAACTCCACTCCCTAGCTACTGACTCCATCCCTCTCCCTGGCAACTGTCTGAAGCTGGATCGGACTGTTTGAAACCTTGGTGTCATATTTGATTCCGAGAAGAGCTTCCGACCACAAATCTGCACCATCAGTGAGACTGCCTAATTCCATTTCCGTAATATCACCGGATTCTAATCCTGCCTCAGGTCACCTTCTGCGGAAATCCTCATTCATGTTTTTGTTACCTCTTTTCCAATACACTCTTGGCCAGCCTCCCACATTCTACCCTCTATAAACTTGACATCACCCAAAACTCTGCTGCACTGTCCTTATTCGCAGTCCCGTTCACCTATCACCCTTGTACTTGCTGACCTACCTTGGCTCCCGGTCAAGTAATGCCTCATTTAAAAAATTCTCATCCTTGTTTTCAATTCCCTTCATGGCCTCACCCCTCCCTATCACTGTAATCTCCTCTTGCTCCTCAACTATCCGAGATATCTGCACTCATCTAAATCTGGCCTCTATTGCTCCACCATTCGTGGCTGTGCCTTGAGCTGCCTAGGCCTTAAGCTCTGGAATTCCTGCCCTAAATCTCGCTGCCTCTCTAACTCTCTTTTCTCCTTTAAGACGCTTCTTAAAACCTTCTGATTTTAACTCTCTGCCCTAATCTTGCCTTATGTGGCTCAGTGTCAAATTGTGCTTTGTAACTCTCCTGTCAGGTGCCTTGGGGCATTTCATCATGTTAAAGGCATTATCTAAATTCAAGTTGTTGTTGTTATTTAACTTGTAAACAAATTTCACCAAGTAGATTTAGCCTGTACATATTGAGTTCTCAGTATATAATCTTCTGTCTCCAGAAATGAATGGGACCATGTGGTGGACATCCCATGTATTCTCTAATTCATGGCTTGCCAAAAGTCATTTTAAACCTGGGCAGGGTAACACATATGCATGGAGATTCAAACCAACAAGGAATATCTCTGTTTATGGAAACTGTCGTCTATGAATGAGAGACCAAGTGTTGGGTAAAACCACAGCTTGGGACACTTAGCTCCTGATGCACCTCATCAAGTTGCGCTGGCACAAGATTGCCTGCAAGGTCGTTCTGCAGGGGATTCATGATCTTGCCGGTGGGGGTGGCCAAGATGAAGTGTGGGGGTAGTATGGGGGGAGTGGGGACAGGGGGTGCGGGTGGTGAGGGAGCCTGGGGCTGGGGGAGCAGGGGCAAGAGCTATGATTGTTTTTGTCAGGCCCTGAGGAGCACATTCCTCCCAAATGAGCCCTAAAATGGCATTTGGGATGCTATTGGTGCCCTTGAACCATAGAACCATTACGACACAGAAGAAGGCCATTCATCCCATCGTGTCTGCGCCAGCCAAAAAAACTAGCCACCCAATCTAATCCCACCTTGCAGCACTTGGTCCATAGCCTTGCCAGTTACAGCACTTCAGGTGCATGTCCAGGTACCTTTTAAAAGAATTGAGGGTTTCTGCCTCCACCACCATTCCTGGCAGTGAAGTCCAGACACCCATCACCCTCTGGGTGAAAAAGTTTTTTCTCATGTCCCCTCTAATCCTTCTACTAATCACCTTAAATATGTGTCCCCTGGTAACTGACCTCCCTGTCAGGGGGAACAGGTCCTTTCTATCCATTCTATTAGGCCCATAATAATTTTGTACACCTTAATTAAGTCACCCCTCAGCTTCCTCAGTTCCAGGGAAAACAACCCTAGCCTATCCAATCTTTCCTCATAGCTGCAACTTTCAAGCCCTGCTAACATCCTTGTCCATCTCCTCTGTACTCTCTCCAGAGCTATTATGTCCTTCCTGTAATGTGGTGACCAGAACTGTATGCAATACTCCAGCTGGGGCCTAACCAGCATTTTATACAGTTTCAGCATTACATCCCTGCTTTTGAATTCTATGCCTCAGCTGATAAAGGAAAGCATTCCATATGCCTTCTTCACTACTCTATCTACCTGTCCTGCCACCTTCAGGGACCTGTGGACATGCAGTCCAGGATCTCTCACTTCTTCTACCCCTCTCAATATCCTCCTGTTTATTGTGTATTGCCTCGCTTTATTTGCCCTCCCCAAATGCAGTACCTCATACTTCTCTGGATTGAATTCCATTTGCCACTTTCCCACCCACTCAACCAAACCATTGATATAATTCTGAACTCTATGGCTATCCTCTTCACAATTAACTACAAGGACAACTTTTGTGTCATCAGCAAATTTTCCAATCATGCCTCCCACATTTAAGTCCAAATCATTAATATATACCACAAACAGCGCTGTGGAACACCACTGCAAACAGCTTTCCATTCGCAAAAACATCCGTCAACTTCTAGCCTTTGTTTCCTGTCCCTGAGCCAATTCTGGATCCAACCTGCCACATTTCCCCGTATCCCATGGGCTTTTACTTTACTGACCAGTCTGCCAAATGCCTTACTAAAATCCATGTAGACCACATCCTTTGCGCTACCCTCATCAATCCTCCCTGTCACTTCTTCAAAAAACTCAATTAAGTTAGT
This sequence comes from Heterodontus francisci, assembly GCF_036365525.1. NCBI lineage: Eukaryota > Metazoa > Chordata > Chondrichthyes > Heterodontiformes > Heterodontidae > Heterodontus > Heterodontus francisci. The sequence continues at coordinate 32,406,562 of NC_090378.1, read as the reverse complement.
AAGAGATGACCTTCCCCTAACAAGTCCATGCTGACTATCCCTGATTAATCCATGCCTTTCTCAGTGGCGGTTTATCCTGTCCCTCAGAATTGATTCTAACAATTTACCCACCACCAAGGTGAGACTGACCGGCCTATAATTATTTGGCCTATCCCTCGCACCCTTTTTAAACAATGGCACAACGTTCGCAGACCTCCAATAATCTGGTACCTCATCTGCATCTATTGGACCCCGATTCTCCCCTTAAAAGTGCTGCCTAGGGCTTGGCCCTTTCAGGAGGGCTGTGTTGGAATCGCTGGTGTGAATGGGGTCTTAAGTGCTGAACGGCTATTTTAATGCTGTTGTTCCTACTTCTATGCTGGGCGGTTCAAGTAAAAAATCTAACCTGTGGTTCGACAAAGTTCTTTGGTAACACAGCACTCCTGCTGGCTGCAATAGGCCTCACCCCCACATCCCACAGTCTTGCCCCTCTCAAGGCACTTATTTGAGAGTGGGTGGTATCAAGGCAAGTGGCCTGAAATTCATGAGCCACAATGGCTGAGCTGCCTGTGGAGGTGTGATAGGCACTGGTGGCTCACCTAAACTACTGAAATAAATCCTTTGGCCCAATCTTGGGATGGCCTCGGGCATCCCAGGAGAGCACACGCTTGTGAGTCCAGTGACAATTCTGGACCCATAAAGGGGCCCAGATGAATTTCTACCCCACAGTATTTTCTGACTCATTGGACATGTTCTGTGTTCACATTGATTTCCACCTTGCAGACAATTTCTTATCAATTCCCATCTTTTACCTTAACTTCTCAATGTTTTAAGCTTATGTGCACCCTTGCATGCAATACCTCTTTGGAAACTCAGGTACATCATTTTGCAAGGCTTTTCATTGTCCACTTCGAATGTCACTTGGTCAACGTAGTCAAATGGTTGATCAGGCAAGATCTTCCCTTTCTGCTGCCGTATTGATTGCTAATTACTCGGTTATCAGACAAGTAATTCTAAATCTCCTACTTCAACCTCTTGCCATTTGTTCACCAAGGAAAGGTATGTACCATTGACAATCTGGAGGGACCCCATTCCATGTCTGAGCTCCATATGGGTCATTAAATATTATAGGCATAGATTATATGAGTCAGGGTCACAGTTGCGTTACCTAATAGATGAAGTCTGTTACTTATTGGCGTTGGACATGGCTTTCTTTGTTAATGTGATAAAAGCAGAAAATAATTGTCATTGAAATATGATCAACCCTCTCTCTCCCTTGGAAGTCTTCCAAATCCTGAACAAATGGCTCATGGTCTGTATCTGACTCTAAGCACAGGCCAAGCTGAAAGTTAATTGCTGCTATGTTGGCATACTGTGGCTTCCACAATACAGTTCACCTACACTGTTCACAGGTAGTCACCTATATTGGCCAAATGCTGCTAACCATTTGCCAGTACCATAGGACTGAATTACAACAACGCTGCCTATAACCTATTAAGCACAGTTCAATAGGTTCTTTGCACCTCGTTAGTTTTCTGTATTTACTGATTTAAAAAGCTCCAGTGACTTAAGGTAAAGTTGGGCCTCCAAGCTGTTTCAATCAGCTGTTCGCACCTCATTAAAGCCTGATTACCTTCGTGACAAGATTCTTAGCATTAGTATTGATTTGGATGTAACAATTATGAGAGACAGTTGGAAAGTGAAGACATCAGGTGTTCTGCATCAAGCCTGATTTAAAAAAAAAATCTGCATGTGAAATATTACCACACGTAGAAAAACATCCTGATGGCCAGATGATGTGTTCAGTGGGGATGTGCTTTTGGCTACATTTGAACAATTCACACTGTTTCATTGCTATTGTGGTTTTTTGTGGTGTATATGGACAAATCGTGCAAACATCAACATGCCCGCTATAAGCAGTTGTGACTGTATTTCCAAATTAATATTGCTCTTTGGTTTGCCAAGATGGTTTTCTGCCAGACAGGGAGGTATCCCACAATCATTACATAAATTTGCCATCTGTGCAAGAGTGGAAAAGTGAAATAAGCCAACATTTAGTTGGCTGTTAGGGTGAAGTGAGCCAGCAGTGAACAGGTTGTAATGCTGTAACAGATCTTTAATGTATAGTCTGTAATGGTGAAAGGAGTGTCAATACACAGATTTTAATTGTGAAACAGCCACATGGACTGCATTGTTGAAGTGGAAGTGGGCCATCAAAGCATAAGCTATAATAGTGAAACAGGTCATCAGTGTAAACTCTAATAACTAAAAATTCACTTCAAATATAATGTAACATTTTAATGGTGAGCACAGGTAGTGCTGTTACATGAAGTACAATGTCAAGAAACGGAGTCCCTATTTATAGTTATGAAGATGCATTATAACAGGTAGCTGAATGGCGATCTTAGATTTTAACATATGCATGCTTCAATAGTGCTGTTGATTTAACAAGCATTTGGTTGTGGATTCTACATTTATTTGAACTCCTGGTAACATTGTGTTGGAAGAAGGCATAAACATGCACAGGACGTCACTTTAACATCCACTGTAATGACACTTTCTCATTGCAGAGCTGACAATCTTGTTAAAATTTTACAAACCTTTAAATGCTGCTCATCAGTACATAAGTTATTATGAATAATGGATTGTTTATTGCCTGGCTAGTGTGAAAATGTTGGGTTTTTTTGAGCCAAAAAGATTGCCTATTAAATAGAGGTATATTGCAGTATACGAGGAAAATTGCATCTAATCTTTTGACCCTGTCAGCATTTGCTATTATTTCTGCCAGTGAAGCATTTTGGTGACCATAGTTTTATGCTTAGCAGTATATGTGGATCAGTCCTACTTTTGTTTCCATACTATTTGTTGGTTGCAGGCTTTGTGAGATATTTGCGAGTTGCTTGATGTAGTGTGTTGAAAATTGCACAGTCCCAGCGGAGGGGCTGGAACGTGCAAGTAAGAGAATAAAGCAGAATCCATTGTTCTCAACAGCATGCAGTCTCATATCTTTTACTAAACTTGGCTAAATCTTAAATAAGAGCAAAATACTGCTGATGCCGGAAATCTGAACTAAAAACAGAAAGTGCTGGAAATACTCAGCAGGTCTGGCAGCACCTGTGGAGAGAAAAACAGTTAACGTTTCAGGTTTGAGACCTTTGATCAGAATGGTTTTGATTCAGTTCTGATGAAAGGACACAGACCTGAAATGTTAACTCTGTTTCTCTCCACAGATGCTGCCAGACCTGCTGAGTATTTCCAGCACTTTCTGTTTTTATTTGGCTAAATATTAATTCTATCCTGAGAACATCACACTTATGATCTAGTAACTTTTAGTGATGATGATGAAGGGAATTAAAGGGACTATTTGCTGAGTTTTGGTAAGGTTTCCATCAGGTAGAATATTGATGTTTTGCAGAAATCTTTAATTATGTTAATTTTCTGCCAATCTGAATATCCTACCCTACACAATGTTGAAAGCCACTAAATTGGGTAATTTTAACTTTTGGTGAAAGTGTAAAATGGACAATATTGAGTTAGCTGCCTATTATATAATACACCCAATGGAAAGGAACATTGGGAGAGGTGTACAACACGTGGCCTATTTTATACTCGTGCCAAAAGTTAAAATTAACCCCAATACAAGTGAAAATTACTGTGGATGCTGGAAATCTGAAATAAAAACAGAAAATGCTGGGAATATTCAGCAAGTCTGGCAACTCTGGAGAGAGAAACAAAATTAACATTTCAGTTCGATGACCTTTCATCAGAACAGGTTAAAATTAATCCCCCTTAGTCATTGTTCGAGTACATATCCAATCAACTATAGACACAGCTCAGTTCTTTACTGGCTATTTAAGGCCCTCCATTGGCGGCCTTGGCTTCAGCTGCAGAGGCCCTAAGCTCTGGAACTCCCTCTCTCCCTCTCTCTCCAAGAGAAAATTCCTTGAAAATTGCCTCTTTGACCAAGTTTTTGCTCATCCTTAAGTGGTTTCAAATTTTTTCTGACAATACACCTGTTAATCACCTTGGGATGTTTTACTACGATATATAAATGCAAGCTGTTGTTGTTCACGGGAATTTTGTGGCAGAGCTAAGTTTGGATCACTGGATGGGAAGGGGAGGTGGGTGTTCACACTGCCGACTTGACAGTAAATGGACTGAGCTGGAAAACAGGGAATGCTGGCTTACCCAATCTGAAGGCCAAACTGGGAACCAGGGAATGCTGACTTACCCAGTCTGAAGGCCAAGCTGGGAACCAGGGAATGCTGACTTACCCAGTCTGAAGGCCAAGCTGGGAACCAGGGAATGCTGACTTACCCAGTCTGTAGGTGGAGCTGGGAACCAGGGAATGCTGACTTACCCAGACTGAAGGCCAAATTGGGAACCAGGGAATGTTGACTTACCCAATCTGAAGGTCCAGCTGGGAACTGCACAGACTTGTGGGACAAAGGGTGGCACAGTGGCACAGTACTGCAGCCTCACAGCTCCAGCAACCTGGGTTTGGTTCTGGGTACTGCCTGTGCGGAGTTTACAAGTTCTCCCTGTGACTGCGTGGGTTTCCGCCGGGTGCTCCGGTTTCCTCCCACAGCCAAAGATTTGCAGGTTGATAGGTAAATTGGCCATTGTCAATTGCCCCTATGGTAGGTAGGTAGGTGGTAGAAGAATGATGGGGATGTGGTAGGGAATATGGGATTAATGTAGGATTAGTATAAATGGGTGGTTGTTGGCCGGCACAGACTCGGTGGGCCGAAGGGCCTGTTTCAGTGCTGTATGACTATAAATCTGGAGGCTGAAGATGCAAGCCAGAGGTTCCTGGGAGGCATTTCTCCAAAGCCATGTTGGCTGATTTCAAGTTGATGGGACATGTGGGAGAAGCTTGTGTTCCCCCATTGTCTTTTTCACTGCAAAAACTGGATTTAAAACATGCTTGATTTATAAGACACACAAATAGTTTTATTGCTTTTGAAAATTTAATGCTAGATTTATGATGTGATGCATTTTACCATGTTATTTTTCCATTTAAATAATTATGATATATAGATGACTCTCATGGCAGATTGCTAAAATGTTATAATGTTAATCTTGCTAGTACAATTATATTACTGCATTATTATAAAAATTTTTGAAAATGTGCGTGTGGATATTAATGTGCGTGCAGAAACAATTCATATTTGTGAACTGGTTCAATCCAAACCACCTGCTTCATGTTATATTTATTGTATTAATTAAGGCAAGACTAACAACATAAAACTGGCCAAATATTGTCTGGGTGGTATGATGGATTCGAACACAATCATTTGACCTCTGCATTTGAAACTGGTCCAGATTTATGCAATGTAAGTCTTGCCTATTGTATGGATCCTATGTGGCATCAGTTTTGGCACAGTTCCCAGAGCCCACAGCGCAAAACTGTATGGGATCTGGCACGAAAGGCCTTATTTTATCTGGGGGTGGGTATTGTGCTTCTGGGAGTTGGATTAGGGAAAGCAGCAAGCTCCCATGATACTGTTGGCGCAAGGCCTACGCCATTATTTTGAATCTATGATCTCTCGTTAATGACACATTTGTCAGAGGGAGTTCGTTTTCTCTACCTACTCTATTAAATGCTATCATCTCGGTAACCTTGATTAGTTCACCTCTGCTGCTCCCTCTCCTTCCCCTTTCTCTTCTGATGATGAAGACCGCTGTTGCTGCTATTCCTCCACCAAATAGAGTCATTTACAGCACAGAAGGCGGCCATTCGGCCCATCGAGTCTAGGCCGGCTCTCCTTGAAAATAATCTCGTCAGTCCAATTCCTTCGATAGCACCTTCCAAACCTGCGACCTTTACCACCTAGAAAGAGAAGGGCAGCAGATGCATGGGAAGACCACCACCTGCAGGTTCCCCTCCAAGCCACACATCATTCTGACTTGGAACTATATCGCTGTTCCTTCACTGTCGCTGGGTCAAAATCCTGGAACTCCCTTCTTAATAGCACTGTTGGTGTCCCTACACCCCAAGGACTGCAGTGGTTCAAGAAGGCAGCTCACCATCACTTTCTCAACAGAAATTTGGGATGGGCAACAAATGCTGGCCAAGCCAGCAATGCTCACATCCTATGAATGAATTAAAAAAAACTCCCCCGCTCTATCCCCGTAGCCCTGCATGTTTATTTCCTTCAAGTGCCCATCCAATTTACTTTTGAAATCATTGATTGTCTCTACTTCCGCCATCCTTGTAGGCAGTGAGTTCCAGGTCATTACCACTCGCTTCATAAAAAGTTCTTCCTCATATTTCCCCTGCATCTGTTACCCAAAACCTTAAATCTATGTCTCCTAGTCGATGTAGCATCAGTTAATGGGAACAGTTTTTCTTTGTCTACCTTATATAAACCAGTTATAATCTTGTACATCTCTATCAAATCTTCCATCAATCTCCTTTGTTCCAATGAGAACAACCCCAGATTCTCCAACCTATCCTTGTAACTAAAATCCTCCATCCCTGGAACCATTCTGGCGAATCTCTTCTGCACCCTGTCAAGGACCTTCACATCCTTCCTTAGTGTGGTGACCAGAACTGGATGTAATACTCTAATTGTGGCCTAACCAGAGCTTTATAAAGGTTCAGCATAACTTCCCTGTTTTTGTAAGCAATACCGCTATTTATGAAGGTCAAGATCCCATATACTTTGCTGACCACTCTCTCAATATGTCCTGCCACCTTCAAAGATCAATGCACATGCATCCACAGGTCCCTCTGTCCCTGCACACTCTTTGAAACAGTGCCATTAAGTCTATATTGCCTCTCCCCACCCCTTCTGCCAAAATGCATCACCTCACACTTGTCTGTATTAAATTCTATCTGCCTCTTGTGCCACCTATCTATGTCCTGTTGCAGGCGGGTCATATCATCCTCACTGTTTGCCGCTCCACCAAGTTTGGTATCATCGGCAAATTTTGAAATGTTACTTTATATTCCAATATCCAAGTCATTTATACATATCAAAAAAAGCAGTGGTCCTAGCACTGACCCTTGGGGAACTCCACTATCTACCATTCTCCAGTCTGAAAAATAATCATTTACAATGATTTGCTGTTTCTGTCCTTAAGCTAATTTTTTTTATCCAATTGCAAACTGACTCCCTCATTCCATGAGCCTCAATTTTGTTAACTAGCTTTTCTGTGGTACTTTGTCAAACACTTTCTTAAAATCTAAATGGACAGCTGCCTGGATACCTTGCACAGACCTGCATAATGTTCCTGTGATCAGCTGTACTTTGATAGAGTGGGGGTCGTTTTCTGTTGATGAATGGGCAGCACAGTGGCGCAGTGGTTAGCACCGCAGCCTCACAGCTCCAGCGACCTGGGTTCAGTTCTGGGTACTGCCTGTGTGGAGTTTGCAAGTTCTCCCTGTGACCGCGTGGGCTTTCGCCTGGTGCTCCGGTTTCCTCCCACCGCCAAAGACTTGCAGGTGATAGGTAAATTGGCCATTGTAAATTGCCCCTGGTGTAGGTAGGTGGTAGGGAATATGGGATTACTGTAGGGTTAGTATAAATGGGTGGCTGTTGGTCGGCACCAACTTGGTGGGCCGAAGGGTCTGTTTCAGTGCTGTATTTCTAAATAAAATAAAATAAATAAAACATCCATTGCATTTCCTTCATCAACCTTCTCTGTTGTTTCATCAAAAAATGAAGGTCTTTCTACAATGTAATGCTGTGCAGTATGTATCAGACCATGACAATACATGACACTGTGTCTATGGGAATGCCTCTAGCAGACCGGTGCCGAAAGCTATGTTTGAACAATCTTATCCTGAGCTCCAAAAGGATCCTGGTTGTGCCCTGGCTTCAGCTGTATCTGTGCTGCTTGGGTGAGATTCACAGAGGTGTCATCAGCCAGCTTTGTAGGGGTATGCTTTATTCCCAAGCCACCATCCTGTCATATTCCTCACAGGGATGAATAGTAGGGGCTGGGTAGAGTGTCATAAATTACAAAAATTTTGTGGCAGCTGCCTGGATACCTTGCACAGACCTGCATAATTTTCCTGTGATCGGCTGTACTTTGATAGAGTGGGGGCCGTTTTCTGTTGATGAATCCTGCTTGCTCGTGTTCTGGTGCCGTAATGGCCATGTCTGTACTATCAGTCTCACCCTTCCCACAAGGAAAGGAAGCACTGCTGCAAAGCCATGAGCTCTGTCTTGTTGACTGTTCAGTGGGGAACATGATGCACTGCTCGGCCCTGGCAAACGGGCATCAGTCATCTGCCTAACACAGCTGTGAACTGCAGACTGGGAGATGTGCCTGATGTCCCTCTTAGCAGACTGTAAGGTGCTAGTGGTGTAAACATGCAGGGCTGTGGTGACTTTGAGGGTCACTGGCACGGCATGGCCCCATTGGTCCAGCAGACAACAGGTCTGATGGATAAGATTGCAGAGATCTGCAACAGCCTGCTTGCAGAAAGGTGGCCTCCTCCTGGATTGTTCCAGAATTGGGTTCAGGAAGGTGTGTCTTGGCTTGTATATATATCCTGTGTCCTGGGAATGGTCTCCTGTGTGCAGTCCCCTTCACCCCGGGCGGCACAGTGGCGCAGTGGTTAGCACCGCAGCCTCACAGCTCCAGCGACCCGGGTTCAATTCTGGGGACTGCCTGTGTGGAGTTTGCAAGTTCTCCCTGTGTCTCTGTGGGTTTCCTCCGGGTGCTCCGGTTTCCTCCCACATGCCAAAGACTTGCTGGTTGATAGGTTAATTGGCCTTTATTAATTGCTCCTAGGAAAGGTAGGTGGTAGGGAAATATAGGGTCAGGTGGGGATGTGGTAGTAATGTGGAATTAGTGTAGGATTAGTATAAAATGGGTGGTTGATGGTCGGCACAGACTCGGTGGGCCGAAGGGCCTGTTTCAGTGCTGTATCTCTAAACTAAACTAAACAAAACATGATATATTCTAAGAGGATCAGGTGCTGGTGGTTGTTGTGAGGCTGCTGCTGCTGCTACTCCTCCACGTCTTGATTCATCGAGAAAAATGAAGCCACAACTGCAATAACACCAACTTGCATTTATATAGTGCCTTTAATGTGGTAAAACATCTCAAGGCACTTCACAGGTGTGTTATCAAACAAAATTCAACAACAAACCACATAAGATATTAAGGCAGATGATCAAAAGCTTGGCCAAAGATCTAGCTTTTAAGGAGCATCTTAAAGGAGGAAAGAGAGGTAGAGAGGTTTAGGGAAGGAATTCCAGAATTTAGAGCCTAGGCAGCTGAAAGTACAGCTGCCAATGGTGGAGCGATTAAAATCAGGGATGTGCAAGAGGCAAGAATAGGAGCAGTGCAGGTATCTTGGAGGGCTGTACAGCTGGAGATTATAGATATAGGGAGGGGCGAGGCCATGGAGGGTATTGAAAACAATGCTGAGAATTTTAAAACCGAGGCATTGCTTACTAATGCAGATAAGTGAGCACAGGGATGATGGATGAATAGGACTTAGTCCGAGTTAGGACACAAGCAAAAGGACATAAGAAATGGGATCAGGAATAGATCATACAGCCCCTCGAGCCTGCTCTGCCATTCAGTAAGACCATGACTGATCTCTGACCTCAACTCCACTTTCCCACCCAATCTCCATTTCTCTTGATTCCCTGAGATTCCAAAAAATTATTGATCTCAGCCTTGTATACACTCAATGACTGAGTATGCACTGCCCTCTGGCATAGAGAATTTCAAAGAATCACAACCTTCTGAGTGAAGAAATTTCTCCTCATCTCAGTCTGAAATGGTCTTATTCTGAAACTGTGCCCTCTAGTTCTAGAAGCTGAATTTTGGATGACTTTAAATTTATGGAAGTTGGGAGGCTGGCCAGGAGTGCATTGGAATAGTCAAGTCCAGAGGTAACAAAGGCGTAGTTAGGGTTTCAGTAGCAGATGAGCTGAGACAGGGGCAGAGTTGGGTGATGGTGCAGAGATGATAATCGGCAGCTTTGGCAATGGCATGGATATGTAGCCAGAAGCTCATTGTGGAGCAAGAGTGGTTCCCACAATAATAAGTAGAAGTTGACTAAAGGGTTGTAAGGAAGCAAAAGTGTGGAAATGGCAATCTGGAAGCTGGAAACAATCCTGATTATTCAGACAGCACGAGATCCTGTGATCCAGTGATCTGTAGCTGAGAGCATCAGGGTCTCTCAGACACCAATCCTGTTTGGTTTTGAGACAGGATGAGGCATTTGGAATTAAAATGTAGCGAGTGGGTGTGGCAATGATGTAATGGAAGTGCCTGGGCTGGGTGCCTGATCTGCAGCCAAAAATAGGTAAGTTAAAGTGGTGGGAGGCGGGAATGCACGTGAGGAGTGCAACCTGGCCACGAGTGCAACTTAAACGCCGCCACCCTACATCGTTGCTGCGGGGCATGAGAGGTGAGGTTAAAATGAACCCTTAAGTTTGCAATTACTAAAACTATAGCTTCGAAGCAATCTGAATCTGGTGCCAAGGTCCAACCTGAAGGGTAGAACCTCAGTCTGCTTTGAAGTCAGTTCAGGTCTGCTCACCTGGTTTACATGCCAAATTTAATGCTGGTGTGAAGCATTTTCACTTCTGCACTAATGCTAGACATGACAGGGCAGCTTTTCTTATTTATATACCTGGGCATATTGCATCACTGGGTGTAGCAAATACAGGAAATTTAGGTGGGGAAGACTGCATCTGAATGGAGAGAAAATCAAGTGGGGTCCATTATTCCCATATAATTCTCCCTGTCTAGTTTTCCTCCATTTGCAGTACCCAGGTGATCCAAGAGAGTCTGGACAGGAGCAAGAAAATCTATCCCATGGAATGTGAATGCACTGTATAACTGGCAGTCTCAGAAAGATGGCATGTGGTTCATGTATAATAAGGAGTCTTTCTGGTGTTAAGATGAACAAGCTTTAACCCTGCTTCTAACCTCTCCTAATTTGAGCTAGCAATGCTGGGTTCTGAAGTTTGTTCCTTTTCAGTCTTGAAATGCTTCACTACAAGAAGCAGCGAATGCATCAAAAACACAAAGATTAAGGCACATCAGCTATGAGGCATTGATGCTTTAATCAGTCAGCATTTTAAGAGGGTGCCATTGCAACAATACATTATTCCTTAGAAACGAGATCCACTGAACCAATATGTTCACTGGCACTTTGGTATAAAGGTTGATTTACTGCTCTGTGATTACATAGTTAATGGGCTTCTTTCAACTAAAGTAAAGTTCTAAGTGTGTCATTATGTCTGTAATTGATTTATTGAATAATTTATGCTGTGTTTATGCCAATCTCAGGTCAGAACGAGACACCCAGATGGGATGATGCGTTTTAAAGCTGAAGGAAATTTAGTAAACATTACAGTTCTGATTTTAAGTAGGGGCAGGAATTGGGTGACAAGGTGAGCGTCAAACCCCACCTGACCCCAGCGGTGTAAGGTTCGGGGAATTATTCTGACAGTCAGCTGCAGCACTCTTGGCTCTTCTAGGAAAATAAAATTGCAGTCGGGTCTCTATTATGTCACCAGAGCATGATCTGCCTATTTAAAGAAGGACCATACTTGCTTCAGGCGGGCATCCATCCCGACTGCTCAGAACAGGTTAAATTTGAAGATGGTGGTATCGATGCAGGACATTGGTGGGTGAGTCTCCTGGCCAATTTTAACTGCTCACTGCCAAGCAGGTCGTGTTAAAATCTATAAGAGTTATACAGGATGATAAGAGACAGTGACTGGCCTAGGTCAAAAGGAAGAAAATGCCAATGTGAAGGCATAACTGAGTTTGTGCGCAAGTGAAAGTGCCAAGGTTGCAAGTGACCCTGTTTGATAGCTGACAAAGTGGATCTGAAGTGTGTACAACGAAGGTTGCCCCATTTGGCACTTCACCTCTCCCTCTCTAGAGGCTGGATGATGTACCATGCCTGTCACCAACCAAGCAAGAATGAGCAGTAAAAGTGGGACATGTTGAAGGGCAACATTTTGCAAAATGGAATCTTAGATCATCTACCTGCTACATGGTTATTAGCCCCTACCTTGCAAGTGTTCTTAAAGTGTGCCAATCTCATGCATCTGTTCCCTGGTTCTGCAGGCACTGTCTACTTGGTAGAGCAACTGTCAGCACTGCTAGTGGTCCAGAGCAAAGCAGCATCATGCAGCCCTCTCAACAAAGTTTGCAAGAACCATTGCGGCTACGTGTGTCTAGAGAATGTTGTTACTGAGTTTGAGGAGATACGCCAGTTGAAGCAGAGTACACAGATGAGGAGTTGACAAAAGAGAAGTGGATCCTACTGGCCTCATGAAATAATGGGCTGAATTTCGTTAACCTGTTGCGGGTCCCGGCAGCGGACCCAGAAGTGGGCGCCTGTTGTGTGATTGCCTTTAAGAGTAATGTACCTTTAAGATCTTAGTATGCTAATTAGCTGAGTACCAGGATGTAGTCATGTGACTACATGTCTATCTCACTCTGCTGCTGTCACATCTAGAGGCAAGTCCTGTAAATAGATAGCTCTGCATTGTATATATTGGCTGTTTAATAAACCTGTTTGAGATCTTCAACAAGCTGGACTCCATGCATCTCATTTATGTTGCATTGGACAACATAAAAAGCTTCTCATTACATGGTGCAGCTGTGGTGAGAAGACAGAATCCAAGATTGAAGACCACAGGAAAACCACTTTTAAAACTACCGACAGCTAAAAGAGAGAAAGTAAAAAAAAAATACTGGCCCAAACAGGGAAAGAAGAAAACACTTACCTCAAGCTGTAGAAGACAGAGTGCTGAATGACAGGCTGCGAATCAATGACTGTGATTAGGTGAGTAATTGCCCAGGAATCCCCGTTTGCAAGCATCTCAAAGCTTTTTATTTTAAAGTTGATTTTTTTAAAGGCTCAGTTTAAGAACTAGGAGCAGCAGTAGGCAATTCAGCCCCTCAAACCTGCTCCGCCATTTAATACGATCATGGCTGATCTCATCTCATCCTCAACTTCACTTTCCTGCCCGGCTTCCCCAGGCTGATCGAGGTTCACGCCATTACAGGAAGTGTCTGACAGTAAAAAGCACGGGAATCTTCCACTCATGCAGCTCGCAGATAGAGCTATATAAAGAAATCCAGTAAATCACTCAAACACTGAAGAGTTTTCATTCACTCATAAAACCACTCAAGTGTGAAAAATATCTATTGAACGGCTGCATAAACTCTAGGAAAAACATTTGAAATGCCTATTGCACAGATGTGCAAACAAACAAACACTAGAGTGCTGGAAGCTAGATAAACAGAAAAACTGCTCCTGTCAATCAAACCAGCTAGTCTAAAGAACAAAGAATTTTTTTAAAGGAAAGCAGTACAGAGTCACAGAACCAGGTTTTAAAGCAAAAGAACAGCAGGAACATGGATACCAAATTTCCCAGCATGAACTAGAAAGCCTTGGATATCCTATCTGAGTTCAAACTGTTCTGACAGAGAATGCAATTATACTTTATGAATCAAGTAATTGTAGAACCAGAAAAACAGGCTGTAAAAATAATGATAGCATTTGGAAATGAGGGATTGCACAGAATGAATACCTCTGGATTATCTGAACAAGACCAGAAAGATCCGGCAAAGATATGGAAAGTGCTAAAAGAACAGCTCCGATTGAGAGTGAATTTTCAAATTCACTGCCTGGAATTGATGTCCTACAGGCAACAGCCACAGGAATCAATAGACCAGTTCATCAGTAGATGCTGAAGTAAGGGCAAGGAATGCAATTTATCAGAAGCTGAGCTGTTGGACCGAATAATGGAATTGGTGATTGTATCAACACCCATTGAAGCATTTCAGAAGGACCTCTTGGGGAAAAAGAAAGGTCATAGCATTGATGCACTGCTGGAAGATGGCAGGAAATCCGAAACCTTGTAGCTGGACAACAGCACCTGCAAGCATTAGGGGCAGCCAACAGTATTGGCACCATAACCATGTTGAAAAAAGCAAGCAAGCTGTGTGCTGTGTGATCTTTCCCACTCACGGTGAAATCGTCTTGCATTTTGTGACCTGTGCAAGGCATGTGGTGCAAAAGGACACTGGGCCCACCTATGAAAGAATTCTGGCTTGAAAGATGGAGCCAGAAGCCATGTAGGATACGAGTCAACGAAGACAGGCACGGCAACAGCAGCAAGGAAAGCCCCAGAGACCTACATAAATGCAAGTCAATACAGAGAAGTCCACAGCAAAACAGACCTGAGACAAGATTCAGGTAGGAACAAGTCTCAGTCAAATGATGAGCAAGCATTCCACATTGTCAACCTGACACATCACGTTGATGAAGTCAAACGACTGGAAGCTTTCACCACCATTAACATCACATGTCCAAAAAGAAAGCTGGCAAACATACACTCAAGGTCAAGGTTGAAACCGGTGCTAATGCAAATATCCTACCAGTCCGAATGCTCAGGAATATGTACTGGAGTCATTGGCGATCGATGATGCAACCGACAACTGCCAAGTTACCTGCATACAATGGGTCACCCACCCCTTGCAGTGACACATTAACAATGCAATGCAGATACGGCAAGTCAGCATGGAAACCATAAATGTTCTAAGTAGTAGACATGAGCGGACCAGTCCTCCAACATGTCCTCGACCTTGAGCTCCAAGCCGTCAGACGAGATGGATGAGGAGAGGTGAAAGGCACGCAATGTCCTGAGGAGGCAGAGGAGGAATAAGTTGAAGCATTGTCTGTTGGATCTTTGAGATGAGGTGCTGGAACTTTCCAAGAATGACAAGGCCTCAAAAGTGGTCATCTTGAGAAAAGCAACAGAGTATGTTAGCGGGCTGAAGGCTGAGCAACAGAAACTGAATGCAGGGAGGGAGAAACTTCGGTAAAAACAGCAACAGATGAGACGCTGATTTGCTTTTGCTGCTGCTGTCCAAGGCCTCAAAAGGCCAGGAGCTGTCTGGAAGCCAGGAGGGACTCTGTCAGGCGGAGGACACCGGGTGTTCCCATGGTTCAGCAATGCCTCCCTGGAGTATTTCCTCCAGGCTGCAAGGGAAAAGTGTGAGGTCCTCTTGCTCATTCTGCACAGTCTAACTATGTCCCTCCTTCCACCTGCAGGACAAATGGGTCCATAACACCAGGGAGAACTCGTGGACTGGTGGATGAATAGCCACTATCTGGCCTCTTTCCACAGCTGAGGAGAAGGCAGTGGAGCCAGCGGGGACCCTGGCCGGCTGTTCTCCGCACAAGAGGGCAAGGATTATCGTCATTCAACATCCATCACACATCTGGAGAGACACATCATGCTTGGTTAGCATGATAAGATCTACACGGCCTAACCCACAGATGCCTGTGTTCCCTCATGTGGGTCAGCATCCGAACGAGGCTCTCGCTGAAGGGAGGCAGCTGTCCACCACTGAGGAGGGGCAGCAGTCAATGTATGCACAGTCACATGATTCTCTGGCACCTTCCACCAGTGCAGACACTTTCGCCTTCGTGGGTTTGCGCCCAGCCTTAGAATCAGGGTCACAAGCTGGTGGACAGCCCAGCACACACGCCCGAGCAGGTGGCTGAGGCTGTGACAGCCGAGGCCTCTGACATTCGGAGGACTGGGGATGGCCAGGTCCATGCTGAGCCCCAGGCTAATGATGAGTCTCTAGTGTCGACATCTGGCGGAGATGCCAGAGGCCATACGCAGACATGAGCAGACGATGGAGGCGTCCATCCATGCCATGACAGCTGCCATCTCAGGTGTGTGAGCGCATAGCTTCCTCCATCAAGAGGTTGGTGACCCTTATGGAGAGCCAAGTCCTAGAATTACACACAGACCTGCACACCATCGTCTTGGCCATGAGCTCAATGCAGTAAGGCAAGGCACCTGGGGTCTTCTCCAGGTCCTTGTCCTTCCCTGGTCAGCATGGAAGTTCACATGAGCCCTGAAAGGGAGGAGGAGAGGCAGATCTCAACAGCTCCCTTCAGGGCACTCTGTGGGCATCAGCTCCTCACCCCTCTGCCAATGAGCCAAGCTCTAGTAGCCACGATGACTGAAGAGAGTCCTGCACCTGTGCAGGAAACCCTCATGCATCCAGGGCCCTCCAGGCCTCAGGCAGGCAGAGGATGGCCACCAAAGTCATCCCAGGCCAAGGGGCAGCCTGATCAACAGCCTGCCGCCAGTCCAGCTGCTATCACAGGGGTCACACCTCATAGAAGCACACAGAAACTATAGAGAAAAGCACGTAGGCACACTTGCGGTTCCACGGGTGTTTGACATTTGCTATTTGTTTTGTGTTAAAAAGTTCTATCATTATTGCAGTTTACATTCATTGCTGGAAAATGCTTATTCTTTCGTGTCTTAATTGTGAGCTGCAGCCTTCACCCTTCCTCCCTCATTGAGCTGCCAGTATAGGCACAGCCTTCCTTTGGTAAGCCTCTCAGATGTGTCAGAGCATGTGGTTAAGTTGGGCACTAGGCATAGAAACCAAATAGAAAGGAGGTGACAGACTGAATCCATTGAGGTGAGTCTTTATTGAATTCACTTTGAGAGGCCATCATGGTGGCTGGAAGTGGGTAGTATGAGATTGCCTGTTGCCTCCCTGGCCCTTCACTTAATGTGCCTGGCCTGGGGTGAAAGGGGTTCAATATTCAGTGCTGCCTGCTCATTAGCTTCCTCTGTGTCCTCCTTGTTTGTTGAGG
The DNA here is from genome assembly GCF_036365525.1 of Heterodontus francisci. Lineage (NCBI taxonomy): Eukaryota > Metazoa > Chordata > Chondrichthyes > Heterodontiformes > Heterodontidae > Heterodontus > Heterodontus francisci. The sequence continues at coordinate 32,389,947 of NC_090378.1, read as the reverse complement.
ACTTGTGATTGAACGTCCCCTTCGTGCAAGGCCTCCCCCATCTGCAGTGCTAGATTGTGCAGAGTACAGCAGACCACCATGATACATGAGACCCTGCTGGGGCATACTGCAGCGCTCCACCAGATTGATCAAGGCAATGGATTCTCATCTTCCACAGTCCATTGGCTTGCTCGATGGTTGCTTGGGTGGAGCCATGGCAAGTGTTGTACCTCTCCTCCGCTGCAGTGCAAGGGTTCCTCATAGTTGTCAGTAGCCATGTCTTCAATGGGTAATCCTTGTCCCTGAGAATCCAACTCTGAAGGCGAGAGGGGGGGCCTGAAAAGCTGTGGCACCTGGGACTGTCCAAGTATGTCGGCATCATGGCTGCGTTCCAGGAAGCGGGCACACTCCTGCAGCAAATGCTTTTGGTGGTCACAGACCAGTTGAACGTTGATTGATTGAAAGTCTTTCCTGTTAATGAGGACGGCTGGCTGGTTCATTGGAGCCTTGATGGCCACATGTGTGCAATCTATCACATCTTGCACTTGGGGAATCCAGCAATGGCCCTGAACCCAATGGCCCACTCGGCTTGACTGTCAGGGTCGGTTTGGTAGTGCACATAGTTGCTGGCCCTCTTGAACAAGGCATTGGTCACCTCCTTGATGCAGAGGTGGTCTGTTGCCTGTAAGACACCACACATGTCCCCAATGGATTCCTGGAAAGATCCAGAGTGCCACAGTGATCTTCAGGGCCACTGTCATAGGGTGACCACTGAGTATCCCATAGGTCGCAACTCGTCCTGCAGCATAGTGCGAAACTCAGTGATGGCCTCCCTGGAGAGCTGTCATCTTTGCTGAAAATGCTGCTTGAAAATCTGGAGGTAGCCGATTCAAATCCAGTAAACTCTCTGGCACAGGTGGGCCCTTCTTGCCATGGCCAGCTGCTGTCACTTTCATTGTGGAGCTTCACAGGCGGGCACAGCTGCCTCCTGGCCCTCCCTCCCTTGGAGGCGTGCATTAGAGGCCTGTTACCTGACCCGAATCTGACGGGACCCGACGACATGTGTCGGGTTCAGGTCAGGTCGGGTTGGGCCTATCTTCAGGGCATGGCTTTTGGGTTCGGGTTCGGGTTCGGGTTCGGGTCGGGTCGGGCTGAGTCCAGGTCGAGTCGGGCCGGACACACACGGTAAGTGCTCTGCCGGTAAGTATTGAAATTAAAAAACTTACCTGAGCTGGGAGTCTGGGACGAAAGTGGCACGGTGGTTAGCACCGCAGCCTCACAGCTCCAGGGACCCGGGTTCGATTCTGGGTACTGCCTGTGCGGAGTTTGCAAGTTCTCCCTGTGTCTGCGTGGGTTTCCTCCGGGCGCTCCGGTTTCCTCCCACATGCCAAAGACTTGCAGGTTGATAGGTTAATTGGCCTTTATAAATTGCCCCTAGTATAGGTAGGTGGTAGGGAAATATATAGGGACAGGTGGGGATGTTATTGGAATATGGGATTCGTGTAGGATTAGTATAAATGGGTGGATGATGGTCGGCACAGACTCGGTGGGCCGAAGGGCCTGTTTCAGTGCTGTATCTCTAAACTGAAACTGAGTCACCGCAGTGAGGGACTGACGTCACTATGATGTTATCACGCATGCGCTGCAGCTTCTTGCAGGTTCAGTGTCAGGACGGTAAGTAAAGGGATGGTCGGGTCAGGGTTGGGTCGGGTCGAGTTGGGGCGGGTTCGGGTCGGGTCAGGCTCAGGGCAAAATCGGAGGGACTCTGGCCGGGTCGGGCTCGGATCCGCTGTGGTTTGGTTGGGTTGGGGTTGGGTTCTTTTCCCTGACCTGAGCAGGCCTCTAGCATGCATCATGCCATTGAGGAACACAAATACAGGGTGTATGAAACCCATGTCAGGTGATCTGTAGGCCTCCAGAGTGCTGTCCTTGCAGAGACGAAGTTGCCTTGGCATCTTTGCCTTTGCTACTCCTCTTGGCTTATGTGCTAATGACACACAGTGCCCAGTCTTGTTAAAAGCCAGCCCAGCACCCAGTCTTATGGCCACCTGACCCTCTCACCCAATAGTAAGGCCACCCAACCCTCTTACCTGATAGTAGCCACCCGTGCAGAGCGCACAGCACTGCAGGTCGACAATGACCTCTGCCCCCCACTCTTCCCCTATCTAGTGGTGGTCATGGCTGCCTACCCATCGCGGCACTGAGGCCTCACCTTGGTGCCGCCACCTTTCAACGGCCAGGAATACGAAGGCACATGAGGGTTACCCATTGTCTACTTAATCCCAAGCCTGCCATTGAATCGTGATCAATTGCATGAAAAACTAACTGTCCTACAATATTACTGGCAGTCCCCTTGTGTCGGGGTGGCAAGGCCGCCTTGGAGCTTTCCCGCTACTGACTAAATCTGGAATCAATGTCATGTCGGATTTCCGGGTGGATGCATCTGACGCTATTCTCTGGCCCCCCCAACGCCTCCATTCCCGCTCCAAACGGGCTCATTAAATTCAGCCAAATGACCTTTATACCCATTGGAAGAGCTATGCCTGTGGTAGGAGTTATATGCAGGATGGCCTCCAGGAGATGATTGCAATGTGACAGCCTCTTTTATGAAGCAGAAGCACCAAAGCCAGGCCTCCTCTGAGATGTTTGGTAAGGACTTTTTGGGGTAATCCTGGGTGAAAGTACAATTATATTCATAACACATGAGATACAGTCACATATACTGTACCTTTCTTGTTCCTTCAAGAACAGCTAGTCATCAATTTTAGGAGGGCCATTGGAACTCCCACAGGAATTATCCTCTTGCCCACTTAGGTTGCTGCAAGTGAATAACAGCTGGTAGAAAGATTAAGGAACATATTTGGAAATAAAAATTTTGCAATACAAAAAAAAGACTTAAAGGACAATAAGAAATTAATGCACTGATGAAAATGCAGTTAAGGCAAAATATTCCAACTCTTCAAGCAACAATATAAATTGCTACTCAAGGGACAACTCCTACATGCCAGATTATCTACATACTGCTCTGCACTTTGCATAGCACTGTTATCAGCAAGGAGGTGACAACAAAGCTGTAAAATCCAATGTACGACTAAGTTGAATAATTCTGGTAGATGTAATGAGGCTTCTATTGGTCACCTGTTTAACCTTTAAAAGCCTGTAAAAAGCTGAAAAATCAAGTGTGGTCGCTGACATGCCTGATTTCCTGATACATATTTGTCCCTAGCGATGCTCCATGCTGCCAAGACAGACCTGTGAAATTGAAGATGTCATGCTCACGCAAGGAGAAATGATGAACTATAAAATGAACTGATGATTTGAACTCAAAACAGACACCTTTTGCTGCAAAACAAGATGCAGTAAGAGGTCAGGTGACCTCTCCTGTGCCATGAATACACGTGGTAACTGCTGAACCCTGAACAAATTGTCATGTCTGGTCAAGTGTTGAAAGCATTAGAAATGTGAATAGCTCATTCAATGTTAATGGCTACACCTCTTCAAGTTGGGGGAGCAATGACTTTGTTGACAATAGAGACTTCAAACTCAAATTCAGGATAATGGGTATGGAAAAACAACACTTTATCAAGATGGCATAGAGATGAGCAATGTCCAAACCCATTGTCTAACAATGGCCACACCAGCAAACACCATTTCTGAAAAGAAAATGGGAAAGAAACTTGGGTCACCTGACAGAAGCCAAGTCTCTGATGAGGAGTTTTCAATAAGACATTTTCTGTACAGAAAACCAGAAAGCCAGAAGGAAGAGAGAGCCATCCCAGCAAGAAGAAGGACACTGCCAGAACAGCTTCTTTAAACAACCTAGAGAAATTGGAGCAGGAATTTTGCCATTGAACTGTGACTGAGATTTAACCAAAGAAGTCTGCAGCAAAGCACCTGAAACTTTCCAAAGTCTGACATCAATGAACCAGGAAAAAGGAAAAGTAGGCCTCCGCTGCTTTTAAATCTTTCTCCTGGGGAAACAAGCAAGGTTTCACAACAAACCCTTATTTTTTTAAAACAATGGACCTAAATGCATGTTATGTTTTAATCTCTGTCTTTTCTTGTGTGTGCATGTGTATTTGTGTGTGAGTGGGTGACGTTGTGAATATTTTCATGTATGGTTTCATAAACATTAATCTTTTTTTAACTCTATGAGAAAACCTATTATTTGTCTGTTTATTGGCCATTGAAAGGCTCAAGGGTTAAAACACATTTCTAATAAAAACGCTGTCTTCGGTCAGTTGAGAGGTGAAAAAGGGAAGCCACCCCTATCATTTCCCACCAGTCCGTAACAAAGAACATCACTCATTTTCAATCCAAGAGGCAATTTTTCTCTTGCAATTATTTTTAAAAAATCAGCACACATGACTGTGTATGTTGTACTGCTGAAGCAATTCTCTCACTCTGCAGGATCTTTTCCAATTTCTGCACTTTCTAAACTGAATGGTGCATGCTGTGCCTGGATTGGCCTTCTTCCACCTGCTTCCATGATCTTAAGGGAGATTGGAAGTGCTCGGTGGCAATTAGTCACATCTCTTTACATTCTGTACCAGCTGTCACCCTGTAGACCCCTCCTGTTCTCAGGAAATGGATGCGTCTAAACCAGCCTCTTGCTCCTGGATCTCTCGAATACATTTTTTTCTTTTCGTTTGAACTTTACCATATTTTCTTCTTAAATCATCCTTCCTTTCACCAGGTTTTCCATTGATTAGAAGGACAGTCCAGTCTCTGAATGGCGATTCTTGGTTGAACTATTTGCCTCTCATGGATATAACTGGGAAATGTAATGCTACTAACACATTAAAAACCTAAAAGCCCTGGGGTAACTTAGCAGAACAAGGGGTTAGCACACTTTCTTTCACCTATAGAACTATAAATGTTCACTGGAAGCTCTGAGGAATTATATGCTCTTGAGCCTTCTCCCTGGCTGCTGTGATTTATGTCTCCTGTGCATCATTATCCTCTTGGTTTTCCATGCCTTGGTGCTGTTGCTCATCCAAGCCCATGGTGGTGTCTACAGCAATATACTGCATCATACTGTTAGAATTATGTATGTATATTATAATACCCTCTTCCCTTCCCCATGATCCAAGCATTTCAAATTTTGCAATGTATCCCAAATATTTGCTCAGAAAGTGTCCTAGTTTGTACAGAGGTTGAGAAGAGGTGTCATTAGCCATGGCTGCACTCTGTGGTCCATATCTGTAAGAAGCCAGCCTCTGCCTTTTATTGACCTTTGAAGAACTGCATCATAAGAACATAGGAAATAGGAGCAGGAGTAGGTCACTTGAGCCTGCTCCACCATTTAATAAGATCATGGCTGAAATGACTGTGGCCTTAACTCTACTTTCCTGCCTGCCTCCCATAACCCTTGACTCACTTGTAGATCAAAAATCTGTCTAACTCAATCTTGACTATATTCAATGACCTCCACTACTCACTGGGGAAAAGAATTCTGAGAGAAGAAATTCCTCCTCATCTCCGTCTTAAAAGGGAGACCCCCTATTTTGAAACTGTGTCCCCTAGTTCTAGATTCCCTCACGAGGGGAAACATCCTGTCAGCATCTACCCTGTCAAGCCTCCTCAGAATTTCTATGTTTCAATAAAATCACCTCTCATTCTTGTAAACTCTAATGAGCATAGGCCCAAACTGCTCAACCTTTCCGCATATGACAACCCCTTCATCCCAGGAATCAGCCGAGTGAACTTTCTCTGAACAGCTCCAATGCAAGTATATCCTCCTTAAATAAGGAGACCAAATCTGGATACAGTACTCTAGGTGTCATCTCACCTGTATAGTTTTAGCAAGACTCCATCCCCCTTGCAAAACATGCCAACATTCCATTTGCCTTCCTAATTACCTGCTATACCTGTACATCGTGTTTGAGAATTCTGTGCATACCTGGGAAATGTGCATGAGCATGCATTTACCTACAATAGTGTGGGTCAGAGAATCAGGCCACACCAGGATTGGTGAATTTATGCTGCTACTCTTTTCTATTTAAGTACGCTGAATGATTGTTGATAGGCTTACAATAGGCTACAGGCATACAGTCAATCATGTCCAAAGCAGAAAACAAGGTATTCCAGTCTCAGCAGATGGATTGATGATTTACTCCTGATTTCAACACAAAGCACCACATTTAACTGCTTAATGAGTCTGAAGATAGCATAATGACTGGTGTGACCTGATTAACTCATATCTGCCATTTTGTGGGTAATGTAAAACTGGTATTTACAAATGCCCCCAGTGTTTATCGTTCAAAAATTTGTTACACAGAGCAAAAAATCCACCCATGATTTCATTTCAACACTATCCTCCTGACTGGTCTTGGACTTGCTGAAACCTCCTTCTTCTTGGCATTTCTTCATGGACGACTATTTTGGGAAGGTTGTACTCATCGGTTGAAGGCTGCTGGTGGCTAGTCAGGCCTATCCGTGACCTGCAGATTCTCCCACATCAAGTACATGTGAAGGTGTAGTCACTGCTGTGGGCAATTGGATCTATCCTTTTCCTTTTCTCTTTCATGTTGGTTCTTCGCTCAGTCTCAAAGGTGTCTGCAGCCCTCCTGATGTAGCATCTCCAGGCATCATGATCTATGGCCTGCGCTCCCCAGTGGCGATGGTGAATGTTGCACACGGAGAGGGACTTCTTCAGGGAGTCCTTGAAACGTTTGCATGGGGCCCCTCTGTTCCTTTTACCAGTGGTCAGCTCTCCATACAACATGATCTTGGGCAGGCGACTGTCATTCACCAGGGAACGTGACCTGCCCAACACAGTTGGCTTTGTAGGAGGATGGCCTCGATACTGGTGATGTTGGCTGTTCCAGGACTTCAATGTTTGTGATGCGGTCCTGCCAGCAGATCTTGAGGGTACTGCAGAGGCAGCGCTGATGGAAGCACTCTAGAAGGCATACATGACGGTGGTATAGGACCCATGACTCGATGCCATACAGAAGGGTGATGAGGACTACAGCTTTGTACACTTTGAGTTTGGTCTGTGCTCTGAGGCTGTGGTTGCTCCACACTCATTTGTAGAGTCTGCTGAATGTACTGTTTGCTTTTGAGAGCCTATTGTCCATTTCCTTGTCTATGGTGACATCAAACGAGGTGATGCTCCCAAATAAGTAAATTGCTTGACGGCATTCAGCTCGGTTCCCTCGATGACAATGCTTGGTGGTCTATATTCTTCTTGGGGTGCAGGCTGATGCAGGGCTTCAATTTTCTTTAAACTGATTTTTAGTCCGAAGAGTTGTGCCACCTCGGAAAAATGTGTTGTTATACGTTGCAGGTCTGACTGACTGTGGGCCAGGAGAGCAGAGTCATCAGCGAAAAGAAGTTCATGGATGAGTTTTTCTTGTGTCTTTGTGTGAGCCTGAAGATGCCTGAGGTTGAAAAGGCCTCCCTCAGTCCAGAAGCGTACGTAAACTCCCTCCTTTAGGTCTTCCATTGCCTGCTGCAGCATCATGTTAAAAAAGATGATGAATAAGGTCGGGGCCAGCAGACATCCCTGCTTCACGCCATTGGAGATTCGGAAGGGACTCCAGAGGCCGCTGTTTTGCTTGACTTGTCCGTACTGAGTTTCATGAAACTGCTTCACCATGGCCAGGAACCTGGGTGGGCATCCAAGTTTTACAAGGGTTTTCCATATGTGTTTTTCCTCTACGTGTTATAACAGCAGCAACAACTTATATTTATATAGCACCTTTAACATGATAAAACATCCCAAGGCGCTTTACAGGAGCGTTATAAAACAAATCTGGACAGGTACTTGAATGAGCAAGGCATAGAGGGATATGGAATTAATGCAGGCAGGTGGGATTAGTATAGATAGGCATTATGGTCGGCATGGATGCAGTGGGCTGAAGGGCCTGTTTCTATGCTGTACGACTATGAGTCTAAAGTGGCTGAGCAATGTGGGATCACTGTACGTGGCAAGGCTAGGAAGTCTGAAACTCCTAAGGCTAGTGGCCAACCATTTTTCCCTTGAATCTGAAGAAGCACAGTGGTGCAGTGGTTAGCACTGCAGCCTCACAGCTCCAGGGACCCGGGTTCGATTCTGGGTACAGCCTGTGTGGAGTTTGCAAGTTCTCCCTGTGATCGTGTGGGTTTTCGCCGGGTACTCTGGTTTCCTCCCACAGCCAAAGACTTGCAGGTTGATAGGTAAATTGGCCATTGTAAATTGCTCCTAGTTTAGGAAGGTGGTAGGGAATATGGGATTACTGCAGGGTTAGTATAATTGGGTGGTTGTTGGTTGGCACAGACTCGGTGGGCCAAAGGGCCTGTTTCAGTGCTGTATCGCTAAATAAAAATGAAAATAAAGTATGACACTGAGCTACAGAAGGAGATAACAGGTCAGATGACCAAAAGTGTGATCAAAGAGGTAGGTTTCAAGGTGTGTCTTACAGGAGGAAAGTGAGATGGAGAGGTAGGGAGGGCATTCCAGAACTTGGGGCCCAGGCAACTGAAGGTGTGGCCACCAATGGTGGAGTGATTAAAATCAGGGATGCACAAGAGGCCAGAATTAGAGGAGCGCAGATATCTCGGAGGGTTGTAGGGCTGGAGGAGATTACAGAGATAGGGAGGGGTGAGACCATGGAGGGATTTGAAAACAAGGATGAGAATTTTAAAATCAAGACGTTGCTTGACAGGGAGCCAATGTAGGTCAGCGAGCACAGGGCTGACAGGTGAATGGGATATGGTGCGAGTTAAGATATAGGTTAGATTTCAAAATATTCGTTGTACTGTAACTAAAAAAAAAAATTATCTAAGAAATTTAAGAGACTGCCTACCTGACACCTTATTGTTGGATTTAAACTGTATTTTAGTTCTCTTTTAACAACCATCCCTCTTCCACTGGCAGTGAATCACAAATATATTTTGTTCTTGACTTTTGCAGTATGCTGTCATTATTTGTATCTACAGATGGTATATATTACAACAGGATATTACATAAACTGATAGTATTCATCCTGGGATGCCAGCACTTACACTGTATAATTACTTTCCCTTGGTGATTGTTGCTGTAATTGCCTTTGTAACGGTTATTACAAATGAATTCACCAACTGTATAGTTTTAAGACAAAACACATGAAAGAACTTAAAAATGCCACATCAGCTTATATTGTTATTATTATTTAGTTGTTCATTTTTCTCACCTTCATGGAGTCATCTTCAGCTGCGAATACAAAGGGGCGCAGTGGTAATGTAACTAGACGAATAACCCAGAGCCCTTGGCTAATATTCTGGGGACATGGGTTTGAATCCCACCATGGCTGATGGTGGAATTTGAGTTCAATTAATCATTCTGTAATTAAAAAGCTAGTCTAGTGGTGATCATGAAACCATTGTCGATTGTTGTAAAAACCCATCTGATTTACTAATGTCCTTTAGGGAAGGAAATCTGCTGTCTTTACCTGGTCTGGCCTACATGTATCTCCAAACCCACAGCAATGTCATTGTGTCTTAAAATGCCCTCTGAAATGGCCTAGCAAGCCACTCAGTTGTATCAAACCACTACGAAGTCTAAGAAAAGGAATGAAACCGGATAGACCACTCGGCATCGACCTAGGCACTGGAAACGACAATGGCTAACCCAACCCTGTCGACCCTGTAAAGTCCTCCTTACCAACATCTGGGGGCTTGTGCCAAAATTGGGAGAGCTGTACCACAGACTAGTCAAATAACAACCTGCCATACCTTGCAGACTATGTCCCACACACCACCATCACCATCCCTGGGTATGTTCTGTCCCACTGGCAGGACAGACTCACCAGAGGTGGTAGCACAGCGGTATATAGTTGCGAGGGACTTGCTCTGGGGATCCTCAACATTGACTCCGGACCCCATGACGTCTCATGGCATCAGGTCAAACATGAGCAAGGAAACGTGCTGATTACCACCTACCGTCCCACTTTGGCTAATGAATGAGTGCTTCTCCATGTTGAACACCAATTGGAAGAACTGAAGGTAGCAAGGGCACAAAATGTGCTCTGGATGGAGGACTTCAATGTCCATCACTAACAGTGGCTCAGTAGCACCAATACCGGCCAAGTCCTAAAGGACATAGGTGGTAGACTGGATCTGCGGCAGGTGGTGAGGGAACTAACAAGAGGGAAAAAGCTACTTGACCTCCTCCTCACCAATCTACCTGTTGCAGATGCATCTGTCCATGATGGTATTGGTAGGAGTGATCACCGCACAGTCCTTGTGGAGATGAAGTCCCGTCTTCACATTGAGGATATGTACCATCATGTTGTGTGGCATTGCCACCATGCTAAATGGGATAGATTTCAAACAGATCTAGCAACTCAAAACTGGGCATCCATGAGGCACTGTGGGCCAACAGCAGCAGCAAAATTGTATTCAACCACAATCTACAACCTCATGGCCCAGGATATACCCCACTCTACCATTACTATCAAGCCAGGGGACCAACCCTGGTTCAATGAAGAGTGCAGGAGGGCATGCCAGGAGCAGCATAAGGCATACCTCAAAATGAGGTGTCAACCTGGTGAAGCTACAACACAGGTCTACTTGCATGCCAACCAGCGGAAGCAGCATGTAATAGATAGGGCTAAGGGATCCAACAACCAACGGATCAGATCTAAGCTCTGCAGTTCTACCACATCTGGTCATGCGTGGTGGTGGACAATTAAACAACTGACAGGAGGAGGAGGCTCCACAAACATCCCCATCCTCAACAATGGGGGAACCCAGCACATCAGTGCAAAGGACAAGGCTGAAGCATTTGCATCCATTTTCAGCCAGAGGTGCCAAGGGGATGATCCATCTCGGCATCCTCCTGAGGTCCCCAGCATCACAGATGCCAGTCTTCAGCCAACTCGATTCACTCCACATGATATCAAGAAATGACTGAAAGTACTGAATACTGCAAAGGCTATGGGCCCTGACAACATTTCGGCAATAGTACTGAAGACCTGTGTTTCAGAACTTGCAATGCCCCTAGCCAAGCTGTTCCAGTATAGCTACAACACTGGCATCTACCCGGTAATGTGAAAAATTGCCCAGGTATGTCCTGGGCACAAAAAGCAGGACAAATCCGTCCTGGCCAATTACCATCCAATCAGTCTACTCCTGATCATCAGCAAAGTGATGGAAGGGTTCGTCGACTGTGCTATCAAGCGGCACTTGCTCAGCAATAATCTACTCGCTGACGCTCAATTTGGGTTCCACCAGGGACACTCAGCTCCTGACCTCATTACAGCCTTGGTCCAAACACAGACAAAAGAGCTGCACACCAGAGGTGAGGTGAGAGTGACTGCCCTTGACATCAGGACAGCATTTGACCGAGTATGGCATAAAGGAGCTGTAGCAAAACTGGAGTCAATGGAAATCAGGGGGAAAACTCGCCATGGGTTGGAGTCATACCTAGCGCAAAGGAAGATGGCTGTGGTTGTTGGAGGTCAATCATCTCAGTCCCATGACGTTACTGCAGGAGTTCCTCAGGGTAGTGTCCTAGGCCCAACCATCTTCAGCTGCTTCATCATAAGGTCAGAAGTGGAGATGTTCGCTGATGATTGCACAATGTTCAGCACCATTCACAACTCCGCAGATACTGAAGCAGCCTGTGTCCATATGCAGCAAAACCTGGACACCATCCAGACTTGGGCTGATAAGTGCCAGGTAACATTCGCGCCACACAAGTGCCAGGCGATGACCATCTCAAAAAAGAGAGAATCTAACCATCTCCCCATGACGATCAATGGCATTACCATCGCTGGATCCCCCACTATCAACATCCTAGGGGTCACCATTGACCAGAAACTGAACTGGACAAGCCACATAAATGCTGTGGCTACAAAAGCAGGTCAGAGGCTGGGAATTCTGCGGCGAGTGATTCACCTCCTAACTCCACAATGTCCGTCCACTATCTACAAGGTACAAGTCAGGAGTGTGATGGAATACTCTCCACTTGCCTGAATGGGTGCAGCTCCAACAACACTCAAGAGGCTCGACACCATCCAGGGCAAAGCAGCCCGCGTGATTGACACCCCACGCATCACCTTCAACATCACTCCCTCCATCACAGACACACAGTGGCAGTAGTGTGTATCATCCCATGCACTGCAGCAACACACCAAGGATCCTTTGACAGCACCTTCCAAACCCGTGACCTCTATCACTTAGAAGGACAAGGGCAGCAGGTGCATGGGAACACCACCACCTGCAAGTTCCCCGCCTGCAAGTTCTCCTCCAAGCCACACACCATCCTGACTTGGAATTATATTGCCGTTCCTTCATTGTCACTGGGTCAAAGTCCTGGAAATCCCTACCTCACAGCCTTGTGGGTGTACCTACCCCACATGGACTGCAGCTTTTCAAGAAGGCAGCTCACCACCACCTTCTCAAGGGCAATTAAGGATGAGCAATAAATGCAGGCCTAGCCAGCAATGTCTACATCTCATTAAAGAATATATAAAAAACCTAAGGATTCTTCAGTGCACTCTCAGGAATTGATTAAATGTTGGAAAGTGATAGATGAATTAAAATGACATAGAACAACAATAACTTATATTTATGTTGCCTCTTTAGTGTAATAAAACATCCTAAGGTGCTTCACAGGAGCATTATAAAACAAAATATGACACTGAGATATTGAGTCAGATGGCCAAAAGCTTGGTCAATGAGGTAGGTTATCAGGAGTGTCTTACAGGAGGAAAATGAAGTAGAGAAGCGGAGAGAAGTAGGGAGGAAATTACAGAGCTTAGGCCCTAGGCAACTGAAGGTGCAGCAACTAATGGTGGAGCGCTCAAAATTGGGGAGGCTCATGAGGCCAGAATTAGAGGAGCGCAGATATCCTGGAGTGTTGTGGGGCTGGAGGGGATTACAGAGATCGGGAGGAGCAAGGCCTTTGATGGATTTGAAAACAAGGATGAAAATTTTAAAATCAAGATATTGCTTGTCCAGGAGCCAATGTAAGTCAGCAAGCGCAGGGGTGATAGAGGAATGGAACCTGGTACAAGTTAAGACATGGGCAGCAGACTTTTGGATGACTTCAAGTTTATGGAGGGTAGAATGTGGGAGAGCAGCCAGGAGTGTGTTGGAATAGTCAAGTCTAAAGGCGGCGAAGGCATGAATGAGGGTTTCAGCAGTAGATGAGCTGAGACGGGGTGAAGTCAGGCGATATTACAGAGTTAGAATTAGTGTCTTAGTGATGGCATGAAAATGAGGTCAGAAGCTCATTTTGGGCTCAAATGCGACAGAAGGTTGAGAACAGACTGACTTAATCTCAGACTGTTGCCAGCGAATATGATATAATTCAACCCATTTGAGTGTCAAATTAATATATATGCATTCTATCCCCTGTGAAATATCATTCTATTTTCATTCTGCTCTTGTACCAGGTCTGCGTCTTTTCACTCTGTCCTTAATCAGAGACAATTACAATCTGACTTGTTCCGATACCAAACTGGGATTCTCCACTCTCTGTCCATTACTTTTTTTAGAAGGTTCCACAGATTGTGCATTTTATTCCATAAGCTGCAAGCTAGTATTGTAATTTTAGCAGCACTATATAGGATTGACACCTCATCTCTCTGAGACTGGCAGTTTTAATGCTAACTCTCACCCTTTAGTTTTGAAAGTCATTTAATTGCAACAACCAAACACAACTCATCATCAATCCTCAGCGATGGCAAGGATAAGATTTACTTTTGTCATTCACATCATTACAAACTCATTTATATCTAGTAATTCCACCAGGATGCAAAAGATAGAAAATGAATCCAATTGCTTTTGAAGTAGGACTGAGACTTTTTCCAATACATTGTACATGTGTGTACAATTTGAGCTTCTGTATATTTCCCAAATTAACCACAAATTACAACAAATCTTGCATTTATGTAGCACCTTTAATGTAGGAAAACACTGCTAGGTGCTTCACAGAAGCAAGCTGACAGTAAGCCAATGAAGGATATATTAGAAAAACAAAATACTGCTGATGCTGGAAATCTGAAATATTAATGGAAAATGCTGGAAATACTCAGCAGGTCTGGCAGCATCTGTGGAGAGAGCAATGACCTTTCATTCAGATATTAGGATTGCTGACTAAAAGCTTGGTCAAAGAGGTAGATGAAGCGAGTCTTAAAGGAGGAGTGAGAGGTGGAGTGCTTTAGGTAAAGCAAACCAGAGCTTTGAGCCTAGATGGCTGAAGACATGTCCACCAGTGATGGAGTAGTGGGATTGGGGATGTGAAAGACACCAAAGTTGGAGTAATGCAGAGTTCGCTGAGGGTTGTGGGGTTGTGACTTGGATGTCTGATCTTCCCATGTGCTTCGTTCCTTTGTTCTACTAGGTAGTAGAGGTTACAGGTTTGGGAGGTGCTGTCAAAGGAGCCTTGGTGAGTTGCTGCAGTGCATCTTATAGATCAAGGTCGTCCAACTTTTTGGGGCGGAGGGCCGCATTGTGATTCTTGCTCGGCCCTGGGGTGGGGGGGGGAGGGGTGCGGGGCCACTGAGCAAGTTTCTAAAGATAAAGGCATTAAAAATTTATCTTACTAATGAAAACAACAACAAATTTGCATTTTTGTGAAGAAGCTTTAAATTAGAAGACTAATTTATTAACTTACTTTCTCATCACTATATTGAAAATTGATTTAGCAATATACCTGGCATTATTTTTGCTTGAAAAAATAGTCAGCCTCTGCCCGCACACTTGATGTAGAGATGCAGAGTATTCTGGATAGATGTCCACCTTTCAGCAGAGATCTTGCTCTCTCTTCCCCCTCTCCCTGCGCTGTGTGTGTGTCTCGTTCTCTCTTCCCTCCCTCACCTCCCCTCTAGGATTAGGGGACACAGATTGAACGTTTTGTGCAAAAGATGCAGGGGAAAATGAGGAAGCACTTTTTTACACAGTGGGTGGTAATGACCTGGAACCCGCTGCCCACAAGGGTGGTGGATGTGTAGATGATCAATGACTTCAAGAGGAAGTTGGATGGCCACCTGAAAGAAATAAACTTGCACAGGACTATAGGGATTGAGCCAGGGAATGTGACTGACTGCATAGCTCCTTGGAGAGCTATGCCAGAATAGCCTCCTTCTATGCTGTAAGTAAATGACTCTTTCACTCTTCTCCCCCTCTCTGTCTCTCTCTCTCTCTCCCCCTCTCTGTCTGTCTGTCTCCCTTTGCGTCCCTTTCCCCCTTTCTCTGTCTCCCCCCTCTCTCTGTCCCCCTTCTCTCTCTGCTGCCTCTCTCCCTGTATCTCCCCCCTCTTCTCCCTTTCTCTCTCTCTCTATCCCCCTTCTCTCCCCCCCATCTCTCTCTCTCTGCTCCCCCATCTCTCTCTCTCTCTCTCTCTCTGTCCCCATGTCCCTCTCTCTTTCTCTCCACCTCTCTCTCTGTCCCCCACCTCTCTCTGTTCCTCTTTCTCTCTCTCTCTTTCTTTGTTGTCCCCTCTCCCTCTTTCTGTTCCCCCCCTCTCTCTCCCCACTCTCACACAGTTGCAGAGAGTGGCAATGCTCAGCAGTTCTTTTAAAGAAGATCGTTATCACTTTCACAGGCCACACCAGGAACAACCGTTTCACAACAGACTCAAGGTTTTGGCGGTTTTTAAAAAAAATGGTCAGAATCCACCAGAAAACCCCAAGTCTGTTGGGAAATGGTTGTTCCCGATGTCAACATCTGTCACCTGTGAAACTGACAGTGTAATAGTTTAAAAGCTGGACTGACAAAGGGAAATTTCTCATCTCCAGTCACAGTGAGGATGAGGAACGACCCCAGATTCTGGCTGCGGGCCGTATGTTGAACAACCCTGTTATAGATGGTACACACTGCTGCCACTGTGTGCTGCTGGTGGAGGAAGTGAATGTTGAAGGTGGTGAATGGGGTGCTGATCAAGCGGGCTGCTTTGTCCTGGATAGTTTCGAGTTTCTT
This sequence comes from Heterodontus francisci, assembly GCF_036365525.1. Classification (NCBI taxonomy): domain Eukaryota; kingdom Metazoa; phylum Chordata; class Chondrichthyes; order Heterodontiformes; family Heterodontidae; genus Heterodontus; species Heterodontus francisci. The sequence continues at coordinate 32,374,074 of NC_090378.1, read as the reverse complement.
GAGTGTTGGAGTTGCACTCATCCAGGCTTGTGAAGAGTATTCCATCACACTCCTGACTTATGCCTGGTAGTTTGTGGAGAGGCTTTGGGGAGTCAGGAGGTGAGTTAATCACCTCAGAATACACCACCTCTGATCTGCTCTTGTAGCCACAGTTTCTGGTCAATGGTGACCTCCAGGATGTCGCTGACAGGGGTTTCAATGATGATAATGCCATTCAATGTCCAAGGGTGATGGTTAGACTCTTACTTGTAGGAGATGGTCATTTGCCTGGCATTTGTGTGGCACAAATGTTACTTGCCACTTACCAGTCCACTCCTGAATGTTGTCTGGGTCTTGCTGCATGTGGGTATGGACTGCTTCATTATCTGATGAATTACAAATGGAACAGAGCATTGTGCAATCAACAACCAACATCCCCACTTTGGACCTTATGATGGAGAGAAGGTCATTGATGAAACAGATGAAGATGGACCTAGGACACTACTTTGAGGAACTCCTGCAACAATGTCCTGGGGCTTAGATGATTGGCCTTCCACAGCTACAACCATCTTTTTTTGTGCTAAGCAGGACTCCAACTAGTGGACAGTTTTCCTCCTGATTCCCATTGACTTCAATCTTACTAGGACTCCATGATGCCACACTCGGTCAAATGCCAACATCAAGGGCAGTCACTCTCACCTCACCTCACCTCTGGAAAATATCGCTTTTGCCCATGATTGGATCAAAGCTGTAATGAGGCCTGGAGCCGAGTGGTCCTAGAAGAACCCAAACTGAGCATCTGTGTGCAGGTTATTGGTGAGTTTATGCTCTCAAGTTCTGGAGTGGGCTCATACCTTCTTACTCAAATGCAAGGTTTTTACCATTGAACCAAGCTGACACTTTCACATTGCTGTATGTTGTAGGATGTCTTCAAGTGGGTATGTCTATAATCTGCATACATCATCAGACAGGATATGATGTCATCGATCACATGGACCCCATTGTTGGAATGTGTTCGTCAACCAAGTAAGATGTATTGGTAAGAACTCTCCAGCTATATGTATATGTTGATGTCATCTTTGAATGAAGAATTCACAGTTTAGTTTACCAGTCCTACCTGAGTGATTGGTAAGTTTGTGTTTAAAAGATAGAGAAGAAAACACAATGCTGTAGTAGGAGCAATTCCAAGGTTGGGCAAAGACAGGTTGTTGGCATAGAGTGGAAGGGGTTTTACTGTTAATTTAGATGTATATACCAAATTCTCTTTAGCTAGGATATCATGATGTGATACTGGAGGTTTGGAAGTGGAAAAATGTTCTATTTCTCACCACCGACACCCTCACCTTGACAAAAAAACTAAATTAAGGAAAACTGATGGATCACTGTTACTGGTGAATTTGAAAACAAAAGGGTAATTCTATTACACTGAAATTTGAAACTCAAAGATCACTGTCTATGACGCCGAAACTAGGCACTGAAGGGTCACTCTCAATTCTACTATAATTAGCGACTGATGAGCCATTTTCTGTTGCTGTGTAATTAGAAAGTAATGGGTCAATCTCACTTGCACTGTAATTATGCTGCATTCACAGCTAATGACCGAGCATCTTTTTTCATAACTTTTTCACCAGTTCTCCATTGAGTGCACCTTGACTAGATATAACCTTTTAACTCCAAACGTTGGAGGATGTTTGCTGAAAACTTTTCCACTTCTGTCAACTGTTCAGTGCCTAGCTGACTGTAAGCAGGAGGGGTATCTATTACTATCAGCTCAACTGAGAGTAAGCCAACCAGACAGAATGAGTCAGATTAGCAGGCAAAACTCACCTTTAATATTCTCCTTTGGAATCAACTGCTAAACAAGACCATCATGTGCACATTCTGTTCACAGATGAGGGTGCAAGAAGAATTCATCTGTGTAATTGTATCATTATAATTTTTGGAGATGAAAGGATAATGGAGCCAGACTAAATTTTGAAAACCCAGGTGAAGAACCTACAATTGCTGATGCCGATGGAATATTGAGTTGGACATGAAACAAATGCTTGTGAATCATCATACGTAGTGACCTTTCAGCCTCACCATCATAGTATATATAAAAAAGTAAGTCTTTGGTGCTGTTTTGTTCCCTTGGTCAGAGAGAATCAAATATGAAACAAATCAAAGATAATTATAGAAGTAGATTTCGCAGCAGTACATAGCAGGCAATAGGCGCCTGAGCAATTTACTCTCATTCTGCTCTCTCATTGTACAGAAAATTGGATTTTTGTGCATTTCACCCACTGGAGTCAATCTCCATCCATAACTTATTTACTATGAATTGTTATAGGAACAGACATTTAAAGGGAAAGCCTCTGCCCCACTCTGTATTTGACATCTATTTTAATGTCACAACTCGCCTTTATTTTAACTGTAATTTCTATGGAAAAGTGACTGTTCATGTGCATTCTATGACATTAACTTCTGAATTTGATTGCTTTCGGAGTTACTTCTCAGAAGCTATACAACCTGTGAACAAAAGAAAAGAAAATTAGGATACAGACACACAAGTGCAAGTCACTTGTTAGCTGAACCTATGACCTTTAAAAATAAATTAAGTCACAACCCTCCTTTCCTTAGTTGGAATGAATGCAAGGCAATGATAAACTGAAGGAGACCAAGAAAGGAAAAATAATGAACCCATGCAAATACCTTCATCTTGTTCTGTGCCAAGTCCAAATGTGTATTGTTTTCACTGTCTCTCAAGCGGAGATTATTTCATCTCCATCCTATTTCAACACAAAGATCATATTCTCCAACTCTTTCAGTAATTCTGCATGTTATTGCACGGACTTGATTCCAACTGAGATGTTGAACTTTAAGTTACAATGATCTATTGTCGTCGATGTGGAATGACATCAGTCTTGTGAGTGAGCAAATTAGCCTGCTATCCTTGGTGCCATGCAGGCCCCCACTCGCCAAGAATGAGGCACATTGGTTTTTGTCGTATGAACATTGATTTTTAACTCTTGCTGGAGCGAGGAAATGACTTGTTGAAGAAATCAGCCATGGCTGGAAAAAATATTTGCATACTAACAGATGCTGCTTGTGTCGACAAAGGACCATTCCCCGACACATTCAACCCACAATAGATGTTGATCACCGGACAGTGAGGGAGTGGGGAAGCGCATTCCAGCACCTGCTTGGGGTGATGCAATCCACAGGGGCCAGGATTAGTTGGATCAGCTGATCATATAACGAACCGGCTGTTCCAGGATCTTTTGAACTAGCCACAGAGAGTTTGAACTGAAAAAAAAGACTGTTGCTCCTGTACTGAGAAGATCTTTCTCCTGTCTGTTCCCATCTCTTTCTCACAAGCCTCTGAATCCACTGAAGACACATGAACCCCAAGAGAGAAAAGTCTCTCACAGTGAACAAGGTTTAAGAAGAATTCTGGGCCCCAACCCAAAGCAGGATTTACCTACAATCAAGGACTCTACAGTGAGCTTGAAGAACCAGAACAAAAACTTTTCAGATATTGCCTCAAACTTTTCCACTTTATTTTTTCTTCTCTTTTCTGTCTCTATTTGCATGGGTGTATCGCATATGCATGCTTGCACGGGCGCATCGTGTATCCGTAGGCGTCAACCGAATTAGAGTTTAAGTTTAATTAATTTCAACCATTCTTCTTTAAACCTAAGAAAATCTGTTTATGCTGGTTTCTTTGTCTTATAATTGGAATTTGGTGAACAAGGATTCACCAAGAGGGAGCTAAAAAAACAGTGTGTTTAAAATAAAACCCTGTTAACAGTAAGAGGGACCCCAAGACACCTTTCTCACCTGGCCATTACAGAAATTTGGGGGCTTGTCCAGGATTTTACCCACAGACAAACGAGAGAAATTGGAAGAAGGGACACTGACCCGAAACGTTAACTCTGCTTCTCTTTTCACAGATGCTGCCAGACCTGCTGAGTGGTTCCAGCATTTCTTGTTTTTATATTATATGAGAGAAATTGGAAGTGGGAAGCCAAATTGTTCCCAACCAAAAAAGAGCAAGATTTCAGTACAGGTTTTCTTGTGGTTGTGTGTGCTTGAATACTAACATGTCTGCGTCTAAAGCTAGTAGCTCCCCAAGCCAGGGTGAAGTAACTTGGGATAAGTTAAAAACACTGTCTATGGAGGAGTTGAGGAAAATGGCTGAGCAGTGTGGGATCACTGTACATGGCAAGGCTTGGAAGTCTGAACTCCTAAGGCTAGTGGCCAACCATTTTCCCCTTGAATCTGAATAAGCAGAAATGGTTAGAAGTAGACTCCGACAGGATATTGTTAGCAAAGATACAATTGGAACAAAGGAAAATTGAGTTAGAAGACAGGGAAAGAGAAAGAGATAGACAGAGACAGGAGAGGGAGAGAGAAAGAATATTCTGGAAGGAATGCGAAGAGGGAGAGCTGAAGCAGCTTGAGTTAACTAGGGGGCGTCAGAGTAACCCCAGTGAAAGCATGGCCATTATGGAGGAGCGTAATTCAGGGCTGGGTACAAAATTGTTAAAACTAGCTCAACTAATCCCAAAATTCAATGAGGAAGATATAGAAATCTTTTTTGTGTCCTTTGAGAAATTGGCAAGGCAGCTAAAATGGCCAGCAGAGACCTGGCTCTTTTATTACAAAGCAAGCTAACCGGAAAAGCCCATGAGGTTTATTCCCTGTTGCCAGATGAAAGTTCATCAAATTATGAACTGACCAAAAATTCTATCCTCGGGACATATGAATTAGTACCTGAAGCCTATTGCCAAAAGTTTAGAACCCTCAAGAAGCAAACTAATCAAACTTATCTGGAGATTGAAAGAAGTAAGCAGCTGGCTTTTGACCAATGGCTGAGGGCTTTAAAAATACAACTCAGCTATGAGACTCTCAGAGAAGTAATTCTGTTAGACGAATTTAAAAACACTCTCCCATTCTCAATAAAGACCCATGTAGAGGAGCAACGGATTCAGAGACCCTGGCAAGCGGCTGTTCTTGCTGATGAGTTTGCTTTAATTTATAAGTCGGTTTCTCGCGGGAAAACCTTTCCTAGTCACCCCCACAAATCTGAAAAGAACAAAGGGTGGGAAGTTGATAGGAGCCCAAGCACTACTGGGAGAGAAAGAAAAGCAGGAGACACAGGGGGCCCTCATCTAGCCAAATAGGAAGGTGCTGGGATAAAAGCAAAATACTGCGGATGCTGGAAATCTGAAACAAAAACAAGAAATGCTGGATTCACTCAGCAGGTCTGGCAGCATCTGTGGAAAGAGAAGCAGAGTTAACGTTTCGGGTCAGTGACCCTTCTTCGGAAGGTGCTGGGAGCTGGAATGAGACCCGGAGACCTGTGTGCTTCCATTGTAATAAAACAGGGCATTTAAAAGCTGACTGCTGGAAACTAAAGGGAAAACTGGTAGTGTTAATCAGGGCACACCCACTCAGTGAAGAAGGGAACCTGATTGGAAGCACAGCACAATAAACAGTGGCTTTATCTGCAGTAAGAGTGCAATCCAGGAAGCTTACTATGGCACGTTCAGAAAAAGCTAACAGGATTCCTGAAGGTTATCAAGGTTTTGTGTCTGAAGGGAAAGTAACCCCATACCCCTTGAGTAGGGCAAGCAAGCCCATAGTGATTCTCGGGGGCCACTAGATCCCTTTTACTGGTACAAGGCCTGACTCCCCCAGAGAGTGCAGCGAACAGCAGAATGGTGGTGATTGGTATTGGGGGGCAGGATATGCCTGTACCTGTACACTGGGTGCACCTGGAGTGTGACCTAATTTCGGTACTGGTGACCTTAAGTGATTGTCCCTAGTTTGCCTGTGGATGGGCTTGACCTGCTCCTAGGTAATGATCTAGAGGGGGTGAAGGTGGTAGCCCCCACAGTAGTGAATGAAAGACCGCAGGAGGTCAGAGAGACAGGGCAGTGGCTGGAGATGTACAAGGGAACTTGCGCGTGGATGCAGATGATGTGAGCAGGGTTCTTAATGAGCTTTTTGCCTCTGTCTTCACAAAGGGGAGGGATGATGCAGACATTGCAGTAAAAGAGGAGGAGTGTGAAATATTAGATACGATTAGCATGAGAGAGGAAGTACTCGAGGGTCTGACGTCCTTGAAAGTGGATAAATTGCCAGCGCTGGATGGATTGCATTCCAGGTTGTTAAAGGAAGCCAGGGAGGAAATAACGGATGCGCTGAGGATCATCTTCAAATCCTCACTGGATATGGGTGAGGTGCCAGAGGATTGGAGGTCTGTGAACATTATACCATTGTTTTAAAAAGGGTGCGAGGGAGAGGTCAAATAATTATAGGCTGGTCAGTCTGACCTTGGTGGTGGGTAAATTATTAGAATCAATTCTGAGGGACAGAATAAACTGCCACTTAGAAAGGCACAGATTAATCAGGGATAGTCAGCATGGGTTTGTTAAGGGAAGGTCATGTCTTACCAACTTAATTGAATTCTTTGAGGAAGTAACAAGGAGGATTGATGAGGGTAGTGCAGTGGATATGGTCTACATGGATTTTAGTTAGGCATTTGACAAGGTCCCACATGGCAGACTGGTCAGTAAAATGAAAGCCCATGGGATACAGGGAAATGTGACAGGTTGGATCCAAAATTGGCTCAGTGACAGGAAGCAAAAGGTAGCAGTCGACAGATGTTTTTGTGAATGGAAATCTGTTTCCAATGGCATTCCACAGGGCTCAGTGTTGGGTCCCTTGCTGTTTGTGAATATTTTAATAATTTGGACTTAAATGTGGGAGGCATGATTGGAAAATTTGCTGATGACATCAATGCTGAATGATATCAGTGGTTTGGTTGAGTGGGTGGAAAAGTGGCAAATGGAATTCAATCCGGAGAAGTGTGAGGTAATGCACTTGGGGAGGGCAAATAAAGCAAGGGAATACACAATGAATGGGAGGATATTGAGAGGGGTAGAAGTGAGATACCTTGGAGTGCATGTCCACAGGTCCCTAAAGGTGGCAGGACAGGTAGATAAAGTGGTAAAGAAGGCATATGGAATACTTTCCTTTATTGGCCGAGGTATAGAATACAAAAGCAGGGATGTAATGTTGGAACTGTATAAAACAATGGTTTGGCCACAGTTGGAGTATTGCGTGCAGTTCTGGTCGCCACATTAGAGGAAGGACATAATTGCTCTGGAGAGAGTGCAGAGGAGATTTACAAGAATGTTGCCAGGGCTTGAAAGTTGCAGCTATGAGGAAAGATTGGATAGGTTGTTTTCCTTAGAACAGAGGAGGATGAGGGGTGACTTAATTGAGGTGTACAAAATTATGAGGGTAGGCAGGAAGGACCTGTTTCCCCTAACAGAGGTCAATTACCGGGAGCACAGATTTAAGGTGATTGGTAGAAGGATTAGAGGGGACATAAGGAAAAACTTTTTCACCCAGAGGGTGGTGGGTGTCTGTAATTCACTGCCAGGAATGTGGTGGAGGCAGAAACCCTCAATTCTTTAAAAATGTACCTGGACATGTACCTGAAGTGCTGTAACCTGCAAGGTTATGGACCAGGTGCTGGAAGGTGGAATTAGATTGGACAGCTAGTTTTTCGGCCAGCACGGACACGACAGGCTGAATGGCCTCCTTCTGTACCGTAATGTTTCTATGGTTCTATGGAGACAGACCCCTGTGGTTTCCCTGAATGTGTAATGGATCAGGCCATGATCAAACCAGCTCCCCCAGAGGAGACTGAATTAGCACTGCAGGCAGATGAACAGGTCTGTCCGTCTGAGACTTTCTTTGGAAAGTTAGGAGACCCAGAGAATGAATTAAATGGATTTTCCCTAGGTGTAGCTCAGCGAGCCAACCCAGTATTGCAAGAGTTAGCACAGGCTGCCCAGTCTGAAAGTGAAGGAGAGGGAGTCCCTGACTGCTTCTATTTAAAGAATGAGGTACTGATGAGGAAATGGAGTTCTCAGAGACCTGAGAGCAAGGAGTGGACAGTAGTTCACCAGTTAGTGGTGCCGCAGAGGTACTGGAGAGAAATATTAAGAAAGGCTCATGAGATTACTGCGGCTGTACATGCCGGTATATGAAAGACCAAAGCCCATATAAGACAACAGTTTGACTGGCCAAAACTCCACAAAGATGTGTTGGAGTACTGCAGGAGTTGCCACATGTGCCAGGTTGAGGGGAAATCCCAACCTACAGTGAAACCTGCATCCCTAAGTCCTGTACCAGTGTTAGGAGGACCCTCTTGTTGAACAGATCAGCCATGGCTGGAAAAAACATTTGCATACTAACAGACGGTGCTTGTGTAGACAAAGGACCATTCCCTGACACATTCAACCCATAATGGACGTTGATCTCCGGACAGTGAGGGGGTGGGGAAGCGCATTCCAGGGCCTGTTTGAGGTGATGCAATCCACAGGGGCCAGGACTGGTTGGACCAGCTGGTCACATGACTAACTGGCTGTTCCAGGGTCTTTTGAAGTGGCCACAGAGAGTTTGAACTGAGAAAGTCTGTTTGCTCCTGGACTGAGAAGATCTCTCCTGTCTGCTCCCATCTCTTTCTCATAAGCCTCTGAATCTACTGAAGACACATGAACCCCAAGAGAGAAAAGTCTCCTATAGTGAACAAGGTTTAAGAAGAATACTGGGCCCCAATGAAAAGCAGGATCTACCTACAATCAAGGACTCTAAAGTGAACTCGAAGAACCTAACAAAATCTCTTCAGATATTGCCTCAAACCTTTCCACTTTATTTTTTTTTCTGCTCTTTTCTGTCACTATTTGCATGTGTGTATCACGTATGCATGCTTACACGGGCGCATCGTGTATCCGTAGTCGTCAACTGAATTAGAGTTTAAGTTTAATAAATTTCAACCTTTCTTCTTTAAACCTAAGAAAACCTGTTTTTGCTGGTATCTTTGTCTTATAATTGGAAAGCAGTGAACAAGGAATCACCAAGGGGGAGCTAAAAACACAGTGTGTTTAAAAATAAAGCCCTGTAAAACAAGGAACATTGAGGTGAGGGACGAGTGGGATCACAAAAGAGATTATACACAGGGCAATGGAGAAAGCCAAGACAAGAAGTGAGATAATGGAAGAGTGTCAGAAACAGGTAAAGAGCAAGGACAGGGAAGAGTGACAGAGCAAAACAAGATGGTGACTAATATTATGACATGGACCATGTTAAATAATAATAAAACAGGAACAATATTATTTGGGGAGACGGTGGCATAGTGATAATGTCACTGGCCTAGTAATCCAGAGGTCTGGGGTAATGCCCTGTGGGCAGGGGTTCAAATCCCACCACAGCAGCTGGTGGAATTTAAATTCAATAATTAATAAAAATCTGGAATTGAAAGCTTGCTTCAGTAAGGGTGCCATGAAATATCATCGATTGTCATAAAAACCCATCTGGTTCACTAATGTATTTTAGGGAAGTAAATTTGCTGCCCTTACCTGGTCTGGCCTACATGTGACTCCAGATCCACAGTAATGTGGTTAACTCTTAACTGCCCTCTGAAATGGCCAAGCAAGCCACTCAGGTGTCAATGGCAATTAGGGATGGGCAACAAATACTGGCCTTACCAGTGACGCCCCATCCCATGAAAGAATAAAAAGATTAAAGCTTACTTTGTCCCATCTTAACTGAGGACACAATGCAAAAGATCAAAGATAGGGAGCCAGTAAAGCCCATTTCCCCACTGTACATGCCGTTGCTTTCTTGCTATTTTCCAATTTTTTGTAGGAATACTGATACTGATGCTTATTATCACGTCAGCTGAAATTTTACTTCTTTATACATGCCTTAATCTTGTTCGGCTAGATCTATCCTGGTCTTGACTTCATTTCGCTCCCTGGCAACAGTCTGAGATGAATCCAGTCTGTTCACAATCTTGGTATCATATTTGGCCCCGAGATGAGCTTCCAACCTCATATTCATGCTGTCACTAAGACCGTCTATTTCCACTTTCATAACATCGCCCGACTTTGCCTCTGTCTCAGCTCATCTGTTGCTGAAACCCTCATTCCTGCCTTCATTACCTCTAGACTTGACTATTCCATTGCATTCCTGGCTGGTCTCTCACATTCTACTCTCCTTACACTTGAGGTCATCCAAAGCTCTGTTGTCTATGCCTTAACCTACACCAAGTCCCATTCCCCTAATACCCCTTTGCTCGCTGACCTACACTGGCCCTCGGTCAAGCAACATCTTGATTTTAAAATTCTCATCCTTGTTTTCAAATCCCTCCAGCCCCAGAATCCTCCAAGATATCTGCGCTCCTTTAATTCTGGCCTCTGGTGCATCGCTGATTTCAATCAGTCCACCATTGGTGGCTGTGCCTTCAGTTACCTCGGCCCCAAGCTTTGGAATACCCTTCCTATACTTCTCTGCCTCTCCACCTCGCTTTCCTCCTTTAAGACACTCCTTAAAACCTACCTCTTTGGCCAAGATTTTGGTCATCTGACCTAATATCTCCTTTTGTGACTCGGTGAATTATTTTGTTTTATGCGATTATGGAGACATGGCTGCAGGGTGACCAACGATGGGAACTGAACATCCAGGGGTATTCAATATGTAGGAAGGACAGGCAAAAAGGGAAAGGAGGTGGAGTAGCGTTGTTAGTAAAAGAGGAAATCAATACAATAGTGAGGAAGGATATTAGCTCAGAGAATCCTGATGTGGAATCTGTATGGGTGGAACTAAGAAACACCAAGGGGCAGAAAACGTTGGTGAGGGTTATATATAGACCCCGAAACAGCAGTGGTGATGTAGAGGATGACATTAAACAAGAAATTAGAGACGCATGCAATAAGGGTGCAACTGTAATTATGAGTGACTTTAATCTACATATAGATTAGGCAAACCAAATTAGCAATAATACTATAGAGGAGGAATTCCTGGAATATTGGTTTTTTGGACCAATACGTTGAGGAACCCACCAGAGAACAGGCCATCCTAGACTGGGTATTGTGGAATAAGAAAGGATTAGTTAACAATCTTGTTGTGCGGGGTCCCTTGGAGCAGAGCGACCATAACATGATAGAATTCTTCATTAAGCTGGAGAGTGAGAGAGTTGATTCCGAGACTAGGGTCCTGAATCTAAATAAAGGAAACAATGAAGGTATGAGGTGCGAGTTGGCTATGATAGATTGGGGAATGTTACTTAAAGGGTTGACAGTGGATAGGCAATGGCTAGCATTTAAAGAGCGCATAGATGAATTACAACAATTGTTCATTCCTGTCTGGCGCAAAAATAAAACAGGAAGGGTGGCTCAACCATGGCTTACAAAAGAAATTAGGGATAGCATTAGATCCAAGGAGGAGAAATATAAAATGGCCAGAACAAGCAGCAAACCTGAGGATAGGGAGCAGTTTAGAATTCAGCAAACAAGGACAAAGGGATTAAGTAAAAAGGAGAAAATAGAGTATGAGAGTAAGCATGGAGAGAACATAAAAACTGACAGTAAATATATTCAAGAAAGAGTTAGATATAATTCTTAGGGCTAAAGGGATCAAGAGATATGGGGAGAAAACGGGAACAGGGTACTGAGTTTGGATGATCGTATTGAATGGCGGAGCAGGCTCAAAGGGCCGAATGGCCCACTCCTGCTCCCATTTTTCTATGTTTCTAAAAGCTTGTATAGGTATGTGAAGAGAAAAAAATTAGTGAAGACAAATGTGGCTACCTTACAGTCAGAAACGGGGGAAATTATAAAGGGGAACAAAGAAATGGCAGACAAATTAAATACATACTTTGGCTCTGTCTTCATGAAGGGGGACACAAATTACCTCCCAGAAATGTTGAGGACCATAGGGTCTAGTGAGAAGGAGGAACTGTATGAAATCAGTATCAGTAGGGAAATGGTGCTAGAGAAATTGATGGGATTGAAGGCTGATAAATCCCCAGGGCCCGATAATCTACATCCCAGAGTACTTAAGGAAGTGGCCCTAGAAATAGTAGATGCATTGCCTGTCATTTTTTCAAAATCTATAGACTCTGGAACAGTTCCAACGGATTGGAGGGTAGCTAATGTAACCCCACTATTTAAAAAAGGACGTAGAGAGAAAACAGGTCATTATCGACCAGTTAGCCTGACATCAGTAGTGGGGAAAATACGAGAGAGCACATGGAAGACAATGACAGGATCGGACAAAGTCAACATGGATTTACGAAAGGGAAATAATGCTGGCAAATCTACTGGAATTTTTTGAGGATGTAACTAGTAGAATAGATAAGGAAGAACCAGTGGATGTGGTGTATTTGGACTATCAGAAGGTTTTCGATAACGTCCCACATAAGAGATTAACATACAAAATTAAAGCGAATGGGCTTGGGGGTAAGGTACTGACTTGGATAGAGAACTGGTTGGCAGACAGGAAACAAAGAGTAAGAATAAATGAAACAAAAACAAGAAATGCTGGATTCACTCAGCAGGTCTGGCAGCATCTGTGGAAAGAGAAGCAGAGTTAACGTTTCGGGTCAGTGACCCTTCTTCGGAACAGTAAGAATAAATGGGTCTTTTCCAAGTGTCAGGCAGTGACTAGTGGGGTACCACAGGGATCAGTGCTAGGATCTCAGTTATTCACAATATATATTAATGATATAGATGAGTAAATTAAATGTAATATATCCAAGTTTGCAGACGACACAAAGCTGGGTGGGAGTGTGAGCTGTGAGGAGGATGCAGAGTTTGAGTGAGTGGGCAAATACATGGCAGATGCAGTATAATGTGGATATATGTGAGGTTAGCCACTTTGGTGGCAAAAACAGAAAGGCAGATTATTATCTGAACGGTAATAGATTGGGAAAGGAGGAGGTGCAGCAAGACCTGGGTGTCCTTGTGCACCAGTCACTGAAAGTAAGCATGCAGGCGCAGCAGGCAGTTAAGAAGGTAAATGGTATGTTGGCCTTCATAGCGAGAGGATTCGAGTACAGGAGCAAGGATGTCTTGCTGCAATTATACAAGGCACACATCTAGAGTATTGTGTGCAGTTTTGGTCTCCTTATCTGAGGAAGGGTGTTCTTACTATGGAGGGAGTGCAGTGAAGGTTCACCAGACTGATTCTTGGAATGGCAGGACTGACGTATGAAGAGAGATTGGGTCAATTAGGCTTGTATTTGCTAGAGTTTAGAAGAATGAGAGAGGATCTCATAGAAACCTACAAAATTCTAACAGGACTGGACAGATTAGATGCAGGAAGGATGTTCCCGCTGGCATGGGAGTCCAGGACCAGGGGTCACAGTCTAAGGATAAAGGGTAAGCCATTTAGGACTGAGATGAGGAGAGATTTCTTCACCCAAAGAGTGGTGAACCTGTGGAATTCTCTCCCACGGAAAGCTGTTGAGGCCAAATCATGAAATATATTCAAGAAAGAGTTAAATATAGTTCTTAGGGCTAATGGGATCGAGGGATACGGGAGGAAAGAGGTAACAGGTTACTGAGTTTGGATGATCAGCCATGATCGTATTGAATGGTGGAGCAGGCTCAGAGGGCCGAATGGCCCACTCCTGCTCCTATTTTTCTATGATTTCTATGTTCCTGTGAAGTGGCTTGGGGTGTTTTATTATATTAAAGGTGCTATATCAATATAAATAGTTGTTGTTGCCTCGTTCCCCTGCATTTGATATAGTCTTCCTTCCCACTCATTGACTAATGGGATGAAATTGCCATACGTGTCATATTTAAAAACGTTGATAATTTGGCCTGGGAGAATTGCAAACTAAATTATATTAACAAGCCATTATTCAATTAATTTTAGCATACAATGAGTTAAATCTGCATCGGAGACAAGATACCTGGGAAAGAGTAGTTGATGCAATAGCCAGGATTGGATGACGTGCCTGGCAGAATTGAGTTCCTTGCCTACCATATCAATTTGAAAGAATCATATTCAATAATGCAATGCAGTCACATTCACACATGTACAGCTGATTTTATTCCTGCCCGTTTTGGGCAGGCAGTTAAAATGCTCAGTGGAACTTACCTGCACTGATTGCGCTGACTTCCTGTGGGTTGCAGATCTTGCCTGAGCAGGCAAGAGGGATATCTGCCGGAAGACAGAGAGGTCCTAATTTAAATATGCAGATCGGGCTCCAATGACATTTTGCACCTCAACCACTATTTTAACCAGAGGCCTGCACAGGGAAGGTGTTGTGACAAGCAAACATGTTGGGAAGAGGAGCTGGGACATAAGAGAGCCAAAAGGTTAAGTGGTTTCTTTCTTTGTAAGTTTCCTTTTGGGGCCAGGATGAGCTGCGTGTAGCTCAGCGACCCACAAGGAAACCTAAGCCTCCCTTGCTTCCCTCTCCCTCTGCTGGTTGGAAGCACTCCCCATCCTTCTCCAACCGCTTAACCAGAGCAGCAGGGACCTTTCTTTCTAGTCCCTGTTGGCAGCCTTCTGTCAACAACATTGTGCTCCCACCTAATGGCCAACGACTGTTTCCCACTGGGTTCAGGCAGGATACTGAATGGGACCTATGCAGATGAGGCCCAGTAGTTAAAATTGGTTTTCTATCATTTTGGCTGCGCCCGCCCCCACCAACCCCGACTCTTGCTTCAGTTAAAATTGTTCCTTTGTTTTTGGAATGTCTTTATTACTTTGGGCCCAGCAACAAGTAGCTGTATTAGGACTACACCCAGGAGGATGGTAGTAGGCTTGTTTGACAGTTAAAAAATAGCCAATCCCTGACATGGAGAGGTGAGGGTAGGTCAAATGCTAAGACTGTGGTTTCCTGAGTAGGTGGAGGAGCAGCCAGTCTACAGAAATTTGAATATGCAATAGTCACAGAGAGAGGGAGAGGGAATCCCTAAGGTTAGAGCCAATCAGTTCAGTGATAATTGCAGTGAAGCTAGGCGTCAATAGATGGCTGAGATGCCCCTTTGATTTTCACTTGCTACTGTCATGAATATGTGCTATGCCGAATTATGATTTTTAATCCATTGGTTGGAAACCTGAATTAAACTTTAATAAAAAATAGGAGACAAGGTACTTGAATTAAACTTTAAAAAGAAAGCAGGAGACAAAAAAAACTGTTAAAGGATCCCTGCTAGCAGCTAAAATGGCCACTGCAATTTGCATCAAATACCTCACATACCAAAGTATCGAGGTGGAGACGAATGTCTGGTTAATTTTTCACCAGAATAATCGCTGGCTATTTTGAATGAGCTACCTGCCTTACCTCCATTAACAAGACATTCAAAGCCAACTTGGAACATTAACACCGGTGGAGATGAACCTCAAAGAGTAAACATTGAAACAATGAGACACGGGAGAGAGATTGGAATTCTTAGACTTGAACAAATTAAGTTGCAAAAGAGAGAATACACTGGGCCATCATGTGACAGACTCTCCATCTGTGTGAAAACTTGCAGTCTCCTTACCAAGCAGACAAGCACCTGTTTTTGACCAGTGCAGGACCCAACTGGAGGTCTGTTTGACTGTCTCTCTCTCCATGCAATCCTGTAAGTTCAAAACCTGTCTGCTGGCTGCAAAACATCCAAGTTTATCATTGCTGCAGACAGAGCCCCTGGGAGAAAACCATCTACATCACTGTCTCCAAGAAAACCCTGAACCAGGTGGCCACCTCTACTAGCCAGAAACTTCAGGACCACGAGTTCAGGTGGAAGACAACTGAATTACCAGAGTCCACAGACTATATATTCTTTTATTTGTTCTGTACTCTAATCCAACCAATCTATTCTTCTTCACACTGTAACCTACTTGTGTGTGTTTGTGTGTGTGTGTGAGTGTGAAAGTTGGAGTGTAGTTTATTATTTTACTCAGATTGGGTTTTGGTTTTAAGTACAATAAACTAACCTCTTTCTTGCTTAAACTCAAGAAAACATGTCCGATCAGTTCTTTTATGATCATAGCACATAAAAGATTTAAACATTCACTGAATTGTTAAGAATATCCACTGTTTTAAAGAAATAAACTCTGTTGCAGTCAAACAAGAAGCGCGACAAGAAGGGAGCCTTTCGACCCCTCCTCACCTGATGGTAACAATACGCTAACAATTTTTCAGATGAGAAATGGGGGGCTGGCGGTTAAATGTTGTGCCAACAACATGTGCTTCGGGCCCCGATGTTTCAGAGGTTACTATTCCAAAAGTAAACCATTACTGATATTTTTATTAAAAGCAGAATTGAAAGCTGAAATGGATATACTTGCCTTTTCCCTCTTAGATGGCACTCTGAAAAAGTAACGAAACATTGAAATATGGTTGGTGGATTATAGTGCATAGTGATTGCAAAGATGTGTGCCGTAGAACTGGTAACTATAATGAAATTGAACAGGAACCACCTGGATGAGAAAGCCAGCCAAGTCATTGCCTGTGCCTGGGGATCATTAGGTGAGAATACCAACCATGTTATGATATATGTTTTCACTTTCTCCCTAATCACAGATTAGTCTACACTTATCTGATTCTGCCATTGTGTATGCAACTTGACTCTATGTTCTAAATTGAATAAGGTGTTACTTTCGATTCTTCCGGTGTCAAACATGCGTCTTGTTCTCTGTCAAGTCTGCATCTTCCTACCCTCCTTAATCAGAGACTATTCTATCCTCCACCAGTACACTCCATATTTGCATCTTTTCACTCTTTCTCTAATCAGGAATTATTCCACTTCAACCATTTTTGAACACGAAGATCATACTCTCCAATTCTCTCCATAATTCTGCAAGTTATTTCATAGACTTGATTCCAACTGAGAAGATGTTGTATTTTAAATTACAATAATCCGCTGCCACCGCCAAACTAGGACTGAGCTTTTCAGTAACATTATTTAGGATTGACATTTTGGATCATGATAATGGCAGCTATACTGAGATGGATGTCATAGAATCATAAGATGATGCAGCACAGAGGAGGCCGTTTGGCCCATTGTCCATGTGTTCGATCTTTGAAAAAGCTATTCAATTATTCCCACTCCCCTGTTCATTTCCCTTTTGAAATTTACTATTGAATCTGCTTCCACCACCCTCTCAGGCAGTGCATTCCAAATCATAACTCGCTGCATTAAAAAAAAAAATCCTCATTGGGGGAGGCAGTGGCGTAGTGGTAATGTCACTGGACTAGTAATCCAGTGTCCAGGCTAATGCTCTGGGAACATGGGTTTGAATCCCACCACGGTAAAAGGTGAAATTTGAATTCAATTAATAAATCTGGAATTAAAAAGCTAGTCTGGTGATGACCATGAAACCGTTGTCGATTGTTGTAAAAACCCATTTGGTTCACTAATGTCCTTTTAGGGAAGGAAATCTGCCGTCCTTATCTGGTCTGGCCTACATGTAACTCCAGACCCAGAGCAATGTGTTTGACTCTTAATTTGCCCTCTGAAATGGCCGAGCAAGCCACTCAGTTCAAGGACAATTAGGGATGGGCAACAACTGCTGGCCTAGGCAGAGATGCCCACTTTCCACAAATGAATAAGAAAAAAAAAATCTCCCCTCTGATTGTTTTGCCATTTATCTTAATTTTAATCTTATAATTTGCTGGATATCTTATCAATGTGGAACTTTCCTGTTTGAGATCCAGTCTGGTAGGACTGCATGTCCTGCTCTTGAAGTGGCACAACGGAAGATCGGTCCTATTAGTGAAAGTTAATTCAAATTATATTTTTCTCACGCTTTTTATTCAGGAAGGATGAGGGTAGTTCTCTTCAGAGCTACAGCTTTTGCTAATTTGCAACTAATTCATAGTCTCCTTACCATGTAATCCTGTTCTCTAGTTTTTCTTATTCAGCATATACTTTTTTATATCCACCCAATTGATTTACTTCAGAATTATAAATGATCAGATATCTCGCCTTGAACTCTTTGCTTATGAGAACAAATTGATTTTCTTTGGAATCTTTCACAGTTCACAGCCCATTGATCAAAGGCCCAGCCCTATCCTGGCTACCCTACTTTGAACCCTTTCCAAGCCACTATGTTTTTTCACAAGTACAGAAACCAAAACTGGACATATTTTGCACACATGCGCTCACTTAGTTGAAAGCTGTTTAGAGCAGGCCACAATAAATCCCATTTAACTATGGGGGCAATTTTAAACTCCCACAGTCAGTGAGGGTGGGCATGTGGAGTTAAAAATGAAAAGAACAGGCAACCTGACCCCAACCTGTTCTTTTACCGGAGGCGGAATGGGAGGGAATGGGTGACTAACCCACTGTCAGGAGGTGGGTTAGTCCTTAAAAGATTTTAAGGAAGCTGTGTGCCTCTGTTTCAATGTCACTTTTATTTTAAATAGCTGCAGACTAGGTATCCCGAGCCTTGGGAAACACTGCAGTTGAAGGCAGACGGGAAGGACAAATGGAACAGGTAAGTGCTTTTACAGCACTGCTTATGAGTCAGAAGGACCAGGAATGTTTCCATCTTGGCTCAATAAGCTAACATGTAAACCAGCAATCTGCCTGACCCTGCAACCAGACCTGATCGACCTCCCTTTGCAATGTGACTGAAAGCCCTGTGAACCTACTGACCCCTGCTGAAATCCGACTGACCCCACCCCACCTCCCGTGACCTGACCACACCCCCATCTCCCTACAATCTGACAGACACCATCCTGTGATCAGCCTGACTCCCCCACGATCTGATTAACTCCTCTCTGCAACCTGACCGTTCCCTTCCATTATGATCTGACGACTGCACCCTGCAATCTTACTGACCCCCACCTGATGCGTGGCCTGACCCAATCACTTACCCGCTCACCAATGCCAGATCGCCTGCTGATGCTCGATCCTTGGCTGCAGCTGAAGCCTCAGGCCTACCCACCTGATAACCAGCCAGCCTTCACTGGCTGCGGCTGGGAAACATTTTTTGTAATCAGGTCTTGCAGCTAAATTTGGCAGCACCTCTGGGAAACCTCTCCTGTCTACCTATTACTATTGAGGAAATTGAAATGGAGCCAAGAATCACAAATGGTATTCCTGCTCCTCCTGTCCCACAAGAAACCTTTAAAAATAAAATAAAACACACTTACCTGGGCCTCCTGTAGCGTGTTTGCAACTATGCTGGTCTTAGGATAAAATTCTGTTTTCCTCCCGATGACTTTGCCATTTAAATTAAGCTTCTGCTGCCTGATATCAGGCCGGTTAAAATGGTGGGGGAAAAAAACGTTTTGGAAATGCAGCATAAAGCACCTCCCCCCCAACCCCACCCCCTATCCTCTTAACCCTCCCCCCCCCCCATCTTCATAATCCCCCCACCCCCCTGTCTGTACCTGTTCCACTGGGCAGAGAGGTTAAAATACACCCTGTTATTTAACGCCTACATTGACAGGATGTGCTAAACCTTTCTAACCTCAGACAGCTACAATACTTATTATTAAGGAAGACAGGAAATTCGCCTTGGTGCCTGGAGGCTGCACAATTATGGTACAGTTAATATTTTTTGTTTTGATGACTTTTCTTGTCTCTCTCAGTAAGCTGTATGAGTCACTGTCTATATCCTGTGACCTGGTAGGCAGCATTTGGGACTGAGACTTTTGCAAATGCAGTTAATTACTTCCCCACAGAAAGGTGTTGATTTAGTGATGGGTACTTAGTATGTGTTTAGAGGGGGTTCGTTAACAGAGTGCCAGTAAAATTACCTCTGCCTTATGCTTTTAGAATAGGGGAATGGTCTGCTTATACACAGTATCATGTTCCAGATATTGTATTACAAAACTATAAATGGCATGTGGCAGTCTTAAACACAAACAAGAAATGCTGGAAATACTCAGCAGGTCTGGCAGCATCTGTGACAATCTTAAATGATTCATTGGTTATCTAAACTCAGATGTTATAGTTTTGTATACAATTCTACCTATATTATTGCTTGTACGATGTAAATATTTAATATATTATTATGGGTTAAGATAATGTTTACTTTCCCCAATCTTTCCCCTTTTACAAATTTGAATTTTCCTCTTTTTCTTAGCTTGGTTTGGGGCTGTTAAAAAGAAAAAGCATGCAATTATAAATTGTGCCATTCACAGTCATGGCACTTTATAACCGGTGAAAAACTTTTGAAATGCAGTCATTGTTTAAGGTAGAAACCGCAGAAGTCAATTAGGGCACAGTGAGGTTGCATAAACAGCAATGTGGTAATGACCAGATAATCAAATTTAAAATCCTGATCCTTGTTTTCAGATCACTCCATGGCCTTGGCCCTCCCTATCTCTCTAATCTCCTCCAGCCCTACAACCCTCCGCCAACTCTGTGTTCCTCTAATTTTGCCCTCTTGTGCATCCCTGACGTCCTTCATCTTTCCATTGGTGGCCATGCATTCAGCTGGTCTAAACCCTGAGCTTTGGAATTCCCTCCCTAAACCTTTTTGGCTCTCTATCTCTCTCTCCTCCTTTAAGACCTTTCTTAAAACCTAGAGTCATACAGTTATACAGCACAGAAACAGGCCATTTGGCCCATCGTGTCTGTGCCAGCCATCAAGCACCTGACTATTCTAATCCCATTCTAATCCCATTCACCTACCTCTTTCTTAGCCTATTATCATGTTATGTGACTTGGTGTCAAATTTTCGCTGACAGCCCTGCAATTAAGATGTTTTACTGTGTTAAAGGCACTATATAAATGGAAATTGTTGCTGTTCATTTGTGAGGGTAAACACTATTGGCAAGGTATTGCTCCATGAGAGAGAAGATGATTCCGGTCCTGATTTCATCCATTATCCACATGTGTATTTTCCCATCAGAGAATCATTGAACAATACATACGAACATATGAATTAGGAGCAGGAGTAGACCACTCGGCCCCTCGAGCCTGCTCTGCCATTCTACAAGATCATGGTTGATCTGATTGTAACCTCAACTCCACATTCCCACCAACTTCCGATATCCTTTCACCCCCTTGCTTATCAAGATTCTATCTACCTCTGCCTTCAAAATATTCAAAGACTCTGCTTCCACCACCTTTTGAGGAACAGAATTCCAAAGACTCACGACCCTCTGAAAGAAAAAATTTCTCCTCATCTCTGTCTTAAATGGGCAACCCTTACTTTTAAATAGTAACCCCTAGTTCTAGATTCTCCCACAAGAGGAAACACCCTTTCCACATACACCCTGTCAAGACCCCTCAGGGTATTATATGTTACAATCAAGTCGCCTTTTACTCTTCTAAATTCCAGCGGATACAAGCCTAGCCTGTCCAACCTTTTTTCATCAGACAACCTGTCCATCCCAGGTATTAGTCTACTAAACCTTTTCTGAACTGCTTCCACTGCATTTACATCCTTCCTTAAATAAGGAGACCAATACTGTACACAGTACTCCAGATGTGGTCTCACCAATGCACTGAATAACTGAAGCATAACCTCCCTACTTTTGTATTCAATTCCCCTTGCAATAAATGATAACATTCTATTAGCTTTCCTAATTACTCGTTGTACCTGCAAACTAACCTTTTGCAATTCATTCACTAGGACACCCAGATCCCTCTGCATCTCAGAGCTCTGTAATCTCTCATCATTTAGATAATATGCTTTTTTATCCTTCCTGCCAAAAAGGACAATTTCACATTTTTCCACATTATACTCCATTTGCCAGATCTTTGCCCACTCACTTAACCTAACTATATCCCTTTGTATATGTCTTCTTATGTCTTCTTCACAACTTACTTTCCTACCTATCTTTGTGTCACCAGCAAATTTAACAACCATACCTTCAGACCCTTCATCCAAGTCATTTATATAAATTGTAAAAAGCTGAAGCCCCAGCACTGATTGATCCCTGTGGCCCACCACTCGTTATATCTTTCCAACCAGAAAATTACCTATTTATGCCTACTCTCCGTCTCCTGTTCTTAAGCTAATCTTCTATCTATGCCAATATGTTACCCCCTACACAATGAGCTTTTATTTTTTGCAATAACCTTTGATGTGGCAACTTATCAAATGCCTTCTGGAAATCTAAGTTCAGTACGTCACTGGTTCCCCTTTATCCACAGCATATGTTACTTCTTCAAAGAACTCCAATAAATTAGTTAGACATGATTTCCCTTTCACAAAACCATGTTGACTCTGCCTGATTACCTTAAATTTTTGTAAATGCCTTGCTATAATAACTTTAATAATAGCTTCTAACATTTCCCGATGACAGATGTTAAGCTAACTGGTCTGTAGTTCCCTCCTTTCTGTCTCCCTCCCTTTTTGAATAAAGCAGTTACATTGGCTATTTTCCAATCTAATGGAACCTTCCCCAAATCGAGGGAATTTGGGAAAATTAAAATCAACACATCAATTATCTCACTAGCCACTTCATTTAAGACCCTAGGATGAAGTCTATCAGGACCTGGGGACTAGTCAACCCGTAGCTCCAACAATTTGCTCAATACCACCTCCCTGGTGATTGTAATTTTCTTGAGTTCCTCCCTCCCTTCCACTTCCTGATTTACAGCTATTTCTGGAATGTTACTTGTATCCTCTATAGTGAAGACCTGTGCAAAATACCTGTTCAATTCATCTACCATCTCTTTATTTTCCATTATTAATTCCCCAGGCTCACTTTTTATAGGACCAATGCTCACTTTGTTAACTGTTTTCTTTTAAAAATATTTATAGAAACTCTTACTATCTGCTTTTATATTTCTAGCTAGCTTTCTCTCGTATTCTAATTTTTGCCTCCTTATTAATCTTTTAGTCATTCTTTGCTGTTTGTTACACATTGTTCACGGGGGTTGGTTAGCTCAGTTGGCTAGATGGTTAGAGTGTGATGCAAAAAAGTGCCACCAGTGTGGGTTCAATCCCCCATATGGGCTGTGGTAGTTCATGGAGACCTGCCTCCTCGCCTTACCCCACGCTTGAGGAGTAGTGACCCTCAAGATATACATCACCAACTGTCTCTCCCTAATGGAGAGCGATGTCTATGGTCCTCTGCAATTATGGCGAGAACAACAACAATATTCTGTTCAATCTTCTGACCTGCCGCCAATCTTTGCACAATTATATGCTTTTTCTTTAAGTTTGATACTATCTTTAACTTTTTTAGTTAACCATGAATGGTGGGTCCTCTCCTTGGAATTTTTCATTCTTATTGGAATGTATCTATTCTGTGTATTCTGAAATATCCCCTTAAATGTCTGCCACAGTGTCTCTATTGACCTAACCCTTAACCTACTTTGCCAGTTTGCTTTCGCTAGCTCTGCTTTCATGTCTTCATAATTGCCCTTATTTGAGTTTAAAATACTAGTCTTGGACCCACTCTTCTCTCCCTCAAACTGAATGTAAAATTAAATTATATTATGATCACTGATACAAGGGGCGCCTTCACTATGAGGTCATTAATTAATTCTATCTTGTTGCACAATACCAGGTATAGTATAGCCTGCTCTCTGGTTGGCTCCAGAATGTGCTGTTCGAAGAAACTATCCCGAAAACATTCTATGAGCAGTAGCCTGGCACAGGCGGTTTTTCCTCTCCCTGTCCCAGCCTCATTATTATCACCATGACACTACCCCAGTTAAGATCAGTTAATGCAGCACAGACCAAGAACTGAACCTCGAACCTCGAGCTTTATGGTCTTTGTGGCTCAATACTACAAGAAATAATTTATTAATCTATTGACATGCTGGGAAACTCTAATTTTTAGTGTGATTACTTAAAATCATAAATAAACCCATTGACTCATTATTATTGTTGAATTTTGCTGTTTGTCTCCACATCATGCAGCAAAAATAAAGGCTTTATGATATTGTGACACTGGACTTGAGATTTGAAATGGCAAGCTTCCAGGATTGGAAGATATTAAGCAAGAATAATACACCAGCCCAGAAATTCCACACCTTCTGAAGGTAGAATTCTGTGCATTTCAGATGGTGCCCTCGCCTCTGGTCGGTCTGTCCTGCCAGTCAAACAGAACATATCGAGGGATGGTGATGAAGGAATTTAGGTTGTTTTGTCATGATTGTGATTATGACTATGCCAGGTTGTTGCTAGACTAGTCTGTGGGACAGCTCTCCCAACTTAGTCCCCAGGTATTATTGAGGAGGGATTTGCAGGATCAATTGGACTTTTCTAAAAGTCATTCACAGGATGTGGGTGCTGACCAGGCCAGCATTTATTGCCCATCCCTAATTACCCTTGAGAAGGTGGTGGTGAGCCGCCTTTTTGAACTGCTGCTGTCCACGTGGGGTAGGTATACCCACAGTGCTGTTAGGAAGGGAGTTCCAGGATTTTGACCCAGTGACAGTAAAGAAACGACGATATAGTTCCAAGTCAGGATTGCGTGCGAATTGGGGGAGGAACTTGCAGGTGGTGGTGGTCCCACTCATCAGTGCCCATGTCCTTCTAGGGGTAGAGGTTGCAGGTTTGGAAAGTGCTGCCAAAGGAACCTTGGTGAGTTGCTGTCGTGCATCTTTAGATGGTACACACTGCTGCCACTGTGCACTGGTGGTGGAGAGAGTGAATGTTAAGGTGGTGGATAGGGTGCCAATCAAGCAGGCTGCTTTGTCCTGGATGGCGTTGAGCTTCTTGAGTGTTGTTGGAGCTGCAATCATCCAGGCAAGTGGACGGTATTCCATCACACTCTTGACTTGTGCCTTGTAGACAGTGGACAAGCTTTGGGGAGTCAGGAGGTCAATTACTTGTCACAGAATTTCCTGCCTCTATCCTGCTCTTGTAACCACAATATTTACATAGCTGGTCCAGTTACGTTTCTGGGCAACGGCAACCCCCAGGATGTTGATGGTGGGGGATTTCAGCGATGGTAATGTCATTTAACATAAAGGAGAGATGATTAGATTCTCTCTTGTTGGAGATGGTCATTGCCTGGCATTTGTGTGATGTGAATGTTACCTGCTACTTGCTGCATGCGGACACAGACTCCTTCATTATCAGACGGTAATGAACACCGTGCAATCACCAGTGAACATCCCCCCCCCCCCCCTTCTGATCTTGTGTTGGAGGGAAGGCCATTGATCAAGCAGCTGAAGATGGTTGGGCCTAGGGCTCTACCCTGAGGAACTTCTGCAGCGATGTCCTGGAACTGAGATGATTGGCCTCCAACAACCACAACCATCTTCCTTTGTGCTAGGTATGAGTCCAACCAGCGGAGATTTTTCGCCCTGATTCCCATTGACATCAATTTTGCTAGAGTCACACTCGGCCAAAAGCTGTCTTGATATCAAGGGCAGTCACTCTCACCTCACTTCTCGAATTCATCTCTTTTGTCCATGTTTAGACCTAGGCTGTAATTAGGTCTGGAGCTGAGTGGCCCTGGCAGAACCCGAACTGAGCATCGGTGAATAAATGCTGCTTGATAGCACTGTTGATAATAACTTCCATAACTTTGCTGATGATTGAGAGTAGACTGATGGGACAGTAATTGGCTGGATTAGATTTGTCCTCAGGATATACCTGAGCAATTTTCCACATTGGCGGGTTGATGCCAGTGTTGCAGATGTATTGGAACAGCTTGGCTAGGGGAACAGCTAGTTCTGGAGCACAAGTCTGCACCACTACAGCCAGGATGTTGTCAGGGCCCATTGCCTTTGCTGCATCTAGTGTCTTCAGCCATTTTTTGAAAACATGTGGAGTGAATCAAATCTACTGAAATTGGCATCTGTAATTCTGAGCATCTCGGGAGGAAGCAGAGATGGATCATCCACTCGGCAGACCTGGCTGAAGATAGTTGCAAATGCTTCAGCCTTGTCCTTTGCACTGTTGTGCAGTGCTTCCCCATCATTGAGGTTGAGGATATTTATGGAGCTTCCACTTTCAGTTAGTTGTTTAATTGCCCACTACCATTCATGGCCGAATGTGGCAGGATTGCAGAGCTTTGATCTGATCTGTTGCTTGTGGGATTGTTTAGCTCTGTCTACCGCATGCTGCCTCTGCTGTTTAGCATGCATGTAGCCCTTTGTTGTAGCTTCACGAAGTTGGCAACTCATTTTGAGGTATGCCTGGTGCTCCTCCTGGCATGCTCTCCTACACTCTTCACTGAACCGGGGTTGGTCCCCTGGCTTGATGGTAATGGCAGAGTGAGGGATATGCAAGGTCATGAGGTTACAGATGGTGGTTGATTACAATTCTGCTGCTACTGGGTGTGTCTTCATCAAACCCTGATTTGATTTAATTTGTCAGGCAAGATATGATTTTATTCTTGTTGTTCTTAGTAGCAGTTTAATATCACTAAGTGGCTTGCTAGACCACTTCAGAAGGCAGTGGGACTGGAGTCATATATGGCCCAGAACAGGTAAAGAAGGCAGGTTTCCTTTCCTAAAATACATTAATGAGCCAGTTGGGTTTTACAACAATCCAGTAACTTAAGGTCATTTTTACTGATACTAGCCCTTTATTTCCTGATTTTATAAACTGCATTAAAATTCTCCAACTTCCATGGCAGGACTTGTATCATGTTGCCAAGTCCGGGCTTCTGGATAACTGGTTCAGTAACATAACCATTAAATTACCATACCTCTTAAAAGAACTCAGCCCTGAAGACTGCATAATAGAGGGAGATGGGAGTGCTAAATGCATAGGGCTCGATTTTAACATCGCAAGTAGATGATTTTTGAGTGAGTTAAAATACCATTCATAATTTCACTTGAAAGCCACAGGCCACCTTGAGGTAATTGGTGTCAAATCTCTGGGTACTTTATTGTTGTGGACATATGCTCTTAAGAATTATTTGGCTATATAAAATCAGCTCACTGAGGAATTTTGCTTCTCCTCATAGAGAAATCTTTATTTCTAATATCTGCATCGAATGTACATCCATTATCTGATAGATACCACCGAATGTTCATCAGAGAGATGATAATCTCAGTGCTAGATCTGAATCAACATCCCACAGATTAAAAGTCTGTGACACACCACATGGGCCAATTCCTATTCCCTACGCTACATAATTTGATACAGAGCTGCGAGAGTACATACCTATATCTATATAGCAACAACTTGCATTTGTATAGAACTTTTAACAAAGAACAATTGTCCCAAGGTGCTTCACAGCATTATAAGAAAAGAATGGAAGCCCAACCAAATAAGGAGATGTTAGGAAATAATTTAACGTTTAGTCTAAAAGTTGGGTTTTAAGGAGAATCTGAAAGAAGGAGAGGGATGTGGAGAGGAGAAGGAGTTTAGGGAAGAAATGCCAGGTCATGAGGCCTTGGCAGCTGAAGGCATGGTCACAAGTAGTTGGGCGATCGCGAGAGGGGGTTGCACAAGCCACCAGATTCAGAGCAATGGAAAATTCAGGGCAGGGGAGAAGTTGTAGAAATATTGTGGTGAATGCTAGCCAAAGGCTAGACAGTTGGGTGTTTAAAAAAAAACAAGTGATTTGAAGAGGAGTTTTTTTTCCCAGCAATGGACACAGAAGGCAGTGGGACTGGAAGGGGATGTGGGTGGTGGGGGATACAAAGAAGTGATCGGAGATGCCCTTATTAGATTGACAACATGGGAGTAAAGCAGTCTCAGGAGATGGCAAGTTTAATGGAGGGGAAACGGTGAATATGACATTTAAAGAGAGGGAGCGATTTCCAGTGGATCAGAGGGAGCCGAGTTGGAGATTGAAATCATCGTGGATTATTTATCATTCAGTGCAGTGGCTGAGGGAAGGAAGGAAAGAGGTGGTAGACAACACAAATTTTAAAGGAGTGGTGAGAGGAATGGACAGTGGAGGAGAAGGTAGCAGAAGAATAAGAGAGTCCAAGGTATGACTTGGTGATAAGGGCTCTGGTGGCCTGAACAAAACAGGTGGTGGAAGGTATAGGCAGGTAGCGAGGCTTTGGCAATAGTCATGGTATCACCACCCGTTAACCAAGTTTCAGTCAAAGATAGAATGTCAATGCAATTATCCGCAATAAAATTGTAAATGGCAAGAGTCACAAGTGAGTGGACATTCTAAAGGGAAATGCAGAGATGAACGATGATTGATCCATTGGCAGAGTCCAATGGGGTACTGCTGGGTGGTGTAGGTGGGAAGGGAGGAGGTTGACAAGATTAGTTCTCAGTGGGCACACTAAATGGGTAGATTGGCAAGAGAGAAAAATGATGCACTTTGGGTTGCTACTTGCAACGAGACAGTGACAGGTGCCTTGATTGGCCTTTTGGAAAATGCCAGGGGACTGCAGAGGGTAGATATTCAAGAGGGATATCTAACATATATATTGGGCTGGAGTTTCAATCTAGGGTCGGGAATCCGCGTCTGGGTGTCTGGGTCGCTGATATGACGCTATCTTCAAATACAGATCATCTAATTGGGCTGGTGGTGAGCTTGGTGCCCAATTAGTGGCACTGAGTGCTTCCAGGAGGTGGGAACTGACTGCAGAGTGCAATCATCAAAGGCAGATGGCTGCCATGACTGGGCTTGCTGCTGCTTTGCTAAATAGAGGAGGCAGGAGACCAGAAGGTCAGCCGACTCAGGACGGAGACAAGTGGCCAAACGGCCAACGAGAAGGTAGCACACCCATTCTGACACAATAACCCTTTACACCAAAACGTTTTCTTCACCATTAACATGACTTGATGGCTCCCCACATTGCACCTGGCTGTTCATGATTGCCGATCTGCGATTTCAAAAATTGCTTTCTGGCCTTCCCCAGCCCATTAACAAGCTCCTCGAGGAGCTTAACTGGCAGTTAATTGGAGGCTAGCGGGTTACTGGCTTCCACCCGCCACCCCCCGTCCCACTTTGAAAATAGCAGCGCCTCCTGGAGACATCCGGGAGAACTATTTTCAAAATGATCTCGTCCCCACGGGTGATTGAAAATCCCGGCCATGGAGTGAATCAATAATAATGCATTTTGTTAAGAATCTTCTGCTGTAAAGAAGATAAATTATTAATGAAGTTATACTAACGGCAAAGGGAAGGTTTGTGATCCTCTGCTCCCACTCTCCTGGGAAAGATTATATGGAACTGCAAGGCAAATGTACTTCACTACCATTTTCACAATCAAACCTTGTGCTCCCATCAGCATTTCACTGCACCTGCTATTCTCACCACCATGCATATCTATAAACGTCACTGCATTTAAAACCACATTTTGCCTTTTCTTTGCTACTGCACAACGTACCCTTTGTATGAGACTTCTTTGATCTTGCTAACGCTAATGTTTTTGGCCCTTTGCCAGATCTTTTTTGAGGTTAAATCAAACCACATTGGACTGTTCCCTTTCCTTTGTTCGTGCTTGACTTTCCCTCAGGACAGAATCATGTTAGTAAAGGGATTAACTGCAACGATTCTGTTCCAATAGGTCTCACATTTGGCAGGGCTCCCTTGGCGTCAGGCTACTAGAAGTGTCAAATCGGGTCAATTTTCAGTCTCTTCCTAGCTCCCAGGTATGCATCTGGCCAAGTAGAGAGCAGAGATTTCAACCAGTTGCAATCGTATCAATGTAATCAAATTTCTTCAGGGGATATTTTACCACACTGTATTAAGGGGACAATATTTTCTTCGCTCCTGGATGCACATTTGTGCAGTTTCATTTCACTGAAAGTTCAGAGCAAAATATTGAATGTGATGCAGAGATTGAAGGAAGGCAGTGCAGTTTAAAATAAACACTATCACTATCTGTGTAAACCCAGTCTCCATTGCTCTCAATTACATACATCAATCATGAATTAACCTTTAATACTTGCAAGCACTGGATCAGGTGCATGGCAAACTCATCGGGGTCGATTTCGATTGCCTTCGCTTGGTGGTAACAGATGGTAACAGCATCAAAATGGGTTGGTGGCCTTACTACATGTCCTCCCCCTACCCCTTTAACATATGATACAGCCAGCTCCATTTTGATAGGGCCTACTTCTGGCTGTCCAAAGCAGGTCTGTTTCTCATGATAGGCCCTTTTTAATATCAAATTTGGGGTCCTGTGATCCTTTGGGGCCCACCAAAATAATCTGGGCTGCTGCTGCAAAGGGATCCCCACCCTCTGTGATTGTGACCACTCCGCCACCACCTCCCCCCCCCAACACACCCAATGTACCTCGCTGAGGGTTGCTCTGGTCCCATCTTGAGGTCTCAATTTGGCTAGCTGTATGGGAGTAAAAACAAGAAATGCTGGAAATACTCAGCAGGTCTGGCAGCATCTATGGAGAGAGAAGCAGAGTTAATGTTTCAGGTCAGTGACTCTTCATCAAAACTCTAATGAAGGGTCACTGACCTAAAACATTAACTCTGCTTCTCTCTCCACAGATGATGCCAGACCTGCTGAGTATTTCCAGCATTTCTTGTTTTTATTTCGGATTTCCAGCATCTGCAGTATTTTTGCTGTATGGGAGTGCCTGTTTGATGTTCCACAGCTCACCTGCCAGATTTAAATGAGGTCATGGCTTCAAAATTGCAGGATCTCATCACCAAGCAACAAGTTGTGATGCTAGGTCAACTAAAAGTCAAAATTGAGCTAATGCTGTGTTTATATCAGGTCATGGTGTCTTTAGCTGGGCTCAGTTTAATCCACATAGATGGATAAAGTGCAGTAACCCTGTATGTATTCCTATTGTTTTCTTTTCATAGGTACCAGAACTGAGAGGCTCTAACTATTAAGAAACACTGGACAGGCTGGGGCCCATTTCTCTGGAAAATAGAAGACTAAAATGACCTAATAGAGATCTTTAAAATATAAAATGGGTTCGATAGGGTAAACATAGAGAAGTCATTCCACCTGTAAGGGAGTCCAAAACTAGAGGCCATAAGTATAATAATAAATCCAATAAGGAATTACTCAGAGAGTGGTGAGAATGTGGAAGTAGTTACTTAGTGGAGGATTTGGGGGGATTAGCACAGATGCATTTAAGAGGTAGCTGGATCAGTACATGAGGGAGAAAGGAATAGAATGTTGATAGATCTATTGATAGGAAGAGATAAAGTAAGATGAGACGAGGCTGGTGTGGTGCATAAACACTGGCACAGACCTGTTGGGCTGAATGGCCTGATTCGGTGGTGTAAATTTGCTGTAATTTTATTTAATTCTCTGTACATATGTATTGCGTACTTTTGTCAGTGTACACACGTACCAAATGCTTAATTTTGAAAACAACATGGTGAGTAGGACAGATGGCAGGAATAGTTGGAAATCTTTCAAGTGTTTAGACTTCTCACTTGGTTGTACAGTAATCTTGAACCAGGATGTGCGTTTACTTGAAGCTGAGGACAATGATTTTGGAGCATGCGGGGTTCTTGCACATCTAATAATTGCAAGTCAGGTTTTGGCTGAATTTGATTGCTGTTAAAAGTGAACCAAAGTAAGAGACCAGATTTATCAGTGTTTATTTGTATACGAAATATCAGGCATTCTCAATTTGTCATATGTAAAAAGTAGAGAGAGGAATCTTCCAGTTGTTAATAAAGTAGTATTTTGAATTTTGGTGGAAATCTGGAATTTGTTGAATTTTCTTCCTGTTTGAATTAGGTAAACATGTTTATTTGGGCAGGAACAGTTTTCTATATGGTACTGAGATCCACCAGTTTAACCAATGAGTGGAAGACAGCAGACCAAATTAACTGTTCTCTTGATTTCCTTGTTCACCTTAATCATCACCTTTTTCTATGCCCAGAATTTAGATCTGCTTAGACTAAGATTAAAAATTGCAAGATCTATTAAATATTTTATCACCGAATGTAGTTGGGAATTCTCTGGGAGCTGGCCCTGCCCTGGTCGCTTTTCCAGAAGAGTGGCAAAAATCCCATCTGAAAAACATGTTGCAATGTGCCTTTGCCCATGTGTTTGTGATTGAAGCCACATTGCACAGTCTTCATGAGTAGTTAAGAAAGGAAGAATATTCATTTATGATGTTTCATAATTCCACTCTTCACAGTAAATGAATTACACTTCATATGAACCACTGGTGCTGGCCCAACTGAGGCCCCGAAGCCCAAAACTAGTGCACTCTGTGCTTGTGGCTATATGTGGCATAGCCCATGCCGTACCACATGATGGGAAGTGTGGATTTGCCCTAAGTGCGCTAGAAGCATCAGAATTGGTCAGATCATGACGTCAATCATCCGTTCGAGATGGCTCGATGATTTGACTCGCATTTCTGTAACTTGGACCACGCAGGTCTAGTGAACACCTCTGCTAATCACATACATTCAGCTGCACGAGGGACCCACTCCCCCTAACTAATGCTATTTAAAGGGCCAGCCAACCAACTGAAGGTTAACTTCTAACTTTTTTGACTTTGCTTTTGACTTACTTCTGTTGTAACAAAAGTTTGTGGAAGTACAGTGGTGTGTTTTGGAGTTTTTTTTGATGAATTGGTGCATCCATTCAGAGAGGGCAGAGGATTTGGCTGACTGTACAACCCAAGTCTGCAAGAGGAATGGAGGCTGTAGTTGCAGTGCCTCTGGGTCTGCAACATGATCAGAAAATGGAGCAGGCTGCAGAGAGGGGCAAGCTCTGTGAAGAGGAAGGATGAGGAGAGCTCTCCACAGAAGGCCCTACTCACCACGAGTTTTCAAAGAGCACTTCTCTTAACTCCAGTTCAGCCAGGTACCTCAGATTCAACAAGGGCATGATCACAGAACTGTGCCACCTCCTGAAAGAGATCCTGTAGCCTCACATAGTGTGTGATGACACTGCCAGTGGTTGTTAAGACCACAATCACATTCAACTTCCACACGACCGGATCATTCCAAGTGGGACCAGGCAATGTTGTGAATCTCTTCTAGTACACTGTGCATCACAGCATTTGAGAGGTGATGGAGGCCCTGGATGCTAAGAGAGGCAGTAGACTAAATTGAGAGATGTACAAGTAAATCATTGCTTCACCTGAAAAGAATGTTTGGAGCTTTGGATTGTGAGGACAGAGGAGGTAAAAGGGCAGGTATTACACCTCCTGCGATTGCATGGGAAGGTGCCATGGGAAGGGGATGAGGTGTCGGAGGTAATGGCGGAGTGGATCAGGGTGTCGTGGAGGGAATGATTCTTTTGGAATGCTGACAGGGGAGGGGAGGGGAAGATGCGTTTGGTGGTGGCATCACGCTGGCAGTGGCGGAAATGGTGGAGGATGATCCTCTGGATGTGGAGGCTGGTGGGGTGGAAAGTGAGGACAAGGGGAACTCTGTCACACTTCTGGGAGGGAGGGGAAAGGGTGAGGGTAGAGGTGCGGGAAATGGGCCGGATACGGTTGAGGGCCCTGTCAACCACAGTCGGGGGGAATCCTTGGTTGAGGAAAAAGGAAGACATATCAGAATTGCTGTTGTGGAAGATTGGGTCATCAGAACATATTCGTCGGAGACAGAGAAATTGGGAGAATGGAATGGAGTCCTTACAGGAGGCAGGGTGTGAGGAAGTGTATTTGAGGTAGGTGGGCTTATAATGAGTATTAGTGTGCAGTCCCCAGTGATGGAGATAGATAAGTCAGGGTAGGGAAGTGTCAGAGATGGCCAATTAAAGGTGAGAGAAGGGTGGAAATTGGAAGCAAAGTTGATGAAGTTTTCCAGTTTGGGGCGAAAGTATGAAATGGCACTGCTACAGTTATCGATGTACCAGGAAAAGAGAGGGGGAGGGTGCCTGAGTCGGACTGGAATAAGGAATGACCCAGAAAAAGACAGGCATAACTAGGATCTTGTGGGTACCCATGGCAACATCTTTGAAACAAACAGCAAAGAACAGTACAGCACAGGAACAGGCCATTCGGCCCTCCAAGCCTGCGCCGATCTTGATGCCTGCCTAAACTAAAACCTTCTGCACTTCCGGGGACCATATCCCTCTATTCCCATCCTATTCATGTATTTGTCAAGATGCCTCTTAAATGTCGCTATCGTACCTGCTTCCACCACCTCCCCCGGCAGCAAGTTCCAGGCACTCACCACCCTCTGTGTAAAGAACTTGCCTCGCATATCCCCTCTAAATTTTGCCCCTCTCACCTTAAACCTCTGTCCCTTGGTAACTGACTCTTCCACCCTGGGAAAAAGCTTCTGACTATCCACTCTGTCCATGCCGCTCATAACTTTGTAAACCTCGATCATGTCGTCCCTCCACCTCCGTCGTTCCAGTGAAAACAATCCGAGTTTATCCAACCTCTCCTCATAGCTAATGCCCTCCAGACCAGGCAACATCCTGGTAAACCTCTTCTGTACCCTCTCCAAAGCCTCCACGTCCTTCTGGTAGTGTGGCGACCAGAATTGCACGCAATATTCTAAGTGTGGCCTAAATAAAGTTCTGTACAGCTGCAGCATGACTTGCCAATTCTTATACTCTTTGCCCTCACCAATCAAGGCAAGCATGCCGTATGCCTTCTTGACTACCTTATCCACCTGCGTTCCCACTTTCAGTGACTGTGGACCTGTACGCCCAGATCTCTCTGCCTGTCAATACTCCTAAGGGTTCTGCCATTTACTGTATACTTCCCACCTGCATTAGACCTTCCAAAATGCATTACCTCACATTTGTCCGGATTAAACTCCATCTGCCATTTCTCCGCCCAAGTCTCCATCCGATCTATATCCTGCTGTATCCTCTGACAATCCTCATCACTATCCGCAACTCCACCAACCTTTGTGTCGTCCGCAAACTTACTAATCAGACCAGCTACATTTTCCTCCAAATCATTTATTTATACTACAAACAGCAAAGGTCCCAGCACTGATCCCTGTGGAACACCACTAGTCACATCCCTCCATTCAGAAAAGCACCCTTCCACTGCTACCCTCTGTCTTCTATGACTGAGCTAGTTCTGTATCCATCTTGCCAGCTCACCTCTGATCCCGTGTGACTTCACCTTTTGTACCAGTCTGCCATGAGGGACCTTGTCAAAGGCTTTACTGAAGCCCATATAGATAACATCCACTGCCCTTCCTTCATCAATCATCTTTGTCACTTCCTCAAAAAACTCAATCAAATTAGTGAGACATGACCTCCCCTTCACAAAACCATGCTACCTCTCGCTAATAAGTTTGTTTGTTTCCAAATGGGAGTAAATCCTGTCCCAAAGAATCCTCTCTAATAATTTCCCTACCACTGACGTAAAGCTCACCGGCCTATAATTTCCTGGATTATCCTTGCTACCCTTCTTAAACAAAGGAACAACATTGGCTATTCTCCAGTCCTCAGGGACCTCACCTGTAGCCAATGAGGATGCAAAGATTTCTGTCAAGGCCCCAGCAATTTCTTCCCTTGCCTCCCTCAGTATTCTGGGGTAGATCCCATCAGGCCCTGGGGACTTATCTACCTTAATGCTTTGCAAGACACCCAACACCTCCTCCTTTTTGATAATGAGATGACTGAGACTATCTACACTCCCTTCCCTAGGCTCATCATCCACCAAGTCCTTCTCTTTGGTGAATACTGATGCAAAGTACTTATTTAGTACCTCGCCCATTTCCTCTGGCTCCACACGTAGATTCCCTTCTCTGTCCTTGAGTGGGCCAACCCTTTCCCTGGTTACCCTCTTGCTCTTTATATACATATAAAAAGCCTTGGGATTTTCCTTAATCCTGTTGCCAATGACTTTTCATGACCCCTTTTAGCCCTCCTGACTCCTTGCTTAAGTTCTTTCCTACTGTCTTTATATTCCTCAAGGGATTCATCTGTTCCTAGCCTTCCAGCCCTTACAAATGCTTCCTTTTTCTTTTTGACTAGGCTCACAATATCCTGCGTTATCCAAGGTTCCCGAAACTTACCAAACTTATCCTTCTTCCTCACAGGAACATGCTAATCCTGGATTCTAATCAACTGACGTTTGAAAGACTCCCACATGTCAGATGTTGATTTACCCTCAAACAGCCACCCCCAATCTAAATTCTTCAGTTTTTGCCTAATATTGTTATAATTAGCCTTCCCCCAATTTAGCACCTTCACCCGAGGACTACTCTTATCCTTATCCACAAGTACCTTAAAACTTACGGAATTATGGTCACTGTTCCCAAAATGTTCCCCTACTGAAACTTCGACCACCTGGCTGGACTCATTCCTCAATACCAGGTCCAGTACGGCCCCATCTCCAGTTGGACTATCTACATATTGTTTCAAGAAGCCCTCCTGGATGCTCCTTACAAATTCTGCCCCATCCAAGCCCCTAGCACTAAGTGAGTCCCACTTAATATAGGTGAAGTTAAAATCACCCAGCACTACAACCCTGTTACCTTTACATCTTTCCAAAATCTGTCTACATATCTGCTCCTCTACCTCCTCTACAGGGAGGCCTGTAGTAAACCCCCAACATTGTGACTGCACCCTTCCTATTCCTGAGCTCCACCCATATTGCCGCACTGCACGACCCCTCCGAGGTGTCCTCCGGCAGTACAGCTGTGATATTCTCCTTATCAAGTAATGCAACACCCCCACCCCTTCTACATCCCCCTCTATCCTGCCTGAAGCTTCTAAATCCTGGAACATTTAGCTGCCAATCCTGTCCTTCCCTCAACCAAGTCTCTGTAATAGCAACAACATCATAGTTCCAAGTACTAATCCAAGCTCTAAGTTCATCTGCCTTACCTATTATACTTCTCGGATTGAAACAAATGCACTTCAGACCACCAGTCCCGCTGTGCTCTGCAACATCTCCCTGCCTGCTCTTCCTCTCAGTCTTACTGGCCTTATTTACTGGTTCCCCCTCATTTATTTCACTTGCTGTCCTACTGCTCTGGTTCCCACCCCACTGCCACACTAGTTTAAACCCTCCCGAGTGACACTAGCAAACCTCGCAGCCAGGATATTTGTGCCCCTCCAGTTTAGATGCAACCCGTCCTTCTTGTACAGGTCCCATCTGTCCCTGAAGAGATCCCAATGGTCCAGATATCTGAAACCCTCCCTTCTACATCAGCTGTTCAGCCACGTGTTTAGCTGCACTGTCCTCCTGTTTCTCGCCTCACTGGCATGTTTATTTGAAGGAAGTGAGTGGAGTTGAAGGAGAAGTTGTTCAATGTGAGAACAAGTTCAGCCAGGTGGAAGAGGTTGATGGATGGGGACTGGTTGGGCCTCTGTTCAAGGTAGAAGCGGAGATCCCTCAGACCATCCTGGCAGTGGATGGAGATGTCGAGAGATTGGATGTCCATAGTGAAGAGGAGGCGGTTAGCGCCAGGAAACTGTCAGAAGAGTCACGGATGTAGGTGGGAAGAGACTGGACCAGGGGAGAAAAGATAGGGTGAAGATAGGAAGAAATAAGTTCAGTGGGACAGGAACAGGCTCAAACAATGGGTCTACTGGGACAATCCTGTTTGTGGATTTTGGGAAGGAGGTAGAAGTGGGCTGTCCGGCGTTGCAGGGCTGTGAGGTTACAAGCTGTAGACGAGGAGGAGATGAGGTCACTGACAGTCCTGAAGACAGTAGCTTGATGTTTGTTGGTAGTGTCATGGTCCAGGGGGAGGTAGTAAGAAGTGTCTGAGAGTTGGCGCAGAGCCTCTGCAAGGTAGAGGTCGGTACGCCAGACAACAACAGGACCACCCTTGTCAGCAGGTTTGATCACAATGTTGGGGTTAGACATGAGAGAACGCAGTGCAACAAGTTCGGAGGGAGACAGGTTAGATTGAGTAAGGGAAGCTGAGAAATTGAGACGGCCAATGTCTCGCCAACAGTTCTCAATGAAAAGATCAAAAGCAGGTAAGAGGCCAGAGGGGTCCAGGTGGAGGGAGAATGCTGGAGGTTGGTGAATGGGTCTGCTGGTCGACGGGAGGACTCCTGATCAAAGAAGTGAACCCGGAGGCGAAGGCGGCGGAAGAAGAGCTCAACGTCATGCTGAGTGCAAAATTCATTGAGGTGGGGCGTAAGGGGATAAAACTGAGTCCTTGGTTGAGTACAGATCATTCAGCATCAGAGAGCGGAAGGTCAGAGGGTATTGTGAATACACAGCAAGGGGTCAGATCAGATGGGGTGGGGTCAGAGGGAAGTGAAGGAGAAGAAGGATCTGGCGGGGCATTAGTCCCCATCAGCTGCTGGAGCTTGCGTTCCTTAACATCTGAAAGGAAGAAAAAATGGTTTTTGTTAACGCGCCGGATAAGATGAAGGATGAAATGAAACTGCGGAGTAGAACAGCTTTGTGATAAGGTGAGGCAGTGCTTCTGGAGAGAGAGGTCCAGTGTGTACATGTGGCGGTGCATGGCACTGAGTGTGGATCTCAGGACGCAGTGAGAACAGCAGTCCGAGGAATGTTATATTTCTTGGAGATGCCTGTAATCCTGGGTGGATTCAAAACATGAAGGATGGAACTTCAGTTGGAATCCAAGTGGAATAAATCGGATCTGGAGACAGTCGCTGAGGAAGGAGATGTGGCTGTGAAAACGAGTTTTGATAGACACCTTATCAAACACCAGGAGGGAAATAGAAAGCAATGAAGGTGAACAAGGTAAAAGAGACAAATGAAAATCCCGTTGGAGAGAAGAGCAGAACTTTTTCAAGGTAGGTATTCCTGGAAGAGAAGTGGCAGTGAATTAAACACCAAAATAAAAGCAAAATACAGCGGATGCTGGAAATTTGAAATAAAAACAAAATTATTTAATTATTTTATTATGTTGGTGAATGCCCACTATCCTGACAGCAGACATGATGCCTTCAACATGAGGCAGTCTGCAGTTCCTGCTGTTTTTGTGCCTCCAAGAACCACAGGGTGGCTGCTCAGGGACAAGGGTTACCACCTCTACACATGGCTGGTGATCACCCTCTGCCACACGACTACGTGGAGACAATGGGTGAATATTGAAAACAATGCAGTCATTGGAGACATCATGGAGCAGATCATTGGTGTGCTAAAGGAATGGTTCCACTGCCTGGACCACTCAAGGGGAGCCATGAAATACTTTCCAACTGTGTCTCCGAGCTCTTAGTGGTCTGCTCCATCCTCCACAACATCGCTATCGGGAGGGTGCAGCCATTGCCACCACACATCTGGAAGCCACCTTGGGAGGAGGAGGAGGAGCGGCAGGAAGGGGAGTAGAAAGAGGATGAAGAGGAGGCAGGGAGGATGCATCTGGGATACCTTTGCGCCGATGAGCTGTCAGAGAACACGTGCTCAGATTCCACTTCCTTTCGATCCATGGGTTCACTATTCCCCATCTTCCCATCCAGCTGGTGTGCCCACCTCTCGCTGCCACAACATATCTCCAGCTGTTCCACAATGGCAGGCATGTCACCCAAACACATTGTAACACAATCATTGACATTGTTCCCTCTCTCTTTCAGGACAAGGTGGCACACAACAGAAGGGAGCAGACAAGAACCAGTGGTGGTCAGGCACACATGCACCCCTGAGCCCTACCGAGATGGTTCTCTGCATGATGGGGCTTGTTGTGACAGAGCCCATCACATCTGGCATCTCCAAGAACATTGAAAATGATGGTACGTTACTGCCTTTTGCCCCTTCTCAACTCTCACCTCACCCTCATCCTACTAGCTGGTATGAAGTTCAAATTGTGTCCATAGATCTCTTTTTTAAATTCTTTTATGGGATGTGTCACTGTCAAGGCCCGCGTTTATTACCTGCACCTATTTGCCCTGGAGAAGGTGGTCATGAGCCACCTTCTTGAACTGCTGCAGTCCTGGTGATATAGGTACACCCACAGACAGTGCTGTTCGGGAGGAAGTTCTAGGTTTTGCTCCCAGCAACAGTGAAGGAACCGTGATATAGTTCCAAGTCAAGATGCTGTGTGACTTGGAGGGGAGCTTGCAGGTGGTGGTGTTCCCATACGCTTACTGCTCTTGTTCTTCTAAGTGGTAGAGTTTACGGGTTTAGAAGGTGCTGTTGAAGGAGCCTTGCTGAGTTGCTGCAGTGCATTTTGTAGATAGTACACACTGTTGCCACTGCGCGTGTGCTGGAAGGAGTGAATGTTTAAGGTGGTGGATGGGGTGCCAATCAAACGGCATTCTTTGCTCCTGGATGGTCTTGAGCTTCTTGAGTGTTATTGGGGCTGCACTCATCCAGACAAGTGTGAACTATTCCATCACACTCGTGACTTGTGCTTTGTAGATGGTGGACAGGCTTTGGGGAGTCAGGAGGTGAGTTACACGCCGCAGGATTCCCAGTCTCTAACCTGCTATTGTAGGCACAGTATTTGTATGGCTGGTCCAGTTAAGTTTTTGGTCAATGGTAATCTGCCAGGATGTTAATGGTGGCGGATTCAGTGATGGTAATGCCATTGAATGCCAAAGGAAGATGGTTAGATTCTCTCTTGTTGGTGATGGTCTTTGCCTGGCACTTGTGTGGCATGAATGTGAGCCTAAGCCTGAATGTTGTCCAGGCCTTACGGCAATATCTGAGGAGTTGTGAATGGAACTGAGCATAATGCAATCTTCAGCGAATATCCCACTTCTGATCTTATGATGGAGGGAAAGTAATTGATGAAG
This sequence comes from Heterodontus francisci, assembly GCF_036365525.1. Classification (NCBI taxonomy): domain Eukaryota; kingdom Metazoa; phylum Chordata; class Chondrichthyes; order Heterodontiformes; family Heterodontidae; genus Heterodontus; species Heterodontus francisci. Next base: position 32,333,917 of record NC_090378.1, on the reverse strand, counting down.
CAGCTGAAGTTGGTTTTTTAGCTCTTTAAGTTTTGACACTTTTATTTTGTTGACAAAGATCAATTGGCAATTTATGCTGAGAAATGTTCAACGAAAGCAAATAAGTTAAATAATTGGTTATTCTTTCTGATGGATTTGACCAGAATATGGGGAGACTTATGTTTTGAATAATAGTCTAGAATCTTCCTTCATCCACCTGAACAGGCAGACAGGTACTATCTCATCTAAAGCACAGCACATTCGACAATGCAGCAGCCCTCAGAACTGCACCGAAGTACTGGCCTAGTATATGGGTCTTAAATCCCCAATTTTCCTCTTCATATGTGAGTGTACTGCTCCTGACTGAAGCTCACATTGTTAATATGTTTATAGCATCTGACAAAATGGTCAATTTTAACCCTACCAGCTTGGTGGAAACCAGTCAGCAAAGCAAGTAAAATTGAGCAGGTAACTTCGCTGGCGACGTCCTGCTGGATCAGGACATCCTCGATCTTAATCTGCTCGCTTGGAGCTGGCAAGTCATCTCTTTAAATATGTCGGTTAGGACCTGATGATGTCCTCAGGCCTTGACCTCTATTTCAGCTCCAACCTGAGAGGGGAAGCGGCTTTCCTGCCTGATGAACTGAAGCCCAAGAGGTTTGGAAGCAGAGGAAGCAATTGAATGCAAGGTCTTTCCTTTCCTAATATTGGCCTGACCTCCACATCCCTGGGGTCTCCTAGTTCACCACTCACTTCATAGTCCCCCACTAAAAAATCAGGGTCGAAGTATCTACAGAGTAGCTTTGTCACTTCAATATCATCTCCTGTGAGTTTATCTTGCTCATCCCTTAACAGCACTACCCCTGTCTTAATTGTTTTTTGTTATATGAGAACAAAATAAATCGGAGCAGGAGTAGGTCATTCAATAAGATCATGGCTGATCTGATGGTGGCCTTAACTCCACTTTTCTGTCAGCCCTCCATAACCCGAGAATGCCTTGCAATCAAAAATCTGTTGTCACGCAGGCCCCCACCTGCCAAGCATGAGGCATATTAATTTCGCCATTTGGACATTAAATTTCAAACTGTTGTTGAAGTGAAGGACTTTTAAAAAATTGCCAGATCTTGGCTGGAAAGACATTTGCCTATTAACAGACAGTGCTTGGAAGGACAAAGCAGCCATTCCCTGATGCATTCAACCCACAATGGACTTTTGATCACCAGACTTTGAAGAGGAGGGCAGGGGGGTGGGGGGAGCTTGCATTCCAGGTTGACTGCTAAGATGGACAAATACACAAATGGACATGGTCAAACCAGCTAGTCACATGACTAACTTGCTGGGCAACCTGAGTTTTTTGAATATGTATGAACAGTTTGAGCAGAAAGCTGTTTGCCCCTGGACTGAGAAGAACTCTCTCCTGTCTGCTCCCATTTCTCTCCAAACAAGCCTCTGAATCCACTGAAGACACATGAACCCAAAGAGAGAAAAGTCTTCTACAGCGAACAAGGTTTAAGAATACTGGGCTCCAACGAAAAGCAAGATCTACCTGCAATCAAGGATTCTACAGTGAGCTCGAGGAACCATAACAACAACTCTTCAGATATTGCCTCAAACTGTTCCACTTTATTTTTCTTCCGCTCTTTTCTGTCTTTATTTGCATGTGTGTATCACGCATGCATGCTAGCGTGGGGCACGGCATGTATTCATAGGCATTAACCGAATTAGAGTTGAAGTTTAAGTTTAATAAATTTCAACTTTTCTTTAACCTATGAAAGCCCATTTGTGCTGGTTTCTTTGCCTTATAATTGGAAAGCGGTGAACAAGGATTCACCAAGGGAGAGCTAAAAACACGGTGTGTTTAAAATTAAACCCTGTTACTGTAAGACCAGGTGAAGGCTGAAAGGGAACCCCTAGACCTCTTTCTCACCTGGTTGTAACACTGTCTAACTCAGCCTTGAATATAATCAATGACCCAGCCTCCACTGCTTGCTGGGGAAGAGAATTCCAAACACTAAAACCCTCTGAGAGAAGAAATTCCTCCTCGTCTCCATCTTAAATGGAAGATCCTTTATTCTGAAATGGTGCCCCCCAGGTACCACCTAGTTCTAGATTCCCCCACGAGGGGAAACACCCTTTCAACATTTATTCTGTCAAGTCCTCTCAGAATCTTATACATTTCATTAAGATCGCCTCTCATTCTTCTAAACTCCAATGAATATAAGTGCCTGTAGAATACAATAGCATTTCTTGTTGTCTTGTTTGATATTTTAATTTCACATTTCCTCTTTACCTTCCAAACTCTCTCTTTCACCTCTTTCCAAAGCTCATCATATTCTCTTTTTGTCTCCTCCTTTATTGTTTATGTACTTTGTGTATGCCATCTTCTTTATATTTAATATTATCCTTATCTCTTTATTTATCCATGGATCTCATTCTTGATTAATTTGTTCTAAATTTTTAGTGGAATACGTTTCTCCTGAACTCTATTGATTCTCCCTTTAAATATCCCTGTCATATTTTCTCCAGTTTACCTTCCTTAGCTCTATCCTCATTCCCTCATAGTTGGCTTCGTTCCAATCTGTTATTATTATCTTTCTACTATCTATATCTCTCTCAATCATTGTCTTAAATCATATTATATTGTGATCACTACTCCCAAATGTTTTCCCATGTTTCCTTCTGCTATTTGTTGCGGTTCATTTCCCATTACTAGATCTAGCAGTTTTTCCTCCCTTTTTGGGCTGCTTATGTATGCATTCTAAAAGTGCTATCACCTTCTCCCCTTTTACTCCCTTGCCCAGCCAATTTATTTGGGAGTAGTTGAAGTCCTCCGTAATTATGATTTTGTATTTTTTTTACTTAAAGTGATATGTTTACATATTTCTGGCTCCATTACCTTCCCACTATTTCATGTCTGCAGTGTACTTTTATACTTTATGCTCCTATTTATAAAGCCAAAATGCATTGGTCTTTTTAGAGCTTTATTTTGCTGCACTCACACTTTTCAGGAATTATAGTCTAGAAATTGGTTATGACCTATTCTTTGTGCAAAATCAATGGCGTGCAAACAGTGGGCTGGATTTTGTTCTCCCCCAAGTGTCGGGTTCCGTGGCGGGGAGGGTTCCTGAAAATGCCTCCAGGAGAGGGCCGCCATGCACCTTGACGCCGGGAGGGCCTGGCCCGATATTACCGGCAGCGGCGAAGCCTCGTGGCCACTCACCGCTCGGTGACGGGACCCCCATTTGAATATTTAAATAAAATTAAAATGAATTACTTACTGATACTCATGTCGCCAGGAGGTAATTTTATCAATGCGGGAGAGGAGGGAGAATGGTAGAGGATGGTGGGAAGGATTGGAGGTTAAAGTTTGTGCAGTTTGTGGTGGTGGGGGCGGGGGGAAGTCAGATGGACAATGTAAATGTTTTGGGGGGGAGAAAGGCAAATCATTAATTTTATTGTTATGGGAGGGGTGGGTGGAAGAGGGGCAGAAGAAATATATTTATTTCATGGTTCACATGGCTTCAAGATGGCTCCTGGGCTGTAAGCTCCTGAGGAAGCTCCCTTGCTGTTCAATTCTATCCATGGCCATCTGCTCCCATTCTTAGTGCTTTCACCCCCAATCTACCCTCTTAAACTGTTTAAACTCCCCTGGCTCTTTAAATCAGTTCATTTTAGCCCTAACTAAAATCTAACAGTTAGTTTAGTTGATGTTACCTGGATCCACTGCCCTCCCCCAGCCACACCTGCTCTTTGTTTTCTCAACGAAATTGATCCGGACGAAACTGAAGAGCACAGCTGTCGATACTTTAATCTCCGATCCTGCTGTCTTCACTGCCCAGAGTGTCTGTGGCCACGGCGTGCGGTAAGTCCATTGAGGTGAAGAAGGAGCAGCAGGACCCTTGGGAAGCCTTGAGAAAAGTTGCTCCGAACACCCAAAAAATCCATGAACGGCTCCTCGGCCGCAATTTCAAAGTGCCCGCGGGAGATGGCTCAGAGAGCATCTGCAGCGCACTGTCGGCAATGCGGTATGCCTTTATGTAAACCACATCAAAAAACCCTGAGCGAATATAACCACCTTTGTAAGTCTACCCGAAGATGCTTCACCTCCCGAAGGACGCGGATGAGCTTTCCGGACGTCGATGGTGGGAACTGAGGAGTGGCTTATTACCTGCACCCGCTTTCCCCTCCCTTCCCCCTCCCCCCTTTCCACCCCCCCTTCCCTTTCCCTGCTCCACCTTCTCAGTTCACACCCTCACAACCCCGTCCCAGCCCCCCCCTCGCACCCCCTTCCGCTGCAACCCCCACCCCCTTACAGCCCCCTTCCCAGCTCCCCCTCGCACCCCCCTCCCTCCACCCCCTTCCCCTGCTCCCCCCCCCCACCCCCTTACAGCCCCCTTCCCAGCTCCCCCTCGCACCCCCCTCCCTCCACCCCTCCCCCTTGCATCCCCTCCTCCCACCGGCATCCTCCTACACCTGTGTAGGGGCCCAAACAACCCCACTGCCTCGTGGGCGTCTCGGGAGAGACCAAGGCTAAGGGAGTAAACCCGAACAGAAAATCCAGAGCGGAACCCCATAGGCGGTCATGTGTCACCTTTGGCATGTTTCCGGCAGTTCCTGCAGCCATACCGGTGCCAAATGTCGTGCTCTGCACTCCTTTGGACCCCACCAGAAAGGCCGAGAGGGGAGTTTTGATGACTGGGCAACTCTCAACCTCCATAAATTTGCCCAGGCATGCGCCATGGAGAGGTCACTCCATAGTTGCCTCACAGCAACTGAAACAACACGGAAGGCAGCAGTTACGGGTTATAAGTCCAGATAAATTGGCGTAGAAACTGGGCGCCACGGGTTGCCTTTGTCAGTGGGAGAGGTCATCGCACCTCACTGGACAGCTACCGTCCGCCTCAAACCGGGCAGCCCCCGGTCAATAAGGTTCTGTCCCACCACAGTCTACATGCTTCAATGGGTGCTTGGAGCTCAGGGTCATTGCCCGAAAGGTGGACTGAAACACCGCACCAAACAACACGAAAAAAGGAAAGAAGGTACCAGCCCTTCGCTTTGCAAGCTGGAACGTCAGAACTATGTGTCCTGGCCTGTCGGAAGACCTGACACAAATCAACGATTCTCGGAAGACCGCCATCATTAACAACGAGCTCAGTAGACTCAATGTAGACATTGCAGCACTTCAGGAGACACGCCTCCCCGTGAGTGGATCTCGAGCGGAGCAAGACTACACCTTCTTCTGGCAGGACAGGGATCCTGAAGAACCAAGACAGCATGGAGTGGGCTTCGCCATCAGAAACTCCTTGCTCAGCATGATAGAGCCTCCCTCAAATGGCTCGGAATGCATACTGTCCATCCGACTGCTCACCACCTCTGGTCCAGTACACCTACTCAGCATCTATGCTTCAACGCTCTGCTCCCCACATGAAGCTAAAGATCAGTTCTACGAGGAACTCCATAACATCATTAGCAGCATCCCCAACACCGAACACATATTCCTGCTGGGGGACTTTAATGCCAGGGTTGGGGCCGACCATGACTCATGGCCCTCCTGCCTTGGGCGCTATGGCATTGGAAGGATGAATGAGAACGGGCAGAGACTGCTTGCGTTGTGTACCTATCATAACCTCTGCATCACCAACCCGTTCTTTCACACTAAACCCTGTCACCAGGTTTCATGGAGGCACCCAAGATCGCGTCGTTGGCACCAGCCAGACCTCATTGTCACAAGGCGAGCCGCCTTAAACAGTGTTCAAATCACACACAGCTTCCACAGTGCGGACTGCGACACCGACTACTCCCTGGTGTGCAGCAAGGTTAGACTCAGACCAAAGAAGTTGCATCATTCCAAGCAGAAGGGCCACCCGCGCATCAACACGAGCAGAATTTCTCACCCACAGCTGTTACAAAAATTAAGAAATTCACTTGTGTCAGCCCTTCAAAACACTCCCACAGGGGATGCTGAGACCAAGTGGGCCCACATCAGAGACGCCATCTATGAGTCAGCTTTGACCACCTATGGCAAAGGTGCGAGGAGAAATGCAGACTGATTTCAACCTCATAATGAAGAGCTGGAACCTGTCATAGCCGCTAAGCGCATTGCACTTTTGAACTACAAGAAAGCCCCAAGCGAGTTAACATCCGTAGCACTTAAAGCAGCCAGAAGTACTGCACAAAGAACAGCCAGGCGCTGCGCAAACGATTACTGGCAACACCTATGCAGTCATATTCAGCTGGCCTCAGACACCGGAAACATCAGAGGAATGTATGATGGCATTAAGAGAGCTCTTGGGCCAACCATCAAGAAGATCGCCCCCCTCAAATCTAAATCAGGGGACATAATCACTGACCAACGCAAACAAATGGACTGCTGGGTTGAGCACTACCTGGAACTGTACTCCAGGGAGAATGTTGTCACTGAGACTGCCCTCAATGCAGCCCAGCCTCTACCAGTCATGGATGGGCTGGACATACAGCCAACCAAATCGGAACTCAGTGATGCCATTGATTCTCTAGCCAGCGGAAAAGCCCCTGGGAAGGACAGCATTCCCCCTGAAATAATCAAGAATGCCAAGCCTGCTATACTCTCAGCACTACATGAACTGCTATGCCTGTGCTGGGACGAGGGAGCAGTACCCCAGGACATGCGCGATGCCAATATCATCACCCTCTATAAAAACAAAGGTGACCGTGGTGACTGCAACAACTACCGTGGAATCTCCCTGCTCAGCATAGTGGGGAAAGTCTTTGCTCGAGTCGCTCTAAACAGGCTCCAGAAGCTGGCCGAGCGCATCTACCCTGAGGCACAGTGTGGCTTTCGTGCAGAGAGATCGACCATTGACATGCTGTTCTCCGTTCGTCAGATACAGGAGAAATGCCGCGAACAACAGATGCCCCTCGACATTGCTTTCATTGATCTCACCAAAGCCTTTGACCTCGTCAGCAGACGTGGTCTCTTCAGACTACTAGAAAAGATTGGATGTCCACCAAAGCTGCTAAGCATCATCACCTCATTCCATGACAATATGAAAGGCACAATTCAACATGGTGGCACCTCAACAGACCCCTTTCCTATCCTGAGTGGCGTGAAACAGGGCTGTGTTCTTGCACCCACACGTTTTGGGATTTTCTTCTCCCTACTGCTTTCACATGCATTCAAGTCCTCGGAAGAAGAAATTTTCCTCCACACAAGATCAGGGGGCAGGTTGTTCAACCTTGCCCGTCTAAGAGCGAAGTCCAAAGTACGGAAAGTACTCTTCAGGGAACTCCTCTTTACTGACGATACTGCTTTAACATCTCACACTGAAGAGTGTCTGCAGAATCTCATCGACAGGTTTGCGGCTGCCTGCAATGAATTTGGCCTAACCATCAGCCTCAAGAAAACTAACATCATGGGGCAGGACGTCAGAAATACTCCATCCATCAATATTGGCGACCACGCTCTGGAAGTGGTTCAAGAGTTCACCTACCTAGGCTCAACTATCACCAGTAACCTGTCTCTAGATGCAGAAATCAACAAGCGCATGGGAAAGGCTTCCACTGCTATGTCCAGGCTGGCCAAGAGAGTGTGGGAAAATGACGCACTGACACGGAACACAAAAGTCCGAGTGTATCAAGCCTGCATCCTCAGTACCTTGCTCTATGGCAGTGAGGCCTGGACAACGTATGTCAACCAAGAGCGACGTCTCAATTCATTCCATCTTTGCTGCCTCCGGAGAATACTTGGCATCAGGTGGCAGGACCGTATCTCCAACACAGAAGTCCTCGAGGTGGCCAACATCCCCAGCTTATACACACTACTGAGTCAGCGGCGCTTGAGATGGCTTGGCCATGTGAGCCGCATGGAAGATGGCAGGACCCCCAAAGACACATTGTACAGCGAGCTCGCCACTGGTATCAGACCCATCGGCCGTCCATGTCTTCGCTTTAAAGACGTCTGCAAACGCGACATGAAATCGTGTGACATTGATCACAAGTCGTGGGAGTCAGTTGCCAGCATTCGCCAGAGCTGGCGGACAGCCATAAAGGCGGGGCTAAAGTGTGGCGAGTCGAAGAGACTTCGCAGTTGGCACGAGAAAAGACAGAGGCGCAAGGGAAAAGCCAACTGTGTAACAGCCCCGACAATCAAATTTTTCTGCAGCACCTGCGGAAGAGCCTGTCACTCTAGAATTGGCCTTTATAGCCACTCCAGGAGCTGCTCCACACACCACTGACCTCATCCAGGCGCTTACCCATTGTCTCTCGAGATAAGGAGGCCAAAGAACTGGGTGGAAGAGGGGCAGAAGAAATATATTTATTTCTTTTCATTTACTTTTCCTTGAAATATTTAAATTTACGGGTACTGCTGAAAGCCCTTTGAGAATGGCGTTGGCACCTGCGCATAGGCAGCTGACGCCATTGCCGGGGATGGACAACCTGCCCCCTCCACGTGATTGGCCATGACCCACCCCGGCTATTTAAATGAGCTGCTGAATGGAAGATTGTGGTGGTGCTGCGACATGCAGCCCACGTGGGTGGGTCGTGGTTTTTCTCGCCCGCCACCAACATCAAACCAGGAAGCCCAAGGCTGGTCTGAAATTGTACATTGGGCCTCATTAACATTATCTGGGAGAGCTGCTGGGGGCTGTTATGCCACCACTGGCAACTCACCCATTTGTCGAAGATGAATTCTGGGCTGGTTGCATGGAAGCAGTGGCACAAAGATAAATTGTGTGTGAGGATGGAAGGTGGAGCAGCAATGGAGAGGACCTGACTGTAAAGCACTCCTGCTCTTCCTGGCTGGCTCCATGGGAACTTTAAAAAAAAATGCAGCCACTGTTTAAGCTGCAGCAGCAGCTGCTCTGCGATGTCTAATTTCCCAAAGGGACATTATAACTGGCATTCGACCACTCATTTATACATGTAAGGGACCTAATGCCTGTTTTGACCTGCTGCCAGGTACCTAATTGCAGGTCGGATATCTTTCTGGCATTATTTGGAAGGATGTCGGTCCCCGAAATTAGCCCTCATTGCTAGGGCCAACTTGTTGGTCGATGTTTTTGAACCCCTAGTGTCTTTCTGTTCCTCCTCAACCTTTAGTATCTTTGTCTTAAAACTCAACCTTTAGTATCTTTCCATTAAATTTAAACCCGCAAATCTTGTCTTCCTTTCTAAAGTGTGAGTGTTTTTCTTTCTTAAATGCATGGCCTTGCATTTCTCTGCATTACATGCATCTGCCACTTGTCTGCCCATTCCGTAAAGGTGTCCTTCTTCGTGTTTGCCAAGTCCCATACTTTGTGTAGCAGCAAATTTTAAGGTCACCAAAAGTAAAAATACAATTTTTAAAAATCAGAGAATAGTGCCAACCAATAGAAATAACCAACTATTGCACAACATGTCATCTATTAATTCTGGGAATGGTGGGTTATTTCATAGCATCTCACTCTATGTCACTAAATTGAGGACACCCCATAACAGTGGAAATTATAGGAAATCAGATAACTCACGTCTGATGACATTATTAATAATTTATGGTCACCTCATGAGTGGAGACATTTCCATGTTATGGATGCCCTTGACCTGATCTATTTATAATAGGTTTTCAATTTTCAGAAAGAGCCTACTGTTTTATAGCTGAATAAAATAATTTGAGGTTACTTTATGATGTCACATTGTTATTGTGGTACAATATGAATGTAGATATAATTTTGATTCTATTCTTATTTCCTCACAGGTTTTTGTAAAAATTGTATTTTAAAACATGCAATAAAAGCAAAGGATACGCCACGGCTAGCAGTAAGGTATGATAAATATCTTCACTCGAGAGGCTGACCATAAATCATTTGCAACTTTGTCACTCATGAATTATCCGGTTGGCCTCATTTGTGAAAGTATTTATCAGATCACACTTCTGTCCATGACATATCCTCTATATATGGTAATTTACTGAATAGTTCAAAGGGTCAGAAAAGGAAACTATGATTGTGTTGTTTCTAAATAATTTATTTTTCTTGACAGGATATGTGACAATACATACTGGTCCGGATTCGCAGTCAACGGTGGAGTAATAGTGCTCACCGCTGATCTTGAAGAAAGCTGCCAAAAAAGACCTAGCAATATCTATGGTCTGGATTTCACCTTTCCCAATGCTAATTTCATTCTGACGCCAACTATAGGGGATCTCTGGCATCCAACAACAGTGATGTCATCAAACAGGCTAAGCAGACAATCACATTGAAGAATTCCCACAGACAGCAAACCAGCAAGTAACAAGCAGGTTTAATTGTCCACTTTTTAGAATTTTATAGAAAGCAAGATAAAGATTGGCAGAAATTAAGGTGGATACTGAAATATTCAAATAAACAAACATTTTTTATTATTATGTTAAAAGTCTATGAAAAAGTTGGCATGGAATGGAGAAATATGACATACCACAAATATAAAATTCATTTTTCAGGGCCAGAGAAGCTGTTTAAAAGAAATTATTACTTAGTATGCCATTAAAAACCCAGTTACACCTCATTCAGCAAGGTGTAATTCTTGTCAAGGGTTTTTACCGTGAGACTAGTAGTGTAAAAAGTGGAAATTCGTGACAAATCAGTGATTTCTAATTGATTTCCATTTATGAGAACTTCAATAGCTCACCCTGCGGAGGGGCATGGATTTCCATGTTTAACTGAGTTTGTGTGGATATCAGAAGTTGTTGTCAGTTTAACAGAGTATTGATCGTGAATGCTGACAGTTTTGCTGTCATTTGAATCACAAAATCTGGCCAATAATTGGGAAGAGTATGTGTACATATCTATAATTCTCATATATGTGGCTGCACTTTCAATTGCCTGAACTCTGGAATCCTCTCTCTGAACCTTTCCACCTCTCTTCCCTTCTCCTTTTCTTTAAGACACTCCCTAAAACCTATCTCGTTGACCAAACTTTTTGTCACCTGTCCTAATGTCTCCTTATGTGGCTCAGTGTCAAATTTTGTTTGATAATGCTGCTGTTCTAAGCATCTTGGGATGGTTTACTGTGTTGAAAGTGCTATATATATGCAAGTGGTAGTACAATGTACTGTTAAAATCCAGTGTTTATACGAAAAGCACAGTTTCCCCATTAAAACCATCATGCTCTCTCATCCTGGTCGTTCTCCTGGTACGGTTCTTAAGTCCAAGGGACGCAGACTTGAACATATATGGTGGACAACTGGTTCAGCCACTGCAAACTATCTTCTTAAGCTACTCTCCCCTGTCTCCTCCACTTTTACCTCCAACAACAAGTGTGATTGCTTTGCCACTAAAATTGAGACCATCCGATTAGCTGCCTCTGCTGCTTCCCTCCACTTCCCTCGTTAGCCAGACCTCACTTCCTCTAAGGCTCCCTTCTCTGCCCTAGCCCTGAACTCACATCATTTTCTAGTTTCTCTCCTATCACTCCACATGCCATCTCTGAGCTCATCTTGTCCATGAGAACCACCTCCTGCTCTCTTGACCCTATTCCTACTAAACTGCTGACCAACCAACTTCCCTTCCTGGCTCCCATGTTAGCCGATACTGTTAATGGTTCTCCTTCCTCAGGCACTGTCCACCTCTCCTTTAAATTTTATGTCATCACCCCACTCCTCAGAAAAACAATCCTTGACATCTCTGTCCTCGTAAAATACAGCCCGACCTCAAACCTACCTTTCCTCCAAAGTCCTTGAATCCCGACTCATGACCTCTATTGCCGAGAAGAACAAGGGCATCAAGGCATATGGGAACACCACCACCTGCAAGTTTCCACCAAATCTCACACCATCCTGACTTTGAACTATATCACTGTTCCTTCATTGTCACTGGGTCAAAATCCTGAAACACCTTACCAACGTTTCCTCTAAGGTGCATGGCTACACGGCATCCCAAGTCAGCCTCTTTAATTTACCATGTGTGCACAGCTGCGCAAAAAATTTTAAGGGCCTGCCAAATAAAAAAAAATTAGAGGGTTCATTGCTCCTTTCCTAACAGCACTGTGGGTGTACCTAAACCATATGTACTGCGGTGGATCAAGAAGGCGGCTCACCACCACCTTCTCAATGACAATTAAGGATGGGCCTTGCGCTCACATCCCATGAACAAATAAAATAAAATCTATGGCCATCTTTCCTGGAACTCCATTTTGAATCCCTCCAATCAAATTTTCGCCCAAATTTTCACCACTGCACCAAAACAGTCACAAATAGCATCCTATGGGACTGTGACAGTGGTAAGTTATTCCTCCTCATCCTTCTCAACCTGTCTGCAGCCTTTGACATGGTTGACCACACCATCCCCCTCCAACACCTCTCCACCATTATCCAGCTGGTTGGGGCTGCACTCGTCTGGGTCCACACATATCTATCCAGTTGTAGCCAGAGAATCACCTGCAAATGCTTCTCTTCCTGCTCCTACATCATTACTTCTGGTGCCCTCTAAGGATCTAAACTTGGCTCACTCCTAGTAGTTACACAGATTCTGACCCTCAGTGATCATCTCAAATTACAGCATCAGTTTCCACATGCACGCTGACAACGCCCAGCTTTACCTCACCACCACTTCCTTCAACTCCTCCACTGTCACTAAGCCATCAGACTGCTTGTCTGACATCCAGTACTGGATAAGCAGATATTTCCTCCAGTTGGGAATAAAGGTCTGCAAAGGAAACCTGACCGAGCCCAAATGCCGGACCCGAGCCTGACACATGTCGTCGGGTCCCGTCGGGGTCGGGTCAGGTAGCAGGCCTTTACCCATGTACTGATGTATAGGCCTGCTATCCGACCCGACCCCGACGGGACCCAACGACACGTGTCGGATTCGGGTCGGGTCACACTTCCGGGTTCCGGCATTCAGGCTCGGTCGGGTTTCCTTTGCAGACCTATAATTGGGAAGACCGAAGCAATTGTCTTCCAAAATCCCTAAAAGCTCGACTGCAAAAGCAAAATACTGCGATGCTGGAAATCTGAAATAAAAACAGAAAGTACTGGAAATACCTAACAGGTCTGGCAGCATCTGTGGAGTGAGAAACAGAGTTAACGGGCTGGAATAAACGTTCCTACCACTGCTCCTGGTGGTGGGCAAAAAAACGGCAGCCCGTATGTGTGGGCTGCGCACCGCCATGCCGCCACGCACTAGTGTGCGGCGGATCAAGATAATACGCTGGTCAGGCTGCCTCCCACACCGGGCTCTGCGACACTGGCAATGGTGTCAGCTGCCACTGCGCAGGCGTTGCTGCCTTTTTTAAAGAGCAGCCAGACCTGCCACTAAATTTAAATATTTAAACTCGTACCGTGCCCTCCAACTGTTCAAAGTGCAGAGCTCACCCTTCTCCTACACTATACATGCTGATTTGACCCCGTCCCTCCCCCCACTACACTAAAATTCCTGAGTACCCCCCTTCCCCACCTCAGTGGCGCCAGCTTTTCCTAGTGAGTGAAAACGTGGGAATGCCGGCCACTGCATGGAAGATCCCGGGCAGCTGGTACGATTACTGTCAATTTTATTTCAATGTATTCATTGACTTTATTTAAATATTTAAAGACGGGTCCCATCGCCCAGTGGCAGGTGGGCTGCCACGGAGCCTCGCCGCCGCCAGGAAGATTGGGCCCCGACACTCCCGGCGTTGGGCTCTGTGACGGGCCGCTGCCGGTATCATCTTACGTTCCCCACCGCTCCCCTCCCCCCCCCCACCGCCACGGATCCCGACGTCAGGACCGCAACAAAATTCAGCCCAATGTTTCAGATCTGTGACCTTTCATCAGAACTGGGGAAAGTTAGAAATGTTTTGAGCAAGTGAAAGGGGGGAGGGTGGGAAGAAGAACAAGAGGGAAGGTCTATGATAGGGTGGTGGGCAGGATAGATTAAATGAAAAAAGGGTTTATGGTCCAACAGCAACAACACATATTTATATAGCACCGTTCATGTAATAAAACGTCCCAAGGTGCTTCACAGCAACAATATAAAACAAAATATGACACTGAGCCACATAAAGAAATATTAGATCAGATGACCAAAAGCTTGATCAAAGGGTAGGTTTCAAGGAGTGTCTCAAAGGAGGAAAGTGCAGTAGAGAGGTGGAGAGAGTAGGGAGGGAATTACGGAGCTTGAGGCCCAGGTAACTGAAGGCATACCATCAATGGTGGAGTGATTAAAATCGGGGAGGCTCAAGAGGCCCGAATTAGATTAGTGCAGATATCTCATAGGGTTGTGGGGCTGGAGGAGTTTACAGAGATAGGGAGGAGCGAGGCCATGGAGGGATTTTAAACAAAGATGAAAATTTTAAAATCAAGACTTTATTGGACTGGTAGCCAATAGAGGTCTGTGAGCACAGGGGTGATAGGTGAACAGGACATGGTGCGAGTTAAAACATGGGCAGCAGCATTTTGGATGATCTCAAGTTTAGGGAGGATAGAATGTGGGAGATCATTATGTTGGAATAGTCAAGTCTAGAGGTAATAAATTAATGAGGATTTCAGCAGTAGATGAGTTGAGACAGGGGCTAAGTCAGGCGATATTACGGAGGTGGAGGTAAGCAGTCTTTGTGAATATGTGGTCGTAACCTGAGCTTGGTGTCAAATATGATACCAAGGTTGTGAACAGACTGGTTTAGTCTCAGACTGTTGCTAGGGAGAGCGATGCAATCAGTAGCTAGGGAATGGAGTTTGGAGTGGGGACCAAAAATGATGGCTTCAGTCTTCCCAGTATTTAATTGGACAACATTTCTTCCCATTCAGTGCTAGATGTCGGATAAGCAGTCTGATAGTTTAGCAACAGTGGAGGAGTTGTGAGAGGTAGAGCTGGGTATTATCAGCATACATGTGCAAACTAATGCTGTTCTTTTGGATGATGTCTCCAAGGGGCAACTTGTAGATGAGAAATATGAGGGGTCAAGGATAGATCCTTGGGGGACACCAGAGGTAATGGTACATGGCCAAAGGAAGTGGTAAGTAAAGAAACAAAAGAAGTGTCGAGATGCTACCAGACCTGCTGAGTATTTTCTGTTTCTTAAAGGTGTTGATTCCTTGCTGAGGTACTGTTCCATTGCCATTGGCTGCTCTCTGGTACCTCATCCAAATAGATGTTCTTCACTTCCGAGTTTAGACACTAAATGCTGCCTGGCAACTTTCATGGCAGAGATATCACAGCTAAGCCCATTCTTGTCTTCACCTGACAGCCACTCATATGCACATCCAACAGGAGTCACTGGACAGCTTTCAGGAACAGGAAACCTTCCCTGACCCAGGAGTGGTAAGGCCAGCTGTGACACCCCTACCGTCACCCCAGCTAACTTAGGACAGACCATGGTTCAAACTGGCATGTTTATGATCTGGATGGTTTAGCTTTAGAATGCCTTGACCAGTTCACAATACTTCCAAGTTTTGTGCCATCCACGAATTTTGAAATTGTACACCAGCTGAACCACTCGGAGACTCCTCTGAAGACTTCTTTATTGGTTGCCACTTGATTAGAGAACTATATGCAGATATATCTACTTCCATGTGGCAATAATTTTTAGAGGTGCACTCCTTCCTGTGGGCCGAGCACTTCTTTGCTAGCTGAAGATTGAAGTTTAATATTTTTGCAAAATAATTAACTGAATAAGTCAACACAATTTTAGGTAGGTTTCAAAATAATTTGAAAGTCATTGTGACAGTTTAGACAGTTTTGATTTGACTAAGCTGTTCGACATGCTTTCAAGAATTCTAAAGATATTTACTGTCACTGCACATAGAACAAATGTAAAACTGTAAAGCAGGGACACAATTAAATGCTGATTTAAGAGGGAGAATAAAACAAATCTGTGATGATTTGAGAACAAAGGTAGCAGCTGTAGTGTAACAAGAGTAAGAAGCTCAGTTAAACAGCTAAGTACCACCCTTTCAATGGAAAGAGTCAAACATGGAATTAAAAGCCAATATTGGCTGACTGCTGCAGGAGAAACATACACTATTCATAGAATCATGGTTACAGCACAGAAGGAGGTCATTCAGCCCGTCATGTCTGTGCCGGCTTTCTGCAAACTTTCCACTCCCCTGCCTTTTCCCCATAGTTCTGCAAACTTTTTCTCTTCAGATAAATATCCAGTTCTCTTTTGAAGGCCTTGATTGACACCGCGTCTACCGTACTCTCAGGCAGTGTATTCCAGATTCTAACCACTCGCTGTGTAAAAAAGTTCTTCCTCATGTTGTTGCTCCTTCTTTTGCCAACCACCTTAAATCGATGTCCTCTGGTTCTGGATCCTTCTGCCAATGGGAACAGTTTCTCCCTATCTACTCTATCCAGACCCCTCATGATTTTGAATACCTCTATCAAATCTTCTCTTCATCAATGAGAACAGCCCCAGCTTCTGCAATCTAACCACGTAATAGAAGTTCCTGATCCCTGGAACCATTCTCACGAATCTTTTCTGCATCCTAATGCATTTACATCCTTCCTAAAGTGTGGTGCCCAGAATTGGACACAATACTCCAGTTGAGGCCGAAGCAGTGTTTTGTACAGGTTTATCATCACTTTCTTGTTTTTGTACTCTATGCCCCTGTTTATAAAGCCCAGAATCCCATATGCTTTATTAACCACTTTCTCAACCTGCCCTGCAGCATTTAATGATTTGGGCACATATACCCCCAGGTCCCTCTACTCCTGCACCTCCTTTAGAATTGTATCCTTAATAACTTATATTGCCTCTCCTCATTATTCCAACCAATCACTTCACATTTTTCTGCATTAAGTTTCATTTGCCACTTGTCCACCTTTTCCACCAGCCTATGGCCTCTTGAAGTTTATTACTGTCCTCCTTGCACTTCATAGTACCTCCAAGTTTTGTGTCATCCACAAATGTTGAAATTGTACACCCAAGTCTAGGTCATTAATATATATCAAGAAAAGCAGTGGACCTAACCATAAATGACTCTATGATTCTGGGGAATCCCACTATATACCTTCCTCCAGTCCAAAAAACAACTGTCCACCATAACTCTCTGTTTCCTGTCACTCAGCCAATTTCCTATCCATGGGCTCTAACTTTGCTGACAGCCTGTCATGTGGCACTTATCAAACTTCTTTTGGAAGTCCAAGTACACCACATCAACCGCATTACACTCATCAACCCTCTCTGTTACCTCATCAAGAAACTCAAGTAAGTTAATTAAACACGATTTGCCCTTAACAAATCCGTGTTGGCTGTCCTCAGTTAATCCACATTTGTCCAAGTGACTATTAATTTTGTCCTGAATTATCGTTTCTAAAAGCTTTCCCACCACCGAGGTTAAACTGACTGGCCCGTAGTTGCTGGGCTTGTCCTTACACCCGTTTTTGAACAAGGGTGTAATATTTGCAATTCTCCAGTCCTCTAGCACCACACCTGCATCTAAGGAGGATTGAAAGATTATGGCCATTGCCTCTGCAATTTCCACCCTTACTTCTCTAAGTATCCTTGGATGCATCTCATCCTGTCCAGGTGACTTATCAACTTTAAACTATTGTAAGAAATATCCTGGGAGAGTGAGGTAGATAAGTAATTTGAAGTTGGAAAACAATCTGTGGCGGTGTAGCAGGGAATTTCTTACATTTTCAAATCTAGTTTGACAGTTTATGTTTTGCTATGTTATGTCTTGTAATACTGTGGAGAGCATAGTAATATATAGGAAAACAACACCCTTTGCATAAGTGATTGTGATTGCAACCATTAAGGTCTGTTCTGATAAAGGTTCAAAACTGAAACATTAACCTAACTTTCTTTTTCAGATGCTGACTGACCTGTTCAGAATTACATACCTGAGATCAGAAGCACCCTTAGTTCTATCAGCAGGTAACAAGCATTGGAACGAGGATGAAGTACTTTGATGATGGACTGAGATTCATTGTAATAATATCTATGTGTTAAGTGTGAATACCCCAGATGGAGGCAAGGTAACTGATTCTGCTATATTGATCTGAAAGGACGGAGCTGTATAAGGTCAAAGAATCATTGTTAAAGCGACAAGGTTATCAATAATAAACTGAACTGATTAGACTGAAAGACTGAACTGGCTAAGGCACTTTTCTCTACAAAAAGAGAAGACAGAGTGGTGACCTGATAGGGCTCTTTAAAAATTATGGTGGGGTTCGATCGGGCAACGTAGACATGTTTTCACTTGGGGAGATTCCAAAACTAGGGGCCATAAACATTCACTGATAAATCCAATAAGGAATTCAGGAGAAACTTCTTTACTTAGACTGGTGAGGAAGTGGAACTCAGTATCACAAGGGGTGTTTAAGGCAAATAGCATAGATGCATTAAGCAGAAGCTAGATAAGCATATGAAGGAGAAAGGAATAGCAGATTAGACTGCTAGTGTTAGATGAAGTAGGGTGGGAGGTGACTCATGTGGAGTATCAACTCTGGCATAGACCTGTTGGGCTGAATGGACTGATTCTGTGCTGTAAATTCAATGTAATTTTATGTAAATAAACTTGAAGCATATCCAGTGAATTTAGTTCTGCAGCTCTCCTACAATGTTCCCATTGAGACATCGCTGCTC
Source organism: Heterodontus francisci (assembly GCF_036365525.1). Classification (NCBI taxonomy): domain Eukaryota; kingdom Metazoa; phylum Chordata; class Chondrichthyes; order Heterodontiformes; family Heterodontidae; genus Heterodontus; species Heterodontus francisci. Next base: position 32,315,437 of record NC_090378.1, on the reverse strand, counting down.
AAAGAAGCGGAGCAGTAGTCAGAATTAGCCACTCTTGGCGGAAGTGAGGATTTCCTGAAACATGAAAGGCTACAGATATCTCAATTCAGATTTCTGCAAGTTAGAAATGAATCTTACAGCAATTTTTCTTTACCATTCTTCTTACAGGGTCAGATCACTGGCAGATTTTCAGATCCCCCCTACCACCTACCCACAGTCAGGGCTTCTCACAAGCAGTCGTGGTGTTCCTTATGGGCACCTGTTTTTGTGCTTCTTCTAGGTGCCACCTGACACCCAGAAATGCAGGTGGTAGTTGCAGTTCATACTCTACAAAAGGCTTGTGTGACTGAGGTAGCTCTCCTCTCAAGGCAGCTTGCTCCTTGGCAGCTTGGTGTCATTGTCCACAAACCACTAGTGCAGTCTATGAGGAGAACAACTGAAGGCCTGGCTTTTGCTGCTGGCCTGATAGAGGTCAGTATCATGCAGCTGCGAGGCCTGTGTTGCTTCACTTCAGCACCATCATCATCGTCGTCCTCCTTTTATGCCAACGGTTGCTGTGGTGGATCTGCAGGAAAGAAGGGTCAAAGCTAAGAATGGCTGAGCCTCATCTCCTTTGGGATGAAGAAGGCAGAGAAGGGGATGGAAGGTTGTGGCTGTACTGTACTTCACCAATGATGTCAGGCCTCCATGATGCTGCCAATCTTGCCATCTCACAGCAAGAGGTGAGTGCCTTCCCACAAGTCCCATTTCCTTCTTATTGTAAAGGTGGGGATGCTTCTCTAGTGGTTTGCCTTTGACGTACAAAGGACTCTGATGGCATTTTAGCTGCTGACCGAGCAGAACACTTGTCACAGTCACCCTGCTCAGTGAAACATAGTGTGCAGGAAGATGTCCTGTAAGGTAAGTGAAAAGCCTACATCTGTGGGACTAGGAGGAGAGGGTGTGGCCCTACAGGTCCTAGGATTCCTCCACTTCCTAACCACACGACTCTGCTATTTATCAGAAAACTGGTGAGACGGCCCAGAAACTTCAACTGAACTGGACCAGGCATATAAATACTGTGGCTACAAGAGAAGGTCAGAGGCCAGGAATTCTGCAGCAAGTAATACCCTCCTGACTCCCAAATGCCTTACCACCATCCACAAGGCACATCAGGAGTGTGATGGAATACTCTGCAATTGCCTGGATGAGTGCCGTTCCAACAACACTCAAGAAGGTCAACAACATCCAGGACAAATAAGCCCACTTGATTGGCACCTCTTAATCATTCATTCCCTCCCCCACCAATGCACAGTGGCTGCAGTATGTAACATCTATAAGATGCACTGCAACAACTCGCCAAGCCTCCTTAGACCTTCCAAACTTGTGACCTCTACCACCTAGAAGAACAAGGGCAGCAGGCACATGGGAACACCACCACCTGCAAGTTGCCGTCCAAGTCACACACCATCCTGACTTGTAACTATATCGCCGTTCCTTCACTGTTGCTGAGTCAAAATCCTGGAATGCCCTTCCTTACAGCACTGTGTGTGTACCTACACCACATGGACTCAGTGGTTCAAGAAGGCTGCTCACCATTACCTTCTCAAGGGCAATTAGGGATGGCCAATAATGCTGGGCTAGCCAGAAACTCCCACTTCCCAAGAATGAATAAATTTTTAAAAAAGGATATTGTGAGCCTGAGAGGGTGCAGAGGGGGATGGCCAGAATGATACCAAATCTTAAGAGCTGTGAGGATAGGCTCCAAGTATTGGGGTTATTTTCTTTGATGAAACATATTCTGCGAGGGGATATAATTGAAGTTTTTTAAATGATGAATTTTTTGGATCTAGTCCAGCTAGGTAGGTTATTTGAAACGGATAGGAATTTGTGAGCAGAGGACATACCTATAAAATTCACAAATAACGTGTTATGTTTAATGCTAAGAAATACTTATTTTTGCAGTGACTCATCACCATATGGAACAAACTGCTGAGCTATGTGGTTTGTGTAGTGTTACTACAGTCCTTTATCAGGGAATTTGATATGAAAGAACGCTTACGTTTATATAGTGCCTTTCGTGATGTCAGGATCTCCCAAAATAGGATAGATAGGAAGAAACTTTTCCCCTTAGCGGAGGGGTCTATGACCAGGGGGCATAGATTTAAGGGAAGGGGCAGGAGGTTTAGAGGGAAGTTGAGAAAAAAAAATTTCATCCAGAGGGTGGTTGGAATCTGGAACACACTGCCTGAAAGGTGGTAAAGGCAGGAATCCTCACAATATTTAAGACTTATTTAGATGAGCACTTGAAATGCCATAGCATACAAGGCTACAGGCCAAGTATGAGAAAATGGAACAAAAACAAGAAATGCTGGAATCACTCAGCGGGTCTGGCAGCATCTGTGGAAAGAGAAGCAGAGTTAACGTTTCGGTTCCGAAGAAGGGTCACTGACCCGAAACGTTAACTCTGCTTCTCTTTCCACAGATGCTGCCAGACCCGCTGAGTGATTCCAGCATTTCTTGTTTTTGTTTCAGATTTCCAGCATCCGCAGTATTTTGCTTTTATATGAGAAAATGGAAATAGATTGGATGGGTGCTTGATGGTCGGCACAGACACGTTGGGCTGAAGGGCCTGTTTCTGTGTTGTATAACTCTATGACTCTAAAATGCTTTTATGGCCTATGAAGCAATTTCACTTTGGTGTTTCCACAGCGCTGGTACGAGCATTGCTACAGAGCCCAGTTTCACAGTCAACCTTTCCTCATAGGACAGCCCCCTCATCCTAGGAATCAGTCTAGTGAACCTTCACTGCACCCCCTCTAAGGCATGGATATTCCTCCTTAGGTAAGGAAACCAAAGCTGTACAATGTACTCCAGATGTGGTCTCATTAAAGCCATATATAATTGCAGAAAGACTTCCTTATTCTCATACTCCAACTGCCGTGCAATAAAGGCTAAAATACCATTTGCCTTCCTAATAACTTGCTACCTACAAGTTAACTTGATGGACTCAATAGCCTTTTGTCACTCGTTCTGTATGAAAGTTGCTAACATAATCCTGTTATTTAATAACTGCCCAGGGATATATCTAGAAACAATAGAACAGTACATTTAACATCAGTTATAAAGAAAATCTTTGAAATGATTTAAGAGTACAAATGGGTGAATACTTGGAAAAGTGTAACTTACTAAAGGATAATTTACATGGATTCAGGCAAGGGGTGACATTCAACCTATCTACTGGAGTGTTTTTTTCCTTGAAGGTTACTGACATGATAGACAAGGGACATATAACTGATATTACATACTTGGATCTTCGAAATGCTTTTGGCAAAGTTTCACAATGGTAATTAGTAGCCAATGTAAGCAGTCACAGAATAGGAGGCACTGGATAGATAATTACCTTAAACAAAGGAATCAGAAGTGTCCATAAATGAGAACTTTTCAGGCTTTAAGGTATAATCCATGAGGTCAGATTTATTTTAAAATATCATTGACTTAGACAAGGGTTTGTAAGCAAAATCTCCAAGTTTGAAAATGATACAAAATAGCTTAGCGAATACAATTACGTTTAAATAATATCAATTTCTTAGGCCATTTTTTTTTACTGCACTTCTGTGAAGCAGCTTGGGATGTTTTTCTATGCGCAAGGTGCTATGTAAATGCAAGTTGTTGTAAATGGTCCAGTGAGTAGATAATGCACTTAAATGAGAATTAGTTCAAAATAATTGATCGTTACAGGAAGAACCAAAATTGGCTGCATGCATTAAATTCTGATGAAAGGTCACGTACCTGAAACTTTAACTCTGTTTCTCTCTCCACAGATGCTGCCAGACCTGCTGAGTATTTCCAGCACTTTCTGTTTTTATTTCATTGATAAGGCATTGACCAGATCCCATCATAGAGTTCTGGTGACCTAATCATAGGAAGGATATTGCTGGCCATGTGAATGTGCTGAATCTAGTAATGTAGGTAATGGTGAAAGATATTTTTGGTAATGTTTGAGGGAGGAATGTCAGCCAATAAACTGGAAGAACTCTTTGCTCATATGAATTATTGCAACAAGCAAACTATTTTAAAAGAAAGAAGAAAATGTTTGCATTTTATAAAGTACAAGGACATTCCAAAGTGCTTCAAGAATCTAAGTAATTGAGCAATCTGGTGAGATGGCAAACAGGTGGAGCTAACATTTATCAAGTATTGTGGGGCTTAATGGCTTTTCTTGCTCCAATAAATTTTTTTTTAGAAAATATGTTTTCCACCATTCCCCATCCGTTCACCGTGCAATAAATGTTGTAATCTTTTCTAGCTGTGTGAGTGTACAGGAAGAAAGAACATGCATTTATTAAGTGCCTTTCATAATCTCAGGATGTCCTAAAGCACTTTACAGTCAATGAATTATTTTGTGAAGTGTAGTCACTGTTGTAATGTAGGGGAAGGTTGCAGACAATTTGTACACATCAAGCTCCCAGAAACAGCAATGAGATAATGGGTTTAGTGATATTGATTAAGGGATAAATATTGGGCAGGACACCACCCTCCTCTTCTATCAATAGTGTCATGGGATTGTTTCTGTCCAACTGAGAGGGCAGATGGGGCATTGTTTTAAAGGCTCATCTGAAAGACGGTATCTCCAACAGTGCAGTACTCCTGCAATATCACACTGAAGCATCAGCCTTAATTATGCGTTCAGCTGTCTGGAATGGGGCTTCAACATGCAAACTTCTGGCTCAGAGGTAAGGGTGCTGCTATTGAACCAAGACTAACATAGTGCTCGTATTTCTGTCTGGTTTTATGCAAGTAGTATCTCGTCAAATAATCATGTTGTCATGACAGATACACTTGCATAGAATGGTTGCACAATGTCTTTCTTGTCTTTCTTTGTGTCTGTTGTATCATGAATGACATCCCTCAGATTCAATACCTTTCAAAAATACATGTATTGCATGCAATTGGGGTCATGTGTCAGAACTAAATATAGCTTATGAATGTATGAAGCATTGCAATTGTGCTCGTTTGCTAAATAATAAATACTGATTGTTTCATAATTAGATATTATTCATGGCTAATTTCTATTGAATCAAATGTCACTCGTCTTGATGAGCACAACCTTTCAAGGTTTAGCCAAGGAAAGCAGATCTGGATTGACAATGGAGGGGGAAGTAAACCCCACAATCAGCAATATTTATTGCTGTTTTCCTGTGTAAACAGGAATTCCTGTGGTATCTTGGAGTGCTCAGTAATAAAATTACATAAAAATGTCTGTGACTGGTGCAGTAGAACACCATCAAAAAGAATTCTCAAAGGCAGCTACCAGACTGCTGTTTGAACACTGTTCAATTACATACAGATTTATTCTAATGTAAAACAGGAAATCAATAATTATTACGCATTTAAACAAGCAAGTTTTAGTTGCTGCATTGTGTTTGTGTGTGTTGGAGGAGGGGCATTCTCCTTTGTCCAGTGCTCTGTGAATTGCTTAAAGCTCTCAATACTGGGGAAAGGAAATAATTTAATACTAACTCGAAAATGCTGGAAAAACTCAGAGGGTAAGAGGCCAGAGAGGTCTTGCCTTCTCTGTGACCCTATCCTATCAACACCTTTACTTTTGTTATCTCTTGTCCCATCCTCCCCACTTTACTTGCTTAAAATCTTATACATTTCTAACCTTTGCCAGTTCTGATGAAGGGTCACTGACCTGAAACGTTAACTCTGCTTCTCTCTCCACAGATGCTGCCAGACCTGCTGAGTATTCCCAGCATTTGTTGTTTTTATTTCAGATTTCCAGCGTCTGCAGTATTTTGCTTTTATCTAAACTCATTGAGTTGGGGGTTTAGGGAGTTGAAGCTGAGGCCTTTCCTGAGGACTGATTGTGCGGGGTCAGAGAGAGGAAGGCCAGATGGGATAGTGAAATCATGGCAAAGTGTGAGATTGGAAGAAGGGATGGACACAGAGGAGAGTGAAGGTGAAGAAGGATCCAGAGGGGTGTTGGGATCCAAGATTGTTGAAGCTTGTGGTCCCTGCCACCTGAAAGGAAGACAATAAGTTTTTTGTTAACGCGCTGGACGAGGGGATGGATGGAATGGAACTGTGGACCAGGACAGATATGAAATAGAGTGAATGAGTGTACTCTTTCACCTCTTTTTCCGGTACGTTGATGACTGTATTGGTGCCTTTTCCTGCTCTCACCCTGAACTGGAAAATTTCATCAACCTTGCTTCCAATTTCTACCCTTTCATCACCTTCAGATGTTTCAGTCCAAACATTTCTGTTCCTTTCCTTGACCTCTTTGTCACCATTTTTGGGGATAGACTATCGACCAATACATACTATGAGCCCACAGACCCCCACAGCTATCTTGACTAAGCATCTGCCCACCCTGCTTCCTGTAAGGACTCTATTCCATTTCCCCATTTTCTACATCTCTGTTGCATCTGTTCTGATCATGCCACCTTCCTTACCAATGTTTCCAATATGTTTTCTTTTTTCCTCAACTGAGGATTCCCTCCACTGTAGTTGGCAGGGCTCCACACTGCGCCCATTCCATTTCTTGCGCTTCTGTTCTCACTCCTTTCCCTTCCTCCCAGAACTACAATAGGCTGTGCCACCTTCAGGGTGATGCCAAAAGTCAACAAATCTTCCCCTCCCCTCCCCTTTCAGCATTCCGAAGGGACGGTTCCCTTCATGACACCCTGGTTCACTCCTCAATCACCTCCAGCAGCCCCTACTCTACCCAAGGCACCTTCCTGTGCAAACACAGAAAATGCATCACATGCCCTTTTACATTGCCCTTCTCTTCATCCAAGGCCCCAAACAATCCTTCCAGGTGAAACAATTTGCGTGTACTTCTTTCAAATTAGTATACTGAATTCGCTACTCACGATGAGGTCTTCTCTACACTGGGGAGACCAAACACAGATTGAGTGACCACTTTGTGGTACACCTCTATTCAGTCCGCAAACATGACTACGAGCTTCTGGTCGCCTGTCATTTTAATTTGCCATCTTGCTCACATTCTGACCTCTCTATCCTTGGCCTCCTGAAGCGTTCCAATGAACCTCAACATAAGCTCAAGGAACAGTACCTCATCTGTCAATGAGGCACTTTACAGTCTTCCTGACTCAGCCATGATCTTATTAAATGGCAGAACAGGCTCGAGGGGCCGAATGGCCTACTCCTGCTCCTAACATATGTTCATATATTCGTATGAGATCAACAATTTCAGATCATAAACTCTGCTCCCATTTCGTCGGATGGCAGCTGTTGGTAATGATTCTGCTATTCTCATTTGCACCTTCTCTAGACCCAACTTTTGTTTCTTTGTTTCTTGTCCAATTACCATCTTCTTTTGCCTTGTGCCATCATCCCTTTTGTCATTTAGGGCAGGATTTTAACTTAGCTGGACAGGAATTCGCCACCGATGTTAAGGTCGGTGGTGAACCTGCTTCCACCTAGCCCGGAGATCCATCCTGCATTTTATGGGTCCCCGGGCTTTAATTGTCCCGAAGTGGGACTTCCACCTGCTTGAGGGAGGAGGTCCTACCTGAATGAGCTGCCGGCCAATCAGAGGGCCGGCAGCTCTTAGTGCCAACAGCGCCACCGGGAGTGGTGGCCACTGCTAGGACTGCAGCCCAGCCGATGAGATGGAGCCAGGAGTCCAGGTAAGTTGGGCATGCCTCACCAGGGAGCTCGGTACTTCCCTGGTGAAGCTGGAGTGGTAGTTTGGGGGAGGAGGGGACGTCTTGGGTCATGGGGGTGGGTTGGGAGGCGGGGGCGGACCTCAATCGGGAACCCTGTGCCGGACTGCCAGGGCTCCCCCTGGTGTGTGGAAAGGCCGGCAGCTATCGCTGGGTGGCCTTTCACGTCCCCAGCATGCCTGCTTGCCAGGGGTACAATTCCCGTGGAGGAAGGCGAGGGCCCTTAAGTGGCCGTTAAGTGGCCACAAGGGTCTTGATTGGCCTTGGGTGGGCAGACCATTCTCCCCCCCCCCCCCCCCCCCGCACCCCGCCTGACATCCGTAAAGTTAACTGGAGGCGGGAGGCGGGTAGGCCTCCCGGAGCCTCCCACTCAATTTTACGCTGCCCCCACGCCACCATCCGACCCACTGAGGCGGCGTAAAATTCAGCCCTTAATCTCTCCTGCTTTCCACCCCACACAGACCTTCCCTTTTGTTCTTCCCTCTCCCCTTTCCCTGCCTTGTAATTCCTTAAAAACTGTTACATTGCTAGCATTTTCAGTTCTGATGAAAAGTCATCGAACTGAAATGTTAATCCTGTTCTGCAGATGCTGCCTGACCTGGTGAGTATTTCCAGGATTTATTGTTTTTACATGCTCCTGTGTAGATACTAGTTGCTGTGGAATTCTATACAGTTGTCAGTGTTCCACACCGCGGAATTTGCCATTGAACCCAGTTCTGCAGAAAGGGTATGCCTGAAATGCTAACTTGTCACTTCTCTCCACGGGTGCTGTGTCTGACTTTGAGTCTTACCAGCATTTTCAGTATTTGCTGTAATTTCACCTTTTTGATGGATACGATAGATTGACATTGTGAACGTATATTGCCTAGCCTTCCTGTTCACTTACTCAATGATTTTGACAAAGTCTTTTTAATTGCCTAACTTGTGAGGACCGAGCTGGTTTGCTAGGTCAAACCCTAATAAGTGGGAGTCAACACGGCAGAACTTTAGAGAAAGAAAATCTGTGGCTGGAATTTTGTCAAAAGGCAGGTTGTCCCGTTGCCAGGACTGAAAGCGAATCCTGATTACGCGCAGCCGGACAGCATAGCACCGGGTGGCATTTTACCAGCGGTGGCTAATTAAGAGGCTGCTGCCAGGACTGTTGTCCAATTTAGAACGACGGCCCACCTCTCAGAGCTGCTGGACCAATCAGAGGGCTGGCAGCTCAGCAGCAGCACCACCAGTGGAGGTGGCTCCTGCTGAGGTTGCAAGAAGAGGGAGGCGTCTTCGAACGCTAGGTAAGTTTATTTTTCACTCTGTCAGGGCCAGGCAGGCAGGCAGGCCCTGGTGAACGGAGGGGTGCACCCTTTAGTGGTGGCGGCAGAGCCATGGGTGCAACCAATATCACCGGAAGGCCCTTCCCTGGGCCATGGAACAGCCATAAATGCAGGCCCCCCCCTCCCCTGGGGCCCGCTGCGAGGGCATCACAGTTGACCTGATGGTCTTCCTACATGGCAGTGGCCGCTCCCGATGCCTGGAAAATGCTGGTGGGGATGTGGCTGCTACTTGGCCTGTTGATTGGTTTCATTGGCTGCTATCAATGCCATTGTTGATAACATCTTATGGTGATGGGAAGACGTTGGGCTTCCCTTCTGATGCCATTTTATGATGCCTCCCATCTCCCAGCCCTTCTCTAGAGGGCTGGTAAAATCCAGCCTGTGTCTTAGCATGAAGCACAAGGAGCTCAAATAAGGTCAGCTTGAGTGTTCTGTCCAATGAGAAAAGGTATAACATTGCCTCATTTTCAAAGCCTGATTTCCACCTCCTCGATCTCTATCAGAATTCCACAATGATTGGCTTTGGATTGTGGAGGACATTCAATAAGGCTCACTCACTCACAAGCACAAAACTGACCGCGAGGCCTTTTCCAATCAATAAGTCTCCCACCGCAGGCTGTCAACACGGACGCCACTACTGATTGCAGAGCCTATTCCAAACAATGAATCACCAACTACAGCCTGTTGACACCACAACTGATACTGATTACAGGGCTTATTACAATCGAGTCGTTACCCAATACATGCTGTCAACAGTAATTTCAAGACTGACTTTGGGGGCTGTAGTATCAGTAAATAGTCCCAGTACTGGCCAGAGAGGTCTATTCCATTCATGAAGTTAGCCACTACAGTTTGTCAACACCACTCTCAACAGTGACCACAGGGTCTCTTCAAACCAACATGTAATCTGCCTCAAATATATTTAACAAATAGTCCTGTCACCAATGTGATTTGATGTGCTTTTGTTCTTTTCAGTGCTAGTGTTTGTGCATGCTGTTGCTCTCTGTAATGCTGAAATGAAAACAAAAGTATAAAGAGAAAAAGCTGAAATGCAATTAATCTATAAGAATATTTTCTTGAAAGTTTATAATCTGCCCCCTCAAACTCATATTATTTCTACAAAAGTTGACTAAGATCTACAGTCATTTTGCAAGTAATTTGATCATTCCATTTATTATTTTTCTCATTTTGCTCCTCATTTAACATGTGTTCAAATATAAAAAAACAAATAAAAATGCCAAAAAGTCATACAAAAGCAAATGGTTACAAAATTTTTAGTTTAAATTATCATTAATTATCATAGCTGAGCTCTTATCCATTTTTCTAAGCAACAAATAACTGTCATGCACAAATAAATCAAGTAAACCTTTACAGATTTCATATCATGTTATGTAATACAGCTTTGGGACATCTGGTGGTCATGAAAGGCTCTATATAAGTGCAAGTCTTTTGTTTTATAACTGCAAGACAGTCACAACCATGTTCTGCATAAAATTATTGTTTAACACATTGTTACATTGCTCAGCCCATAAGACAACACGCATGGAATAAAATCTTCACAGTAGTATGTGGGCAAGCTGAATTTCACTGCCAATCTCAACTTTAATAGGTAATCCTAAAGCAACTGCACACTGCAGAAAATTGCATGCTTCAGAACAACCATTGCCATGACAACCTGAGCGATACCACGATGCACTGCATCATATTAATATGTTGGCTGTTGTCTATTTTTTCTTAGAATGTTTTAAAAAATGTTTAAACGCCATATATATTTATACGCATGCCACTCATTGGATTTTTGCTTATGGTATAGACAGATTGCATGTTGTGCCATTTATCTTACGGGTGGATTCCATTATCATCCGGCCAAATCTTGATGCAGCAGAGCATTTCACAGCATTCATCATTTATTAGGCTCTTTCCTGTACCATTCAGCTCAAAGATTTTTTTGCGCTGTAACTTGCTGGAAGTGCGAGCTGGTGACAGCATAGGGCCTTCATGAATGGCGGGACCAACAGTGCAACTTGTTACGACCAGGTGAGAAAGGTGTCTAGGGGTCCCTTTCAGCCTTCACCTGGTCTTACTGTAATAGGATTTTATTTTAAACACACTGTGTTTTGAGCTCCTCCTTGGTGAATCCTTGTTCACCACTTTCCAATTATAAGGCAAAGAAATGAGCACAAACAGGCTTTCTTAGGTTTGAAGAAGAAAAGTGAAATTTATTAAAACTTACACTTATACTCTAATTCGGTTAACGCCTACAGATAAACGCCGCGCCCCACGCTAGCATGCATACACGATACACACACGCAAATAGAGACAGAAAAGAGCAGAAGAAAAATAAAGTGGAGAGGTTTGTGGCAATATCTGAAGAGTTTCTTTTTACTGTTCTTCGAGCTCACTGTAGAGTCCTTGCTTGAAGGTAATTCTTGCTTTTCACTGGGGCCTAGTATTCTTCTTAAACCTTGTTCATTGTAGGAGACTTTCTCTCTTGGGGTTCATGTTCTTCAATGGATTCCAAAGCAGGTGAGAAAGAGATGAGAGCAGACAGGGGCTTTCTCCCAGTTTTCAATCCAGGAGCCAGGCGCTTTCTTCCAGTTCAAACCTCTGTGGCAAGTTCAAATTCTAAAAAACTCAAGGTGGCCCAGCAGCTTAGTCATGTGACTAGCTGGTGTGACCACATCCGATTGTGTATTCGGCCATCTTAGCAGTCAACCTGGAATGCTAGCTCCTCCACCTTCACCATCTGGTAATCAGAAGTCCATTGTGGATTGAATGTGTCAGGGAAGGATCTTTTGTCCCTTTTAAGCACTGTCTGTAAATATGTAAATGTATTTCCAGTCAAGGGTCCATTTTGTTTTTAAAGCAAGTTCTTTCTTGACTCCAGTAGCAGTTTAAAATCAATGTTCATATGGCAAAATTAATATGCCTCATTCTTGGCAGGTGGGGGCCCTGCATGACAATCTTCTTAACTGATGAGATTTAAGGCTTGAGAAAGAAACAGAGGAATGACTGGGAAGGAGGGTGAATTAGAGTCAAATCAGGTAGAGAAAGAGAAGTAAAGAGAGAAAGAAAAATTGGGTTAAGCGAGAGAGGAAAACAGAAACAGAAAGAATAAGTAAGGAAAGGATTAAAAGAATTTAAATTTGATATTTTAAAAATATGTAGCAAGTTACTACATGCAGTAGTAAGACTTAATAGTTTAAATTATTCCCTTTCTGGCTGGGAGAGATTGCTTGGCATAGCATTAAGAATTACTGAGTCGTTAAAAGGTTACTTCGGCTTTTAATTATGAATTTTTGTGAATTATAGACTCATGAATTGGTTATAGGACAGAAGGAGGCCATTCAGCCCATCATGTCTGTGCCAGCTCTCCAAGAGCAACTTATCTAGTCCCACTCACCCACCTTTTCCCTATAACCCTGCAAATTTTTTCTCCTCAGATAATTAACCAATTCCCTGTGAAGGTTTGATTGAAGCTACCTCCACCACAGTCTCAGGCGGTGCATTCCAGATCTTCATCACTCACTGCATAAAAATGTTTTCCCTCATCTTGCCGTTGCTTCTTTTGCCAATCACTTTAATTTGGTGTCCTCTGGTTCTCGATCCTTCCAACAATGCGAACAGTTTCTCTCTATCTACTTTGTCCAGACCCTCATGATTTTGAACACCTCTATCAAATCTCCTTTTAATCTTCTCTTCTCCAAGGAGAACAACCCCAGCTTCTCCAACCTATCCATGTAACTGAAGTTCCCCATCCCTGGAACCATTCTCGTGAATCTTTTCTGCATCCTCTCTAATGCCTTCACATCCTTCCTAAAGTATGGTGCCCAGAATTGGACATAATACTCCAGTTGAAGCTGATCAGTGTTTCATACAGATTTATCATAACTTTCTTGCTTTTGTACTCTATGCCCCTATTTATAAAGCCCAGGATCCATATGCTTTAGTAACCTCTTTCTCAACCTGCCCTGCCACATTCAGTGAATTGTTCACATATATCCCAAAGGACCCTCTGCTCCTGCACCCCCTTTAGAATTGTACCCTTTAATTTATGTTGCCTCTCCTCATTCTTCCTATCAAAATGAATCACTTCACACTTCACTGCATCAAAATTTCCTCTGCCACTTGTCTGCTCATTCCATCAGCTTGTCAATGTCCTCTTGCAGTTTATCTCTATACTCCTCACAGTAAACAATACTTCCAAGTTTGGTGTCATCCACAAATTTTGAAATTGTGCTCTGTACACCCAAGTCAAGATCATTCCGACTAACACCGACTGTATACCTTCCTCCAGTCTGAAAAGCAACCATTCATGACTACTCTGTTTCCTGTCACTCAGCCAACTTCGTATGCATGCTGCTACTGTCCCTTTTATTCCATGGTATTTGACTTGTTGACAAGCCTGTTATGTGGCACTTTATCAAGTGCCTTTGGAAGTCAATGTACACCACATCAAGTGTGTTACCCTCATCAACCCTTTCTGTCACTTCATCAAAAACTCAAGCAACTTAATTTAACATGATTTGCTCTCAAAAAATCCATGTTGGCTTTCCTCAATTAATCCCCATTTGTCCAAGTGACTGTTAATTTTTCCCCGGATTATCATTGCTAAAAGCTTTCCAACCACCGAGGTTAAACTGATTGACCTGTAGTTGCTGGATTTATCCTCACATCCTTTTCTGAACAAGGGTGTAACATTTGCAATTCTCTAGTCCTCTGGCACTGCCCCTGTACCTAAGGAGGATTGGAAGATTATGGCCAGTGCCTCCGCAATTCGCACCCTTACTTCCTGCAGTATCCTTGGATGCATCTCATCCTGTCCTGATAACTTATCAACTTTAAGTACAGCCAGTCTATCCAATACCTCCTCTTTATCAATTTTTAGCCCATCCATTATTCCAACTACTTCCTCTTTAACTATGACTTGAGCAACATCTTCTTCCTTGGTAAAGACAGATGTAAAATAATAATTTAGTGCCTGAGTAAGGCCTCCTGCCTCCATGCATAAAACCCTTTTTTGGTACCTAATTGGCCTCACTCCTCCTTTTACCACCCTTTTACTATTTATATGCCTATAGAAGACTTTTGGATTCCCTTTTATGATAGCTGCCAGTCTTTTCTCATGCTCTCTCTTTGCTTCCCTCAGGAATGGAGATAATCTACAGAACAGATGGGAACATATTCAACCTATGCCACCTTTAATCCAAAAACAAAATCATTCCAGCCTCAGTTGTCAGTTTTCAGTTGCTCGCTTGTGTGCTCACTCTGAAACTGAGCTCATTGTCGACTCCTTCTTTATATTCAGCCTGGTTCTCAATTGTATTATCCACCGGACATCTGTCATATATACTATTCTTCTGCTTTATATTATTCTCCATCTCTTTTGTCATCCAGGGAGCTCTGGACTAGTTTGTCCTACCTTTCCCCTTGTGGGAATATACCTCGACTATCCCCAAACTATCTGCTCTTTAAAAGCAGCCGAGTGTTCCATTACAATTTTGCCTGCAATTCTCTGTTTCCAGTTTACTTGGGCGAGATCTGTTCTCACTCCATTGAAGTTGGCCTTTCCCCAATTAATTACTTTTTACTCCAACCCTCTTCCCCATTTCCTCGCTGCAATGCTACACCTCACCTCCAGCAAATTACTGCAGGAATGGAGATAATCTACAGTACAGATGGGAAAATATTCAACCTATGCCACCTTTAATCCAAAAACAAAATCATTCCAGCTTAAGTTGTCAGTTTTCAGTTGCTCGCATGTGTGCTCACTCTGAAACGGAGCTGCAGTTCGTTGTCGACTCCTTCTCCAAAGCATATGAGAAAATGGCTCTTTCACTAAACACTCGGAAAATGAAGGTACTCTTCTAACCAGCTCCCACAGCAAAATACCTCCCTCCTGTCAATCAGCATCACTGGCGAGATCCTGGAAAATGTGGATGATTTTCCATATCTTGGGGGCCTCTTCTCAGCGAAGGCAGACAAAAACGACAAGTTTCATCATCGCCTCCAATGTGCCAGCTCAGCATTCGTTTTTTTTTAGAATTAGAATATTACAGCGCAGTACAGGCCCTTCGGCCCTCGATGTTGCGCCGATCATCTGACCTACACTATTCCATTTACATCCATATGTCTATCCAATGACCACTTAAATGCCCTTAAAGTTGGCGAGTCTACTACTGTTGCAGGCAGGGCGTTCCACGCCCCTACTACTCTCTGCGTAAAGAAACTACCTCTGACATCTGTCCTATATCTTTCACCCCTCAACTTAAAGCTATGTCCCCTCGTGTTTGCCATCCTCATCCGAGGAAAAAGACTCTCACTATCCACTATCTCGTTGAACTGAGGAAGGGAATATTTGAGGATCAGGATCTCAAACCTGAGACTAAGATCATGATTTACCAGGCAGCAGTGATCCCTGCGCTCTTATATGCTTCGGAGACTTGGACAACCTACAGCAGGAACCTCAAAGCAAAATCCTCCAAATCCAGTGGCAAGAAAAGTGGTCCAACAGCAGCGTCCTCTCTCAAGTCAACTTGTCCAGCATCGTGGCGCCAATCACCCAAAACCAGCTCCAGTGGGCAGGACATGTTGTTCGCATACCTGACACCACACTCCGAAAGCAGCTGTTCTACTCAGAACTTAATCACGGCAGGGCACACCCAGGAGGACAGCAGAAACAAGTTAGAGATGTCCTCAAAGCATCTCTGAAGAGATCAAACATCCCCGTTGACTTGTGGGAGTCCCTCGCCCGTGACCATCCTAGATGGAGAAAGATAATTCGGGAAGTATCGTACACCTCGAGGGACCTCATCGGGAACATGTGAGGCAAAGTTAAGACGTCGGAGGGAGCCCACAAATGTCCAAACTACTCATCTACCTTACCCTTCAAGCACCACATTCCCCTCGTGGCAGAGTCTGCAGATCATGCCTTGGACTTATCAGCCATCTGAGAACCCATTGAACTAGAGAGGAAGCAAGTCATCCTTGATCCCGAGGGACTGCCAAAGAAGAAGACTCTGAATTTCTCCTTGTCCCTTTCTATAGCCATCTACACCTTATGATACTAAGATCACAGTGCCTAAATGTTTCTCTACTGACAGTTAATCCACTTGATCCATCTCATTTCCCAGAACCAGATCCAGCAATGCCTCCTTCCTTGTTTGGCCAGAAACATACTGATCTAGAAAATTCTCCTGAACACATTCATAAACTCTTCCCCCTCTCTGCCCTCTACACTATTACTATCCCAGTCTATATTAGGATAATTAAAGTCCCCCATTCTAACTACTCTATCATTTCTGCACCTCTGTAATTTCCTTGCAAATTTACGCCTCTATATCTTTCCCACTAGTTGGTGGCCTTTGGAATACGCCCAGTTGTGTAATGGTACCATTATCGTTTCTTAGCTGTAACCAAATAGATGCTGTCCATGACCCCTCTAGGACATCACCTCTCTCCAGCACTGCAATATTCTCCTTAATCAATACTGCTACCCCTCCTCATGTTTTTCCTTACCTATCTTTCCTGAATATGTTGTATCCAGGAAAATTGAGTACTCAGTCCTGCCCTTTGTTGAGCCAGGCCTCCATTATCGCCATGACATCATATTCCTACGTGGCTAGCTGCACCTGCAGCTCATTAACCTTATTTACCACACTCTGTACATTCACATATGTGCACAGTAAACCTAATTTAGACCTTACTACATTCCATCTTACTCTGACCCCATCTAATACCTTACCATTCTTACACTGGTGCTTTCTGCCTCTCCCACTTTTTTGTGCAGTTTGTTTTTCCTCTCTAATGTTAACTCCTGGTGCCCTTCCCTTTGCCAAGTTATTTTAAACCTTTCCCAATAGTACTAGCAAATCACCTCACAAGGATGTTGGTCTGGCTCTGTTCAGGTGTAACCAATCCGGCCTGCGGGGAGGTCGCCGAATAAAACAAAGAGACCTTCCTGAGAGCTTGGGGGGTGGGGGGGTAGTGGGGGGCCCTCCTCTGTGGG
Source organism: Heterodontus francisci (assembly GCF_036365525.1). Lineage (NCBI taxonomy): Eukaryota > Metazoa > Chordata > Chondrichthyes > Heterodontiformes > Heterodontidae > Heterodontus > Heterodontus francisci. The sequence goes on along the minus strand of NC_090378.1, from coordinate 32,298,458 downwards.
CAATCTGTGACCCATGGAGGGCCCCCAGCAGAAAGCCGCCCACCTCACTCAAACACCCTCCCCCTGCACTCAATGCCCACCCTCCCTCCCCCGCATCGCCCAGGCCTGTCAGATTGGTCTGGAGACCCCGCCTCAGCTACCTTGCATCCGGGTCTTCAGTGCTGGGTCTGGTTCCAAGGTCTTCTGCAGCACAGGGATGGGGATCCCAGCACCAGGCAATTAAGTGGCTGAGCACTGTTAAATAGAGCTGGGTGGCCTCTGAATGGCCAAGGTGGGGTTCCCACTGCCTTTTAGGCCTGGTGCCGGGGGAGCTCTGCCCGCTCCACTAAATCCTTCCCTTAATGTGCAAATCCAGAATGTTCTTAAAAATAATGGTGAGGTTGAAGGCGAGATGCCGTTTGTGTGAGGCAAATGGCGGAGCAGTGTAAATTGACCAACAGGTTCTGAAGATTCGCAACTCAGTTTATCTCTTCATCCCCTAACGTTGCTGGCTGTTTTGCGCATTATTAACTGCATGCATTGTTAACACGTCATTATTTTTTCAGCAAGGTTTGACCCGTAGTGTATTCTTTACTGTACTGTTTCTTCCTAATTAAATTTGAGTCTATCCATTGGAATACTTACACATTTAATTGCAGTACAATAAATGGCAATAATTCTAAGATTTAGTGCTCACAATGGATGTAATTGATGGGTGGAAAATCATGGCTGTGTGCCTGCAATTTCTGGAGATGCTCGCACTGTGAGTGCCACACCCCATTAGCAGCACCAGACTGTGAAATCACCCATATACGTTTTCCTTTTTCCTATTCGTTACATCTTCTAACTGGTTTCAACTACCAAACTTCAGGCAGACAACAAAAATGTATCATTCCAAAAATGCAGTAACTGCTCCATAAATTGGTTCCTCTGTTTTAGATCCCAGTTGGATTACATAGGAACATAGGAGCAGGAACCGGCCATTCAGCTCATCGAGCCGGCCCCGCCATTCAATATGATCATGGCTGATCATCCACTTCAATGCCTTTTTCCCACACTATCCTCATATCCCCTTATGCCATTTGTATTTAGAAAGCTGTCAATCTCTGCTTTAAATGTACTCAATGTCTGAGCTTCCACAGCCCTCTGGGGGAGAAAATTCCAAAGATTCACAGCCCTCTGAGTAAAGAAATTTCTCCTCATCTCTGTCCTAAGTGGCTTCCCCCTTATTTTGAAATTGTGTCCCCTGGTTCTGGACTCCCCAACCAGGGGAAACATCTTACCTGCATCTACCCTGTCTATCCCTTTAAATATTTTGTTGGTTTTAATGAGATCACCTCTCATTCTTCGAAACTCTACAGAATGCAGGCCCAGCTTCCCCAATTTCTCTTCATAGGACAGTCCCGTCATCCCGGGAACAAATCTGGTGAACCTCCGCTGCACTCCCTCTATGGCAATAATATCCTTCCTTAGGTAAGGGGACCAAAACTGCACACAGTACTCCAGGTGCGGTCTAACCAAGGTTCTATACAATTGAAGCAAGACTTCACTACTCCTGTACTCAAATCCTCTTGCGATAAAGGCTAACATACCATTAGCCTTCCTAATTGCTTGCTGCACCTGCATGTTAGCTTTCAGTGACTTATTGACAAGGACACCTAGGTCCCTTTATAGATCTACACTTCCTAATCTCTTATCATTTAAGAAATACCTTGCACATCTATTCCTCCTACCAAAATGGATAATCTCACATTTTTCCACATTATATTCCATCTGCCACATTCTTGCCCACTCACTAAGTCTATCCAAATCCCCTTGAAGCCACTTTGCATCTTCCTCACAACACACATTCTCACCTAGTTTTGTGTCATCTGTGAACTTGGAAATATTACATTTGGTCCCCACATCCAAATCATTGATATATTTTGTGAACAGCTGGGGCCCAAGCACTGATCCCTGTGGTACCCCACTAGTCACAGACTGCCAACGTGAGAATGACCCGTTTATTCCTACTCTGCTTTCTGCCTGTTAACCAATCCTTAATCCATGCCAGTATATTACCTCCTATGCCATGTGCTTTAATTTTGCTAACCAACCTCCTGTCGGGGACTTTATCAAAAGCCTTCTGAAAATCCAAGTATATCACGTTGGAGGCCTGATACCTGACCCGAACCCAACGGGACCCGCGACATGCGTTGGGTTCTTTTTCGGGTTGGGCCCATCTTCCGGGGCCGGATTTCGGGCTCGGGTCGGGTTGGGCCGAGTCCAGGTCGAGTCGGGTCGGGTCGGGCCGGACACACATAGTAAGTGCTCTGTTGGTAAGTATTAAAAATAAAAAAACTTACCTGAGCTGGGAGTCCGGGACGAAATTGAGTCTGCGCAGTGAGCGAGTGACGTCACTAAGACATCATCACGCATGCGCTGCAGCTTTGTGGAGCTTCCCAGTCGGAAGGTAAGTAAATGGATGGTCAGGTCGGGCTCGGGTCGGGTTGAGTAGTGGCGGGTTCAGGTCGAGTCGGGCTCAGGGCAAAATTGGAGTGACTTGGGCCGGGTCCGGCTCGGGTCCGCTGTGGTTCTGTTGAGTTCGGGTCGGGTTCTATTTCCCGACCTAAAGCAGGCCTCTACACCATGTCCACCGACTTCCCTTTATCAATTCTGTTAGTAACATCCTCAAAAAACTCCAACTGGTTCATCAAACACGTTTTCCCATTCATAAATCCATGTTGACTATGCCCAATCAGATCATTATTATCCAAGTGTCCATTTATCACATCCTTCAGAATAGATTCTAGCATTTTCCCAATGACTGGTGTAAGGCTAACAGGTCTGTAATTTCCTGTTTTCTCTCTCCCTCCATTCTTAAATAGTGGATTCTTTGCTGTCCATGATCAGACAGTGTTATCTTCTTCAATATTTTCCCTTTCTGTCCAAATGTGCATTCCAATTCTGTCAAAAATTAGTGCCTTTGTGAAATAGTTCTGTGGAATTTCTTACTCCGAATGTGCTAATTCTTAATTTGTGTACCTTCTATTTTTGAACATTTCCAGAGTGAAAAATGCTCCAAACTCTCTATATAATTTTGAAAATTTTTATGAAATAATTTCAAGTGTTCCAATTGTCTGACAAAAACAAACCAATTTCCACAACCTTTCCTTACAATCTAGTCTCCTGAGATCCAATATTCTGATTGCCCAATGCTGTATCTTAGCAAAGCAATAATATCCTTCATTTGGTGGGATGGACTGTATATCAAATGGGATTTAATCAATGCCTCCCAGAGAAAGGTCAGTTAGAAAAGGATTAGGGAAAAGAGGAAGGATATGGAGAGATTTGAGAGGTGACATAAAGAGAGTAAATTAAGAAAGAGAAGAACAGAGATTATTTTCTGTTTACCTCCAGTGATTCATTCCCTATGTTGTAAGACAGCAGCAAGCTGTCTTCTCATGTTTTAGTGTTAGGTTTTATATTACTCTGTTTTTTGTTACTGTAATGGCCTCGGTTTTAATCCCAGTTATAATCACTTGCTGCCTTGTTGCTGTGTTAGGTTTGACATAACCCTGACCTTGTCAGAATAACTATGGCAAACATAGAAAGGGATGACATTATAAACATTTGATTTTTTAAAAGGTTTCGGTTTGCAGAAATATTGGGCGCAATTTGAATTTAACCTGGCCATCAGAAAACTGAGGGGAATGGGTGCAATACTAGTTTTACATCCTGCTTTACAAAACAAAACTGTCAGCAATTAAATCAGAATTAGTACTGACGAGTAAGGGTGAGATAACAATGGGAACTGTGTGCTGCGGGAAAGCATGTTGACTTGTTATGGATGGCTGTTTCCATTAGAATTTCTGGATTTTCACTTCTTCAAGTATTCGTAGTGACCCCCGCCACAGGCGGACTTTGGGATCTTGTATGATTGGAGCAAGACATTTTAAATGACTGAAAACAAAAAGTGTTGGAAATACTCAGCAGGTCTGGCGGCATCTGTGGAGAGAGAAGCAAAGTTAACGCTTCAGGTCTATGACCTTTCATCAGAACAGGCAAAGGTTATAAAAGAATTAGGTTTTAAGCAAGTGAAGGGGATGGGGGGTGGGGGAGAGAACAAAAGGGAAGGCGTTTGATTGGGCAGGGGGCAGGAGAGATTAAATAACAAAGCTGTCCTGGGACAAAGGCAAAGTGTGTGTTAATGCTTGTGGTGAAAGACAAAGCATTAGTCCAGAGAGAGTGTTAAAATCAGAATAATGAGCAGCTCTGACTACATGGAAATCAGGCACATGGTTAAAAAATAAAATATTTAAAAAAAGCCAGTCATGCTCTGAAGTTATTGAACTCAATGTTCAGTCCACAAGGCTGTAGAGTGCCTAATCAAAAGATCAGGTGCTGCTCCTTGAGCTTGCGTTGATGTTCACCGGAACAGTGGAGCAGGCCAAAGACAGAAATGTTAGCATGAGAGCAGGGGATAGTGTTGAAATGGCAAGCAACCAGAAGCTCGGGGTCATGCTTTCAGACTGAGCGGAGGTGTTCAGCAAAGCGGTCACCCAATATGGGTTTGGTCCCCCCAATGTAGAGCAGACTGCATTGTGAGCAGCGAATATAGTATATTAAATTGAAAGAAGTACAAATAAATCGCTGCTTCACCTGAAAGGAATGTTTGAGGCCTTGGATAGTGAGAAAAGAGGAGGTAGGAGGGCAGGTATTACACCTCCTGTGATTGCATGGGAGGGTGCCATAGGAAGGGGTCAAGGTGTCAGTGGTAATGGAGGAGTAGACCAGGGTGTCGCGTAGGGAACGATCCCTTCGGAATGCTGACAGGGGACGGGAGGGGAAGATGCATTTTGTGGTGGCAACACGCTGGAGGTGGCGGAAATGGCAGAGGATGATCCTTTGGATGTCGAGGCTGGTGGGGTGGAAAGTGAGAACAAGGGAAACTCTATCGCAGTTCTGGGAGGGAGGGGAGGGGGTGAGGGCAGAAATGTGGGAAATGGGCCGGACACAGTTGAGGGCCCTGTCAACCACAGTGGGGGGGATTTCTCAGTTGAGGAAAAAGGAAGACATATCAGAAGCACTGTTGTGGAAGGCTGCATCATCAGAGCAGATATGTCGGAGATGGAGAAACTGGGAGAATGGAATGGAATCCTTACAGGAGGCAGGGTGTGAAGAAGTGTAGTTGAGGTAGCTGTGGGAATCAGTGAGCTTATAATGAATATTAGTATATTTCCGCTAATATTCATTATATGCCCACCGACTCCCACTGCTACCTCGACTACACTTCTTCACACCTTGCCTCCTGTTAGGACTCCATTCCATTCTCCCAGTTTCTCCATCTCTGATGCATCTGCACTGATGATGCTACCTTCCACGACAGCACTTCTGATATGTCTTCCTTTTTCCTCAACTGAATAATCCCCCCCATTGTTGTTGACAGGGCCCTCAACCGTGTCCGGCCCATTTCCCGTACTTCTGCCCTCACCCCCTCCCCTCCCTCCTAGAACCACGACAGAGTTCCCCTTGTTCTCACTTTCCACCCCGCCAGCCTCCACATCCAAAGGATCATCCTCTGCCATTTTTGCCACCTCCAGCGTGATGCCACTACCAAACGCATCTTCCCTTCCATTCCCCTGTCAGCATTCCGAAGGGATCATTCCCTCCGCGACACCCTGGTCCACTCCTCCATTATCCCCGACACCTCATCCCCTTCCTACGGCAACTTCCCATACAATCGCAGGAGGTGTAATACCTGCCCTTCTACCTCCTCTCTCCTCACTAGCCAAGGCCTCAAACATTCCTTTCAGGTGAAGCAGCAATTTACTTGTACTTCTTTCAATTTAGCATACTGTATTCGCTGCTCACAATGTGGTCTCCTCTACACTGGGGGGACCAAACCCAGATTGGGTGACCGCTTTGTGGAACACCTCCGCTCAGTCCGAAAGCATGACCCCATGCTTCCAGTTGCTAGCCATTTCAACACTTACCCCCTGCTCTCATGCTAACATTTATGTCTTTGGCCTGTTCCAGTGTTCCGGTGAACATCAACGCAAGCTCAAGGAGCAGCACCTGATCTTTCGATTCGGCACTGTTCAGCTTTGCGGACTGAACATTGAGTTCAGCAACTTCAGAGCATGACTGGCCTTTTTTAAATATTTTATTTTTTTACCATGTGCCTGCTTTTCCTGTAGTCAGAGCTGCTCATTATTCTGCTATTAACACTCTCTCTGGACTAATGCTTTGTCTTTCACCACAAGCATTAACACACTCTTGGCCTTTGTCCCAGGACAGCTTTGTTATTTAATCTCTCCTGTCCTGTCAAACGCCTTCCCTTTTGTTCTCTCCCCCACCCCTCCTCCCCTTCACTTGCTTAAAATCTAATTCTTTTCTAACCGTTGCCAGTTCTGATGAAAGGTCACAGACCTGAAACATTAACTTTGCTTCTCTCTCCACAGATGCTGCCAAACCTGCTGAGTATTTCCAGCACTTTTTGTTTTTATTTCAGATTTCCAGCATCTGCAGTATTTTGCTTTTATCTTAAATGACTCTGCTAGCTGTTTATAATACCACAACAGTTTATTATTCCCAGACTACTCTTGTGATGTCTGTTTCTTCTTTGAAAGATTAAAAAATGGAAATTTGTAGCAAAAAAAACTGTCAATTAAACTCCCATTTCAGACGATCGAAGAGGAAGGTGATTAAAGATTGATAAAATTTTGAAGGCGGCAGGACAGATTGAGAAGCTTGTTAAAAAAGCATAAGGGATTTGTGGCGTTAGAAATCGAGGCATAGAGTGCAAAAGGAAGGAAATTATGCTAAACCAGGATGTTCAAACTTTTCACGTGAGGGGCCACATTACAATTTTTGTCCTACATGGGGTGGCCGGTGAGCAAATTTCAGAAAGTTAGGGGCTTAAAATTTATCTTACTGTTAAAACAACAACAAATGTGCATTTTTGTGAATAAGCGTTAAATGAGAAGCCTAATTTATTAACTTACTTTCTTTTCATTATGCTGAACATTGATTTAGTGAGATACCTGGCATTGTTTTTGCTTGCACAATGTCTGCCACACACTTGATATAGTGATGTAGAGCATTCAGAATGGATGTCCATCTGTCAGGACTGAACTTGATCTCTTTCCATCTCTTTCCATCTCCTCCCCTTTCTGGGCTGGATTTTAAGCAGCCCTCAGTGTCATGATCCGTGGTGGGGGTGGCCTGAAGATGGCTCTGGATGAGGCCTGCCACGGACCTCGATGCCAGTGGGGCCTGGCCCGATTCTTCTGGCGACGGCAAGTGTCCATGGCAGCCCCCCGATGCTGGGCGATGGGACCACAATTTGAATATTTAAATTAATAAAATGAATTAATTTAAATATACTCACCTGCGATCTTGAGGGCCTGCTGCGATCTTTGGCATTGTGGCCGGCACTCCCGAGCCTTCAGATCCCCATCTGGGGGGGGAAGCGAGATGTGACACTGGTAGGGAGGGGACAGGAGGTAAGTTTATCAGTGCGGGGGGTGGGGGAACGGGGTCAAATAAACGTCATGGGTCTAGAAGACGGTGGGAAGGGTTGTATTTTAAACTTCGTGAGGTTTGGGCGGGTGGGGGTGGCGGGGGTGGAAAGGCAAGATGTTAAAGGTAAGTGTTTTGGGGGGGAAGGGCAAATAGTTCATGTAATTGTTATGGGGGGGGGGGGGGTGGGAAAGGGGCGTATGAATGTTATTTATGTAATTCTGGGGGGATATGTCTTTAAAAATTTAAATATCCCGGCAGGGCTGACTGCCCTTTAAAAATTGCGTCAGCATCAGCGCACAGGCAGCTGACGCCATTGCCAGGGATGAACAGCCCACCCCCTCCATGTGATTGTTGGGCTGGGCCATCGCGGCTATTTAAATGAGCCGCTGCGCTTAAGATTGCGGCAGCTTTTTGGTGTGCGGCTGCGTGGGCGGACTGCCATTTTTTGAACTTGCCACCCAGATTGGCGGCGAGCTCATAGAATCCAGCCCGCTGTATCTCTCCCACCCCCTCTGTGTCTCCCCCCCCCTCTCTCTCTCTCTCTGTCTCTCCCCTCTCTATGTTTCCCCCTGTCCCCACCAGTACTGTATTTCAGTGTTATACAGTGATACTTGTACAGAAATGCAGTGGAACATCCATCAGTGCTGTAAATATTTCACAAGGGCAGTTTTTTCAAGGTAGTGGGTTCTTAGTGGCAATAACAGACCAGTTAGGAACTGTGGGGAGGCTCCAGGCAGATGCAATGACATTTCCCAACAGAGGAGAGAACTGATGAACATCATCACTGCTTGGGTTTCTGTTGAGTCTCCTGTCCAACCAGACCCTCAATTGGGGGGCCTTGCCAGTGGGTTCCTTATTCTTACAGTGTCAGTTCTCAGTACAAACCCAGTAACACTAGCAAGTCATATTCCTTCACCAGAGAGTAAACAACCATAGGGGAACAAAACAAGATGTTAAATCCCCACTGAGATATTTGCTTTTTCCCACTAGAAGAGCAACTGTCCCCACACGCTCAGGTTAAATTACATACCTTCCTCAGCAGCTCGTGAGGCAGGTAGGACAAGCATACGATATCCAGCGCTCCAGTCTGGGTGAGTGTTGTGTCCACTGCTCCACCAGTGTAGCCGATCCACGGCCAGCCTGCTATCAGTCACACAGGATTGGTGGCCTGGATTCAAACCTTTGGTGGGCTGGATTTTGGCCTGTGGGCCATGTGTTGGACGACCATGTGCTAAAACTTTATAAATCATTAGTTAGGGCTTAGCTGGAGAATTGTGTCCAGTTGTGGGCACAACACTTTAGAAAGGATGTCAAGGCCTTAGAGAGGATGCAGAGGAGATTTACAAGGATAGTACTATTGATGAGGGACTTCAGTTCTGTGAAGACATTAGAGAAGCTGGGGTTATTTGCCTTAGAGTAGAGAAAGTTAATAATGGAGTTCAGAATTCTGAGTGATTTTTGTAGGTTAGATAGGGAGAAACTGTTTTCACAGGAGGGTCAGTAACCAGAGGACAGATTTAAAATAAAAAGCAAAATATTGCGGATGTTGGAAATCTGAACTAAAAACAGAAAGCACTGGAAATACTGAGCAGGGTGGCACAGTGGCGCAGTGGTTTGCACCGCAGCCTCACAGCTCCAGGGACCCGGGTTCAATTCTGGGTACTGCCTGTGTGGAGTTTGCAAGTTCTCCCTGTGACTGTGTGGGTTTCCGCCGGGTGCTCCGGTTTCCTCCCAATGCCAAAGACTTGCAGGTTGATAGGTAAATTGGCCATTATAAATTGCCCCTAGTATAGGTAGGTGGTAGGGGAATTGTGGGGATGTGAGAGGGAATATGGGATTAATGTAGGATTAGTATAAATGGGTGGTTGATGGTCAGCATAAACTCGGTGGGCCGAAGGGCCTGTTTCAGTGCTGTATCTCTAAATAAATAAAAAATAAATAAGGTCTGGCAGCATCTGTGGAGAGAGAAACAGAGTTAACATTTCAGGTCTGTGACCTTTCATCAAAACTGGCAAAAATTAGAAGTATAATAGGCTTTGAGCAAGTGAAAGAGGGGAAGAAGAACAAAAGGGAAAATGTGTGATAGGGCAGAAGAGATTAAATGACAAAGATGTCATGGAATAAAAGGCAAAGGGATTGCTAATACTAGCAGTAAAAGACAAAGCATGAGTCCAGAGAGAATGTTAATAGCAGAACAGCACTGTCCAAAAGCAAAAACATGAAAAAGCATGTTTAAGACAGGCATATGGTGAAAAAATTAAGCACTTTTTAAAAAAAGGCAGTTATGCTCTGAAATTGTTGAACTCAATGTTGAGCTCAGAAGGCTATAGATTTAAAATAATTGGCAAAAGAACCGGGGGAGAATAGAGTCATAGATGAGAAGAAATGTTTTATATGCAGCAAATTGTTATGATTTGGAATGCACTACCTGAAAGGATGGGGGAAGCAGAAATTGGATATATAACAACAACTTGCATTTAAATAGCACCTTTTGTTAAGCTCCTGATAGCTTGTTATGGAAGGATAATGCCTATCTTTATTCAGTTTCACATTTATTGTACAGAGAAAAGGATTACAAACATGTAACTCCTCATTCAAGCCCTCCACCAGTTTCAGTAAGTGTCTGCTCATAAGTGCTGCAGTAAGACCCCAATTAACACCCTCCACCTGCATATAATTAAACAACTGATACACAATTAACAGTTAACTCCTTTAACATAGTAGAATGTTCACAGGAGTGATTATCAAACAGAATTTGACACTGAGCCACATAAGCAGATATTAGGACCAATGACCAAAAGCTTGGTCAAAGACGTAGGTTTTAAGGTGCATCTTAAAGGAATAGAGAAAGGTAGAGAGACAGAGAGGTCACAGGGAGGGAATTCCAGAACATATGGCCTAGATAACTAGGTAGATGAGAAATAAGAGGGGGCCAAGGATAGATGGGTATACAAGCAGGAAGAGAAGCCATTGCAGGTGACTTTTTGGCTATGACTAGATAGCTAGTCCGAAGAAGGGTCCCTGACCCGAAACGTTAACTCTGCTTCTCTTTCCACAGATGCTGCCAGACCTGCTGAGTGACTCCAGCATTTCTTGTTTTTGTTTCAGATTTCCAGCATCCGCAGTATTTTGCTTTTATTAGATAAGAATGGAACCAGGTGAGGACAGTCTCACCTGGTTGGATGGTGGAGAGGTTAAAGAAGGATGGTGCGGTCTACCATGTCAAAGGCTGCAGACAGGTCAAGAAGTTTACCACTGTTGCACTCACCTATACTTGAAAAGGAGAAATATTCAGGGTTATGGGGAAAGAACAAGGGAGTGGGACTTATTGGCTGGCTCTTTCAATGAGCTGGCACAGGTACAATGAGCTGAATAGCCTCCTTCTGTGTCTATTATTCTATGAAAACACAGGAAGATCTACAGATACATGCTATGAGGCAAAGAGGTTGATAAGTTAACAGTAAAGCATACCTTACCAAGAGAACAGTTGTCCCTGATGCTGGTTAAGAAATGACAGACACAATAATCATTCTCTGAACATCCCAAAGAACATGGTTGCAAGCATGGAAAAAGATGGCAGAACTGAGGAAGGATAGCAAGATAATTCTATCCAGCAGTTTTCAATAGTATCTGCTCAAGTATGCATTTCCTTAGAACCTGTTGCTCTTTTACTTTTCATCCCTCCAATGCTCAGTGTGCATGATCACATAGTAGCATGTCATACGTGCTGAAACTTTTATCCGAAAATGTTGTCACCTTGAAATCTTACAAGAGCTTCACAAAGCAAATCCTAGCTGTACAATGTATGCTTATTTACTAATATAGGTTGGGGTACTCATTATGTTTTTGCTCTCCTTTTCACAGACTGACACACAGGGATACACACAACCGCTAAAACAACAGACATAATTTTTTGCAATGCAAGCTCTGTTTGAAAGGTGTCTTGGAGCCATCATTCTAACAAATGCACCTCTTTCCTGTGGTTGTAGGTCGAGCAACCTGCTACCAATGCCAATGGCACAGAACATGTTGACACTTTACAGCAAATTGTTTCACTCTCACCAATGTTTCTGGTCATCAGCACATCTAAAAGGTGTGTCAAAAATTAGGTATCTTGGTCCAGTTTTGGTTAGTGGCTGTCTCTTAAATCCAGCCACAGCAGTTCAAAAACAAAAATCTCATTCAGATGCTTGTACCTGCCCATTTAAAATGTTGCAAGTTTTGTCTGTCACAGGCCTGACAGAGAGAGAGATAATTCAAACTTAAGCAATGTCATATGATTATATTTGATAGATAGTTCCTTTTTAAATGTGACGGATCAGCTACATGAAATCCAGGAGGTCTTGCTAACTCCTGTGCAGGATATAAAAACAGACAATTCTGCTTAAATTAAATTCCACAGCAGTAAATGGTTTGAAATCTCAGTGAAGCAACCAGGCAGAAGTAGTCAGTTTGATATTCCTTAAAGAAAGGCGAAACACTATGGCTGGGAATTTGCTCATTTCACTGCTGCAACATTGCTGAAAGTGCAGCAGATACCCTGGGTATTCTGCAGTGATTGACTGATCTTCTGACTCCCCAAAGCCTCTCCACCACCTGCAAAACACAAATCAGGAATGTAATGGAATACTCTCCGCTTGCCTGGATGTCTGCAGCAGCAACAACGCTCAAGAAACACAACATCATCCAGAACAAAGCAGTCTGCTTGATTGACACCCCATCCACTTGTTTAAACATCCACTCCCCCAACTGCTTGTGTACCTTAGCTGCATTATATATCACCTGCAGGATGTACTTCAGCATGTCACCATGGCCTTTTTGCCAGTGCCTCCCAACCCCGTGACCTCTACTAGCTAGAATGGCAGGGGAAGCAGATGCATGGGAACTATTACCTCCATGCTCCCTCCAAGTCACACACCATCCTGACTTGGAAATATATCACCGTTCCTTCACTGTCACTGGGCCAAAATCCTGGAACTCCCTATCCTTCGCCACATGGACTGCGGTGATTCAAGAAGAAGGCACACCACCAGCTTCTCAAGGACAACCAGGGATGAGCAATAAATGCTGGCCTTGTCAGCAATGTCCATATCTCAGAATAATTTTTCAAAAGTCACAACGGTGGTGCAGGAGTAGGTCAGAAGAAATTTCCAGTCATTGTGTATTTTAAAATGCATTTACAGTGTTGCAAACTTTTTATTATTTTGTCTTTTGGAAGAATGAGACAGAGCATTGCCGACTGTAATAACTATTTCTTATGTGTTTATTTATCTCCTGTAAAATAAATTTGCTTGATACCTTATTCTTAGAGCATCACAAATAGCCTTACTATATCACTTTCGAAGACTGGAGTGAGATCTTTAAAACGCACAAGATATGTCCAGTAGCTAAAAGCAATGACCAGATGTATTTTGCTGTTAATTTCTTGGCTACATTATCGAAAACTTACCTAGATCTCAACTCTAGAAGGTATGGAGGCTTGGACCCACCCACAAGAGTGACCAAAGATATGACAACCAAATATTCCAGTGTAAGAAGTTAGGAAAACCCAAAAATGTAACAGATATTATCAATGATTCCCTGTACTTTGGAAAATTCAGCAGTGTTGTAATTCCATGGGAAAGGAGATGGTATTTCTAGCCTTGTTCAACAATGGATCAGCCAGTTCTTTGATTCACTTGCCACCATCACTTTAGCTGATACTGCAGCGGACCCCTGTGCTAACCTAGAAGGAGTTGAAGGTTGAGGCAGAAATGTAAAGGGAAGAGGTGACTCTGATATGTCGAGCAATGCTACCCCTATGATAAAGAATAGCAGCAGGCCTTCTTGCAGCAGATGGCTTAGCTCATAAGTTTCTTCTCTAGACAGCCCCACACTGGGAAGGCAGTTTCCTGCTGTCATTACTATGTAGCTTTACCTGTGCCTGCATACAAGAACATAAGAAGTTAAGAAATCAAAGAATCATAGAACAGTTTCAACATTGAAGGAGGCCATTGGCCCGTCGTGTTCATGCTGGCTCTCTGCAAGAGCAGCTCAGCTCCCCCACCAGGAGTCGGACATATGGTCCCTTGAGCCCTTGAGCCTGCTCCACCACGCAGTAAGAGCATGGTTGATCTACCACATCAACTTCACTTTCCCACCCTATCTCCATACCCCTTGATTCCCTTAGTGTCTAAAAATATATCAGTGACATAATGGTGGGATTGGCAGTCCACCTCCAGTATTATTTGATCTCCTTGGCATGCCGTCATTGATCTCCTTCATCAACTGGCATGAAATTCTCTGATATGGGAACGTTGAAAGTAGTCCCTATATATTTCAATAGACTGGTAGTAAACAAAAGATGACAGAATTTCTTTAGGCAACCCTTTCCCAACAGGCAAAAATATTGTTAGCTTTTAATGCCTATGATAGGCAGACTGAGTGTTGGGTAAGAAATGGGCATGATGATATCCCATCAGTAAATGGTTTCAGCATCTAAGGAAATCTTGTTGAGCATCGGCAAGAAGCCAAGTATGGGAAGTTTCTCATTGCATGAAGTAAGATGATGAGTTAGTTTACTTGCTCTTTCTGGCCCCCATTTCCACTTTCACCAGCTGGAAAATTTACCCTTCACTGAGAAAGGCCACAGAATTGGTTGATGGGTGAAATAGAAATATCATATTGGTTGGGTGCTCAACTGAGAATAGGATTGAGGCAATAAAAACAGAAAGTGCTGGAAATATTCAGCAGGCCTGGCAGCATCTGTGCAGAGAGAAACAGAGCTAATGTTTCCGGTTTGTGACCCTTCATCGGTTCTGATGAAGGCTCACAGACCTGAAACGTTAACTCTTTCTCTCTGCACAGATGCTGCCATACCTGCTGAGTATTTCCAGAACATCTGTTTTGATTTCACATTTTCAGCATACACAGTATTTTGCTTTTATTTTAGGATTGAGGCATGTTGTTAAGGCAGTGTTGATGGAGCTTTATCCTGCATATAGTCCTTGCTATATGGGTGCTTGGAGCTCAGGGTCATTGCCCGAAAGGTGGACTGATACACCGCACCAAACAACATGAAAAAAGGAAAGAAGGTACCAGCCCTTCGCTTTGCAAGCTGGAACGTCAGAACTATGTGTCCTGGCCTGTCGGAAGACCTTACACAAATCAACGATTCTCGGAAGACCGCCATCATTAACAACGAGCTCAGTAGACTCAATGTGGACATTGCTGCACTTCAGGAGACTCGCCTCCCCGCGAGTGGCTCTCTAGCAGAGCAAGACTACACCTTCTTCTGGCAGGGCAGGGATCCTGAAGAACCAAGACAGCATGGAGTGGGCTTCGCCATCAGAAACTCCTTGCTCAGCATGATAGAGCCTCCCTCAAATGGCTCGGAACGCATACTGTCCATCCGACTGCTCACCACCTCTGGTCCAGTACACCTACTCAGCATCTATGCTCCAACACTCTGTTCCGCACCTGAAGCTAAAGACCAGTTCTATGAACAACTCCATAACATCATTAGCAGCATCCCCAACACCGAACACCTATTCCTGCTGGGGGACTTTAATGCCAGGGTTGGGGCCGACCATGACTCATGGCCCTCCTGCCTTGGGCGCTATGGCGTTGGAAGGATGAATGAGAACGGGCAGAGACTGCTTGAGTTGTGTACCTATCATAACCTCTGCATCACCAACTCGTTCTTTCACACTAAACCCTGTCACCAGGTTTCATGGAGGCACCCAAGATCACGTCGTTGGCACCAGCTAGACCTCATTGTCACAAGGCGAGCCGCCTTAAACAGTGTTCAAATCACACGCAGCTTCCACAGTGCGGACTGCGACACCGACCACTCCCTGGTGTGCAGCAAGGTTAGACTCAGACCAAAGAAGTTGCATCATTCCAAGCAGAAGGGCCACCCGCGCATCAACACGAGCAGAATTTCTCACCCACAGCTGTTACAAAAATTTCCAAATTCACTTGTAACAGCCCTTCAAAACACTCCCACAGGGGATGCTGAGACCAAGTGGGCCCACATCAGAGACGCCATCTATGAGTCAGCTTTGACCACCTACGGCAAAAGTGCGAAGAGAAATGCAGACTGGTTTCAATCTCATAATGAAGAGCTGGAACCTGTCATAGCCGCTAAGCGCATTGCACTTTTGAACTACAAGAAAGCCCCCAGCGATTTAACATCCGCAGCACTTAAAGCAGCCAGAAGTACTGCACAAAGAACGGCTAGGCGTTGCGCAAACGACTACTGGCAACACCTATGCAGTCATATTCAGCTGGCCTCAGACACCGGAAACATCAGAGGAATGTATGATGGCATGAAGAGAGCTCTTGGGCCAACCATCAAGAAGATCACCCCCCTCAAATCTAAATCGGGGGACATAATCACTGACCAACGCAAACAGATGGACCGCTGGGTTGAGCACTACCTAGAACTGTACTCCAGGGAGAATGCTGTCACTGAGACTGCCCTCAATGCAGCCCAGCCTCTACCAGTCATGGATGAGCTGGACATACAGCCAACCAAATCGGAACTCAGTGATGCCATTGATTCCCTAGCCAGCGGAAAAGCCCCTGGGAAGGACAGCATTACCCCTGAAATAATCAAGAGTGCCAAGCCTGCTATACTCTCAGCACTACATGAACTGCTATGCCTGTGCTGGGACGAGGGAGCAGTACCCCAGGACATGCGCGATGCCAACATCATCACCCTCTATAAAAACAAAGGTGACCGCGGTGACTGCAACAACTACCGTGGAATCTCCCTGCTCAGCATAGTGGGGAAAGTCTTTGCTCGAGTCGCTCTGAACAGGCTCCAGAAGCTGGCCGAGCGCGTCTACCCTGAGGCACAGTGTGGCTTTCGTGCAGAGAGATCGACTATTGACATGCTGTTCTCCCTTCGTCAGATACAGGAGAAATGCCGTGAACAACAGATGCCCCTCTACATTGCTTTCATTGATCTCACCAAAGCCTTTGACCTCGTCAGCAGACGTGGTCTCTTCAGACTACTAGAAAAGATCGGATGTCCACCAAAGCTACTAAGTATCATCACCTCATTCCATGACAATATGAAAGGCACAATTCAACATGGTGGCTCCTCATCAGAGCCCTTTCCTATCCTGAGTGGTGTGAAACAGGGCTGTGTTCTCGCACCCACACTTTTTGGGATTTTCTTCTCCCTGCTGCTTTCACATGCGTTCAAATCCTCTGAAGAAGGAATTTTCCTCCACACAAGATCAGGGGGCAGGTTGTTCAACCTTGCCCGTCTAAGAGCGAAGTCCAAAGTACGGAAAGTCCTCATCAGAGAACTCCTCTTTGCTGACGATGCTGCTTTAACATCTCACACTGAAGAATGCCTGCAGAGTCTCATCGACAGGTTTGCGTCTGCCTGCAATGAATTTGGCCTAACCATCAGCCTCAAGAAAACGAACATCATGGGGCAGGATGTCAGAAATGCTCCATCCATCAATATTGGCGACCACGCTCTGGAAGTGGTTCAAGAGTTCACCTACCTAGGCTCAACTATCACCAGTAACCTGTCTCTAGATGCAGAAATCAACAAGCGCATGGGTCAGGCTTCCACTGCTATGTCCAGACTGGCCAAGAGAGTGTGGGAAAATGGCGCACTGACACGGAACACAAAAGTCCGAGTGTATCAGGCCTGTGTCCTCAGTACCTTGCTCTACGGCAGCGAGGCCTGGACAACGTATGCCAGCCAAGAGCGACGTCTCAATTCATTCCATCTTCGCTGCCTTCGGAGAATACTTGGCATCAGGTGGCAGGACTATATCTCCAACACAGAAGTCCTTGAAGCGGCCAACACCCCCAGCTTATACACACTACTGAGTCAGCGGCGCTTGAGATGGCTTGGCCATGTGAGCCGCATGGAAGATGGCAGGATCCCCAAAGACACATTGTACAGCGAGCTCGCCACTGGTATCAGACCCACCGGCCGTCCATGTCTCCGTTATAAAGACGTCTGCAAACGCGACATGAAATCGTGTAACATTGATCACAAGTCGTGGGAGTCAGTTGCCAGCATTCGCCAGAGCTGGCGGGCAGCCATAAAGACAGGGCTAAATTGTGGCGAGTCGAAGAGACTTAGTAGTTGGCAGGAAAAAAGACAGAGGCGCAAGGGGAGAGCCTACTGTGCAACAGCCCCAACAAACAAATTTCTCTGCAGCACCTGTGGAAGAGCCTGTCACTCCAGAATTGGCCTTTATAGCCACTCCAGGCGCTGCTTCACAAACCACTGACCACCTCCAGGCGCGTATCCATTGTCTCTCGAGATAAGGAGGCCCAAAAGAAAGAAAGAAGTCCTTGCTATATCTGACCTCTTAATGTTGATACTGACTCTGGATGTAAAAATGCTTCAACTTCAACTTGACAAGTACAAACTAACAAAGAATAAAAACTCCACTAAAAGATTATGTTATTATGAAATTTAAGGAACATCTCCTGTGTGGAGTTTGCAAGTTCTCCCTGTGTCTGCGTGGGTTTCCTCCGGGTGCTTCGGTTTCCTCCCACAAGCCAAAGACTTGCAGGTTGATAGGTAAATTGGCCATTATAAATTTCCCCTAGTATAGGTAGGTGGTAGGGAAATATAGGGACAGGTGGGGATGTGGTAGGAATATGGAATTAGTGTAGGATTAGTATAAATGGGTGGTTGATGGTCGGCACAGACTCGGTGGGCCGAAGGGCCTGTTTCAGTGCTGTATCTCTAAACTAAACTAAATCTCCCGCTGCATGATATTTCACTCCTCTCCTGCTGGATAAAATTTGCAGTTTTATGTTTTGAAGTGCATTTGAAATTGAAGCTGCTTTAAATTCAGTTGTTTTAATATATCATCTTTACATGGTGACACTTAATACTCAGCGTGCATCTAGAAACAGTTTAGTATCAATATATGGCCAACAGCAAAAACCAATTGACAAATGATCAAATTATTCCTGCATTAGTGTTTCATCAGGTAAACTGAAATAAATATTAATTAAATACCTTCAAATGTTTGCAGTTCTTTCTACTTTCTATCTTAGTACCCTCACTTGAATAAATAATAAAAAAAGTGGAGCTTTCTAGGTAAGGTCTGCATTCAAATACAAGAACACAAGAACACACAAGAAATAGGAGCAGGAGTAGACCATATGGCCCGTCGAGCCTGCTCTGCCATTCAAAACAATCATGGCTGATCTTAGGATCCAACTTCACTTTCCCGCCTGCTCACCATACCACTTGATTCCCTGAGACCAAAAATCAGTCTATCCTAGCCTTCAATGTATTCAATAATGGAGCATCCACAACCCTCTGGGGTAGAGCCAAAGATTCACAACCCTTTGACTGAAGTAATTTCTTCTTATTTCAGTCCTAAATGATCAGCCCTTATCCTGAGACTGTGCCCCCGTGTTTTAGATTCCCCACCAGCGGAAATAATCTCTCAGTATCTACCCTATCCAACCCCTTTAGAATCTTATGTTTCAATAAGATCACCTCTCATTCTTCTAAACTCCAGAGAATACATGACCAATTTACTCAGTCTCTCATCATAGGACAACCCTCTCATCCCAGGGACCAATCTAGTGAAACGTCACTGTACTGTCTCCAAAGCAAGTATATCCTTTCTTAAATGTGGAGACCAAAACGGCACACAGTACTCCAGATGTAGTCTCACCAAAACCCTGTACAATTGTAGAAATACTTCCTTATTCCTGCACTCCAATCCCCTTGCAATAAAGGCGAACATGCCATTTGCCTTCCTCATTGCTTGCTGTACCTGCATGTTAACTTTCTGTGTTCCTTGTACAAGCACACCCAAGCCTCTTGGAACATCGACACTTACAGGTTTCATACCTTTAAAAAAAATATTCTGCTTTTCGATTCTTATGACCAAAGTGCATAACTTCACACTTCCCTACATTATACTCCACCTGCCATCTTGTTGCCCACTCACTTAACTTGTCTATACCTCTTTGTAGCCTCTCTATGTCCTCCCCACTGTTTATCTTTCCACCTATCTTTGTATCATCAGCAAACTTAGAGACATTACTCTCTGTCTCTTCATCTAAGTCATTAATATAGATTGTAAATATCTGATGCCATAGCACTGATCCTTGTGGCACTCCACTATTTACTGATTGCCAATTTTTTTGAGAGCAGCTTTTTTGAGAGTTATTCAAGGTGCTTGCTTTACATACTTCAAACATTTTTTCACATCTTAGCAGCGATTGACACTCAAATCCTCCATTCCGATACACCAGGAGGTAGAAATTTGTCTTGGGCGGTAGTGCAGAAAGAGTGGTATCAGTTCGGCCGCTAAATACACGCCCCGCCTATTAGTCAATTCGACTGCCATGGAACTGAGTATTGGGCAGTTTAAATAATAGGCAGCTGATACAATACCCTTCGTGTTATGCTGCTGCTCAACATGAGTTTCTAGCCCAAGGAGCTTTTGAAGCTCTCATTTGAGATTTGGAACATTTTAGATCAGGGAAAATAGAACTGACTGATGTGACAATTTTCTGATTGCATGTTTGCTTCCTAAGTGACCTTCAGATGCAAGCGAGCGCATTGACTTATTTGCCCACTTGCCCAGCTGTGGGAAAATTTACAGACTGAGCTGCTACATTAGGAGGACATAACGGGCAGAATGCTGTCTCTGCCTCAAACCATATATTTGCAAAAAATAGGTGTGAAGATAAGATAAGAATCATCTATTAAATTAATTTGAAAAGGCCCCGTTTATGCCCACTCATTGCTTTCTGTCCGTTAACCAATCAACTATCCATGCTAATATATTATCTCAACTCTATGAACCCTTATCTTGCCTTTTATGTGGCAACTTATCAAATGCCTTTTGGAAATCCAGTTACAGTACATCTACTGGTTCCCCTTTATCTACCCTAATAGTTAAATCCTCAAAAAACTCTAACAAATTTGTCAAACAGGATTTCCCTTTAGTAAAACAATGTTGACTTGTTCTAACCATACTGTGATTTTCTAAGTGCATTGTTAATTCTTCCTTAACAATGTGGTGCAGTGGTTAGCACCGCAGCCTCACAGCTGTAGGGACCCGGGTTCAATTCTGGGTACTGTCTGTGCGGAGTTTGCAAGTTCTCCCTGTGACCGCGTGGGTTTTCGTCGGGTGCTCCGGTTTCCTCCCACCGCCAAAGACTAGCAGGTGATAGGTAAATTGGCCATTGTAAATTGCCCCTAGTGTAGGTAGGGAATATGGGATTACTGCAGGGTTAGTATAAATGGGTGGTTCTTGGTCGGCACAGACTCGGTGGGTCGAAGGGCCTGTTTCAGTGCTGTATTTCTAAATAAAATAACTAACTAAAATAGAGTCCAGCATTTTCCCAACGACTGATGTTAGGCTAACTGGACTGTTGTTCCCTGTTTTCTCTCTCCCTCCTTTCTTGAAAAGCACTGTAACATTTGCCAACTTCCAATCTGATGGGGGACCATTCCCGAATCTAAGGAATTTTGGAAAATCATAGCGAGCACATCCACTATCTCTGCAGCTATCACTTTTAGAACCCTAGGGTGTAGGCCATCAAGTCTTGGAGATTTTAGTTCCTTAAGTTTCTCCAATACTTTTTCTCTGCTGATATGAATTTCCTCACTCTTTTTAGCCCCTAGGTTACTGTCTATTTCTAATATGGAATTTGTGTTTTCTACTGTGAAGACAGACACAAGATATTTGTTGAATGCCTCTGCCATTTCCTCATTCCCCATGATAATTTCTCCTGTTTCTGCTTCTAAGGGACCAACGTTTGCTTTAGCTACTCTCTTCTTTTTGATATAACTATAAAAGCTTTTACAATCTGTTAATTATATTACTAGCTAATTTACTTTCATATTCTATTCTTTCCTTTTTTAATCAACTTTTTGGTAGCCCTTTGCTGGATTCTAAAACACTCCCAATGCTCAGACTTGCTACTCTTTTTTGCAACATTGTAAGCCTTTTCTTTGAATCTAGCACTATTCTTAACTTCCCGAGTGAGCTGCGGGTGGGTCTTACTTGCTGAGTTTTTAGATTAGATTAGATTAGAGATACAGCACTGAAACAGGCCCTTCGGCCCACCGAGTCTGTGCCGACCATCAACCACCCATTTATACTAATTCTACACGAATCCCATATTCCTACCAAACATCCCCACCTGTCCCTATATTTCCCCTACCACCTACTTAAACTAGTGACAATTTATAATGGCCAATTTACCTACCAACCTGCAAGTCTTTCGGCTTGTGGGAGGAAACCGGAGCACCCGGAGAAAACCCACGCAGGGAGAACTTGCAAACTCCACACAGGCAGTACCCAGAATCGAACCCGGGTCCCTGGAGCTGTGAGTCTGCAGTGCTAACCACTGCGCCACTGTGCCGCCCTGTTTTTCAAAGGAATGTATTTTTGTTAAACATTTTGAATTGTTCCTTTAAAGGTTTCACACTGCTCAATTACTATCATACCTCTTAGTCTATTTAGTCAATTTACCTTAGCCAGTTCTCCCCTCATACCTATGTAATTGGCTTTGTTTATGTTTAAGATTCTTGTTTGTGATTGGAGCTTGTCACTTTCAAACTTAACATAGAATTCAATGGTATTATGATCACTGTTTCCCTGTGGATCTTTTACTATGACATTGCTAATTAACCCTGCTTCATTGCAAATACTAGATCTAAGATTGCTTTATCTTGGTTGGCTCCACAATGTATTTCTCCAAGAAACAGTCCCCAAAACATTCTATAAACTCATCTTCTAGACCACTCCTGCCAATTTCATTGTCCAGCCAATATGAAGATTAAAGTCCCCCACAATATTATATTGCCTTTGTTACAAATCCAATAATTTATTGTTTAATGCTCTGCCCAATGGTACAACTACTGTTAGCGGGCCTATAAACGACTCCCACCAGTGTTTTCTGATTCTTGCCATTTCTTATTTGCACCCATACTTATTCTACTTCATAATCTTCTGAGGCCAGATACTATCTCACTAATGCCCTTATGTCATCCTTCCTGCCGCCGTCACTCTTATATACTGCTCGCTGACCCCGCTCTCCCTTTCCTTCCCGCTGCTGCTCTTTTAAAGAACAAGGGCTGATTTCAAAATAACACAATACAATAAATAAGAATGAAGTACCGAAAATATAATGGCCTGAAGTGTGTGGTCAGCAGCAAAGCAAGGACACTCGCGGCTGACTTCAAAGTACGCCTGAGAGATCTAGCGATTTCTCTGGTGAGAATTTTATCTCTATTGCTGTGCAGTGGTTCTGCAACTGATTGCAGCATTTTATACTGGGGAATTGCCAGTGTGGACTGGGAGTGATCATCAGGCTGTCCAAGCAGCCAATCACATTAAAAGATTTTCACTGACACACAAACGTGAAACAAAAAACAGTAAAATAAAATCACTTTTAAAAGTTTTCACCTGGAGCAAATTAAAGATTGGGACAGAAACATTGGGTGAAGGTAGAAGGGAAATATTCTGAAAAACTTTAAAAAAAACTCATATTAAAAACATTTTGTTTAAAAAATCCACTAATTAATCATTGAACAACACTCCTTGAATATAATTTTTTTTTAGGACCATTTCTGTTGTTTGTCAAATTTTATTAATCACATCACCGTTAAAAAGCCAGTTACAGCTGATTGCACAAGGTGTAACTTTATAAGGCGGCACAGTGGTTAGCACCGCAGCCTCACAGCTCCAGCGACCTGGGTTCATTTCTGGGTACTGCCTGTGTGGAGTTTGCAAGTTCTCCCTGTGTCTGTGTGGATTTTTGCCGGGTACTCTGGTTTCTTCCCACCACCAAAGACTTGCAGGTTGATAGGTAAGTTAGCCATTATAAATTGCCCCTGGTCTAGGTAGGTGGTAGGGGAATATAGGGACAGGTGGGGATGTGGTAGAAATATGGGATTAGTGTAGGATTAGTATAAATGGGTGATTGATGGTCAGCACAGACTCGGTGGGCCGAAGGGCCTGTTTCAGTGCTGTATCTCTAAATAAAATAAAATAAAAACAAGAAAATTTCTAGAGGGATAGAATTGAAAAGCAGAGAAGTTATGTTCAACTTGTATCGAAACTTGGTTAGATCCCACTTTGAGTACTGTGTACAATTTTGGTCTTCCCAGTATAAAAAGGATATAAGAGGCACTGGAATATAAGCATTAGTCTATGTAACTTGCCCTCACAATTTAACCCTTTAAGCTTGGGTGTCATTCTGGTAAATCTGCACTGCATCCTTCCAAGGCTAATATATCATTCCTGAGGTGCGGTGCCCAGAACTGAAAGCAGTCCAACCAGAGCTTTTATACAACTCAGACATGACTTCCACCGCTTTGTATTCCAAACCCCTTGAGATAAATGCTCAAATTCCATTAATCTTTTAAATTATTTTTTGTACCTGTACATGGACCACTTAGTGGACTGAATTTTACAAGTGGGCCGCAATTCGCAGCGGTGCACTCTAATGGCAGCGTGCATCCCACACGGATACGCCGTTCCTGAGCCCCCGCGATATTACGTGTGGGGGTTCATTTAAATGGAGGGGACGGAACGGCTGCCCCCGATGACGTAAGGGGGTGGCATCCGTGTCCCCAGCAACGGTGTCTGGCGCCACCGTGCAGGCGTCGGTGCCATTTTTAAAGGGCTTCAAGCCCTTCAGTGCAATTTTAATATTAAAAGTTGTAGCATTGTGAAATTTTATTGAATAAAGAATTTTGTGATGGAGGCCCTTCCCCAACACCCCCAATGGTCATTTAAGTGGCACTTAATGTCAGAAAAAACTTTATTCCCTTCCCAAACCTTCCCCCCAACCTTCTAATATTTGGCCTCTAACCCCTTCCCACCATTCACACAACCAATAACATTTGTTTTCACCACTCCCCCACCCCTTCCGCCCTGAAAATTTAATTCCTCCCTGCTCCCCAACAGGTTCTCGCCTCAGAACTCCATGTGGAGTTCTGAAGGCACGCGAATCACGAACGGTGGCTATAATATCGGCGTGGGACGGCCGCTGTCTGCAGGTAAGTTTATTTACATATGATTAATGTTACTTTGCATATGCTGATGAAGGGCTTGCTGCCAGGTGGCAGGGGGGCTGCACCAAGGCTCCCCCCCGCCACTGGTAACATGCGGCAGGCCCTTCTTGACGTCACGGGCCGAGGCAGGCCTCTTCCCGCAGAACTTTACCAGCCCCCACACCACGACCCACGGCGCCGAGGGGCCGGTAAAATTCAGCCAGTCTCTCTGCTCCTCCACAGTTTCTAGATTCTTACAATTTGGAACATCCTTCTTAGGTCCAAAGTGGATGACCTCACACTTCCCCACATTGAACTCCATCTGGCACAGTTTTTCCCACTCATTTAATCTGTCAATGTTTCTTTGCAGCTTTCTCTTTCCATCTGAACTACTTACTGTTCCACCTAACTTATTACTGTGTGAAAGTTTGGAGGTACAATGCTCTATTCCTTGATTTGTATAAGACAGATCATGCTTGACTAATTTAATTGAATTGTTTGAGGAAGTAACAGAAAAGTTTGATGAAGGAAATGTGGTGGATGTTGTCTATATGGATTTTAAGAAAGTGTTTGATAAAGTACCACATAAAAGGCTGGTTAACAAAATTGAGGCTCATGGAATAGGTGGGTCAGTGTCCAAATGGATGAAAAATTGGCTCAAGAACATAAAACAGCGAGTCATTGTAAATGGTTGTTTTTCAGACTGGAGGATGGTAGACAGTGGTGTTCCCCAAGGGTCAGTGCTAGGACCACTGTTTTTTTTTGTTGTATATAAATGACTTGGATCTTGGAATATCGAGTAGAATTTCAAAATTTGCCATTGATACCAAATTTTGAGGCATGGCAAACAGTAAGGATGATATGAACCACCTGCAACAGGACATAGACAGGCTAGCAGAATGGGCAGAGAGGTGGCAGATGGAATTTAATACAGACAAGTGTGAGGTGATGCATTTTGGCAGAAGGGTAGGGTGAGGCAATATAGACTTAATGATACAGTTCTGAAGAGTATGCAGGAACAGAGGGACTTGTGGGTGCATGTGCATCAATCTTTGAAGGTGGCAGGATATATTGAAAGAGTGGTCAGCAAAGTATATGGGATCTTCGACTTCATAAATAGAGGCATAGAGTACAAAAGCAGGGAGGTGATGTTGAGCCTTTATAAAGCTCTGGTTAGGCCCCAACGAGAATATTGCGTCCAGTTCTGGTTACCACACTTTAGGAAGGATGTGAGGGTTCTTGACAGGGTGCAGAGGAGATTTACCAGAATGGTCGATGGAATGGGGGATTTTAGTTACAAGATTAGTTTGGAAAAGCTGTGGTTGTTTTCCCTGGAGCAAAGGAAATTGAGGGGAGATTTGATAGAGGTGTGCAAGATTATGACAGGATAAATTAGACAAGGAAAAACTGTTTCTATTAACTGATTATACAAGGACTTGGGGGACACAGATTGAAGGTTTTGCGCAAGAGATGCAGGGGGAATGTGAGGAAGAACTTCTTTTATGCAGCGAGTGGTAATGACCTGGAACTCGCTGCCCACGAGGGTGGTGGAAGCAGAGACAATCAATGATTTCAAAAGGAAATTATATGGGCACTTGAAGGAAACAAATTTGCAGGGCTACGGGGATTGAGTGAGTGAGTGGGACTGACTGGATTGCTCTGTGGAAAGCCCGCATGGACTCAATGGACCGAATAATCTCCTTCTATGCTGTATATGACTCTATGATCTTAGCAAATGCCTTCTGGAAGTCCATTTAATTACCATGCATTGACATTCCCTTATCTATTAACATAGTAACCTGTTCAAAAATTTCAACTGAGTTAGTTAGACATAACTTATCTTACAATTCCATGCTGGCTCACTCTGATCAGTTCATGTTTGACAGTGTACTCAGTCATTCTGTCCCTAATAACAGATTCTAGTAATTTCCCCACAACAGCCGTTATGCTAATAGGTCTATAATTTCCTAATTTCTCTCTCCCATCCCTCTTACATAATAGAGATAGTGGCAATTTTCCAATCCAAGGGGACAATTCCTAAAGCAAGAGTGTTTTGGAAGAATAATGATTACAGCATCTATTATTTCCCCACCTACTTCTATTAATACCCTAGGGTGGAACTATCAGATCCTGGAAATTTATTAATCCTCACTCATTATTTTCACCATTACCATTTTTTACTCCAATTAAATCTTAAGCTTCTCCCTTCGATGTATTTTTAGTTTTCCTCTTTTATATATATCTGAGGGGTCAAGCTTCAACTTCTCATCCAAAAGATAGCACCTCCAATTGCAGCACTTGCACTGGACTGTCAGCCCAGATTATGTGCTCAAAGTGCTGGAGAGTGGCTTGAACCTAAAACCTTCAGACCCAAAAGTGAGAGTACTACCACTGAGCTGAGGCTGACACCTTCCTGTGGATGCAGAAAGAAGAGGATCAGATCTGGGGGTCTTCTGTTTGCTGTTTTGGACAGCAACAAAATTGCTCTGGGACTGATGACCGTTACCAATGTTGCAGGACTTTCAGGTGTGCTGCAGAGTCCAACCTATTTCCCCCACTTTCAGGCAGGAGGAGCGTTTGCACTGGGGATGTCTGGTCTATGTAAGTGACCTGAATCCAGAAATACATAGGGTATTATGAGAGGTCATTTGCATCCATATCTAGGCCTTTCAAGTGATTAGATTAGCATTCATAATATAGATGTGACACAATATGCATAAATATAAGATTATCTGGCAATCATCACCAGCAGAGACCAGACAAATGGTTTTAAAAGGAATGTATGTATAATTATAATAAATTAACTGAGAAATATTGCTGTAAGATACACTGTTGAGGAAAAGTGGAAGACTTCTTAAAGAATAATTGGGAATGCCAGATAAATATACCCCCAAGAAAAATAAGTATCCAAAATTGAGTGAACAGAATAAAAAATAATAAACCATACTCAACCCATAAGGCAAACAGCAAGAGAGTGCCCTTGGGAAGTATAGGAATTGCTAAAGCATATTAAAGAAAGATTAAATGCAAAGAGGACCCTGGAGATGAGTATAGCTAAAGATATTAAACATAATACATTGTAAAACTCTTCTAGTATCATAACAGTAAACAAACAGTTGGAGAGGAGGTATGAACTGTAAAAGATAAAAGTGGCAGTGAAGTTCAATGATAAAATAGTTGAAATATAACATGAATATTTAGTACAAGCATTCACTAGAGAGGATAAAATAAACTTGCTAGCCAACTTCTGTAGTATACCCTGTATCCCAGAGGATTTTAAAATCAGTGTGGCTGATTAGTTAGGGGAACTTAAATCTAACAAATCTCCAGGGCCCAATAGAATGCATCCTCAGATGCTGAAGGCACCCGAGGAAGAAATTTATAGTCCACTTACTAAAAGAATTGCTGAGTACTGGTGAGGAAGCAGAGGCAATGCTAACTTATGTTTAACAAGAATGACAAAAATAACTCAGGTATGTGCATGCCCATTAGTCTAAAATAGATTCTATTCTAAGGGGCAGGTAGGGTGAGTATATGCACAGCAATAACTTAAGAAGAAGCAGACAACATAGATTTAAAAAGAGTAGCAGCTGCCTAACCAACTTCACTGACCTTTTTGAGAAGTTGTAGATACAATAGATGGTGTTATTCCCAAGATATAGATTATTTAAACTTTCAGAAAGCTTGTGCTAAAATTTTGTACAAAAGACTCCTAATTAACTTAGTAGCCACAGGAATTGAGGGTAATACTAAAGCTTTACAATGTCTAGGCCAGACTACACTTAGAATATCGTCTTCAGTTTCATTCACCATGCCACAAAAAAAATACTTGTACTGGAAAGGGGATCAAGAATGATCCGAAGTTATCTAAAAATTAGGATCATGGGAAATTAACTGATAAGGAACTTTAGAATACACACATTAAAGACTTGCTGCAAATGAAACCTGACCCGAGCCAGACAGAACCACATCCGACCCGGCCTGAGTCCTTTCATTTTTTCCCACGCTCGAGCCGACCCTACCCAACCATCAGTTAACCTAGCTTCCGTTTATCACTTTGTTACTTATCTGCGCAAGCTTAAAAGAACTGTACCTAAACAACCTTTAAAGTCCAAAAAGTACATTAACATCGGAGCCATGTACCGGAGGTGGTGATAGAGTGTGTCTGACCCGGCCCGACCAGACCCGACCCGAGCCCGAATGCCAGACCCGGAAGAGCAACCCAACCCGACTCGAACCCGACACGTCATCGGGTCCCATCGGGTTCGGGTCGGGGAGCCATGCTCTAACACAGACCGACATATACACGGACACACACACACATACACCAGGACAAATCCAATCCTGTGCTGAAGGAGGGCACTATGGAGGACTCGAGCAGTGAGGCAATATGGGCACAACTCAGAAATAGGAAGGGTGCAGTATCAATGTTAGGGCTGTACTACAGGCCTCCCAACAGCGAGCGTGAGATAGAGGTACAAATATGTAAACAGATTATGGAAAGATGTAGGAGCAACAGGGT
The DNA here is from genome assembly GCF_036365525.1 of Heterodontus francisci. Taxonomy (NCBI): domain Eukaryota; kingdom Metazoa; phylum Chordata; class Chondrichthyes; order Heterodontiformes; family Heterodontidae; genus Heterodontus; species Heterodontus francisci. The sequence continues at coordinate 32,269,443 of NC_090378.1, read as the reverse complement.
GGTGGTGACAGGAGATTTTAATTTTCCCAACATTGACTGGGATTCACTTAGTGTTAGAGGTCTAGATGGAGCAGAATTTGTAAGGAGCATCCAGGAGGGTTTTCTAGAGCAGTATGTAAATAGTCCAACTCGGGAAGGGGCCATACTGGACCTGGTGTTGGGGAATGAGCCCGGCCAGGTGGTTGAAGTTTCAGTAGGGGACTACTTTGGGAATAGTGATCACAATTCCGTTAGTTTTAGAATACTCATGGACAAAGATGAGAGTGGTCCTAAAGAAAGAGTGCTAAATTGGGGGAAGGCCAACTATACCAAAATTCGGCAGGAGCTGGGGAATGTAGATTGGGAGCAGCTGTTTGAAGGTAAATCCACATTTGATATGTGGGAGGCTTTTAAAGAGAGGTTGATTAGCGTGCAGGAGAGACATGTTCCTGTGAAAATGAGGGATAGAAATGGCAAGATTAGGGAACCATGGATGACAGGTGAAATTGTGAGACTAGCTAAGAGGAAAAAGGAAGCATACATAAGGTCTAGGCGGCTGAAGAAAGACGAAGCTTTGAAAGAATATCGGGATTGTAGGCGCAATCTGAAACGAGGAATTAAGAGGGCTAAAAGGGGTCATGAAATATCTTTAGCAAACAGGGTTAAGGAAAATCCCAAAGCCTTTTATTCATATATAAAGAGCAAGAGGGTAACTAGAGAAAGGATTGGCCCACTCAAGGACAAAGGAGGAAAGTTATGCGTGGAGTCAGAGAAAATGGGTGAGATTCTAAACGAGTACTTTGCATCGGTATTCACCGAGGAGAGGGACATGACGGATGTTGAGGTTAGGGACAGATGTTTGATTACTCTAGGTCAAGTCGGCATAAGGAGCGAGGAAGTGTTGGGTATTCTAAAAGGCATTAAGGTGGACAAGTCCCCAGGTCCGGATGGGATCTATCCCAGGTTACTGAGGGAAGCGAGAGAGGAAATGGCTGGGGCCTTAACAGATATCTTTGCAGCATCCTTAAACACGGGTAAGGTCCCGGAGGACTGGGGAATTGCTAATGTTGCCCCCTTGTTTAAGAAGGGTAGGAGGGATAATCCAGGTAATTATAGACCGGTGAGCCTGACGTCAGTGGTAGGGAAGCTGCTGGAGAAGATACTGAGGGATAGGATCTATTCCCATTTGGAAGAAAATGGGCTTATCAGTGATAGGCAACACGGTTTTGTGCAGAGAAGGTCATGTCTTACCAACTTAATAGAATTTTTTGAGGAAGTGACAAAGTTGATTGATGAGGGAAGGACTGTAGATGTCAAATACATGGACTTCAGTAAGGCATTTGATAAGGTTCCCCATGGTAGGCTGATGGAGAAGGTGAAGTGACATGGGGTCCAGGGTGTACTAGCTAGATGGATAAAGAACTGGCTGGGCAACAAGAGACAGAGAGTAGCAGTAGAAGGGAGTTTCTCAAAATGGAGACGTGTGACCAGTGGTGTTCCACAGGGATCCGTGCTGGGACCACTGTTGTTTGTGATATACATAAATGATTTGGAGGAAGGTATAGGTGGTCTGATTAGCAAGTTTGCAGACGACACTGTAGTAGCAGATAGTGAAGGAGACTGTCAGAGAATACAGCAGAATATAGATAGATTGGAGAGTTGGGCAGAGAAATGGCAGATGGAGTTCAATCAGGGCAAATGCGAGGTGATGCATTTTGGAAGATCCAATTCAAGTGTGAATTATACAGTAAATGGAAAAGTCCTGGGGAAAATTGATGTACAGAGAGATTTGGGTGTTCAGGTCCATTGTTCCCTGAAGGTGGCAACGCAGGTCAATAGAGTGGTCAAGAAGGCATACGGCATGCTTTCCTTCATCGGATGGGGTATTGAGTACAAGGGGTGGCAGGTCATGTTACAGTTGTATAAGACTTTGGTTCGGCCACATTTGGAATACTGTGTACAGTTCTGGTCGCCACATTACCAAAAGGATGTAGATGCTTTGGAGAGGGTGCAGAGGAGGTTCACCAGGATGTTGCCTGGTATGGAGGGTGCTAGCTATGAAGAGAGGTTGAGTAGATTAGGATTATTTTCATTAGAAAGACGGAGGTTGAGGGGGGACCTGATTGAGGTGTACAAATTCATGAGAGGTATAGACTGGGTGGATAGCAAGAAGCTTTTTCCCAGAGTGGGGGATTCAATTACTAGGGGTCACGAGTTCAAAGTGAGAGGGGAAAAGTTTAGGGGGGATATGCGTGGAAAGTTCTTTACGCAGAGGGTGGTGGGTGCCTGGAACGCGTTGCCAGCGGAGGTGGTAGACACGGGCACGATAGCGTCTTTTAAGATGTATCTGGACAGATACATGAATGGGCAGGAAGCAAAGAGATACAGACCCTTAGAAAATAGGCGACATGTTTAGATAGAGGATCTGGATCGGTGCAGGCCTGGAGGGCCGAAGGGCCTGTTCCTGTGCTGTAATTTTCTTTGTTCTTTGTTCTTTAATCCGGCCAATTACCAGCCCATCAGTCTACTATCAATCATCAGCAAAGTGATGGCAGGTGTCATCAACAGTGCTATCAAACCGCACTTGCACAACAATAACCTGCTTATCGATGCTCAGTTTGGGTTCACTCCGCTCCTGACCTCATTACAGCCTTGGTCCAAACATGGAAAAAAAACTGAATTCAAGAGGTGAAGTCAGAGTTACTGCCCTTGACATCAAGCAAGCATTTGATCGAGTGTGGCATCAAGGAGCCATAGCAGAATTGAAGCCGATGGGAAGCAGGGGAAAAACTTTCTGCTGGTTGGAGTCATACCTGGCACAAAGGAAGATGTTTATGGTTGTTGGAGGACAAACATCTCAGTCCCAGGACGTCACTGCAGGAGTTCCTCAGGGTAGTGTCCTAGGCCCAACCATCTTCAGCTACCTTATCAATGACCTTCCCTCCATCATCAGGTCAGAAGTGGAGGTGTTTGCTGATGATTGCACAGTGTTCAGTACCATTCATGATGCCTCAGATACTGAAGCAGTCTGTATCCACATGCAACAAGACCTGGACAGCATTCAGGCTTGGGCTGATAAGTGGCAAGTAACATTCACACAAGTGCCAGACAATGACCATTTCCAACGAAAGATAATCTAACCATTTCCCCTTGATATTCAACGCCCTACCGTTGCTGAATTTACCAACATCAACATCCTAGGGATTACTATTGATCAGAAACTTAACTGGACCAGTCATATATATATTGTTGCTACAAGAGCAGGTCAGAGAGGAAAGTGCTGAAAACTAAGCCAAGCTGGCATATTCTCCTGTTATGGCATTTATTTAAGCTTTGAATGACTCAATGTCTTTGTTGCAATTATCCTATTTGGTAAATTATTCTAAACATTCATCATTATTTGATGAAGATTCTCCTGGGGGTGGGGACTGTGTTTTTTAAAATCTTTCATGGGATGTGAGCGTCGCTAGCAAGGCCAGCCTTTGTTGCCCGTCCCTAATTGCTCTTGAGAAGGTGGGCGTGAGCTATCTTCTTGAAGTGCAGTAGTCCATCTGGTGTAGGTATACCCACAGTGCTGTTAGGTAGGGAGTTCCCGGATTTTGACCCAGCGAGAGTGAAGCAACAGCGATATACTTCCAAGTTAGGATGGTGTCAGAGGCTGGGAATTCTGTGGTGGGTAACTCACCTCCTGACTCCCCAAAGCCTGTACGCCATCTACAAGGCACAAGTCAGGAGTGTGATGGAATGCTCTCCACTTGCCTGGATAGGTTGCAGCTCCAAAAACACTCAGAAGCTCAACATCATCCAGGACAAAACAATCTGCTTGATCGTCACCCCATTCATCACTTTAAACTTTCACTCCCTCCACCATTGAAGCACTGTGGCAGCAGTGTGTACCATCTACAAATTGCACTGCAGCAACTCGCCAAGCGTCCTTCGACAGCACCTTCCAAACCTGTGACCTCTACCATCTAGAAGGACAAGGGCAGCAGACGCATGGGAATACCACCACCTGCAAGTTCCCCTCCAAGTCACACACCATTCCCTAAAGTGGTAGCACTCATGAAGGCCCCTGACAGCAGCCCATGATATATATGGATGGTGTATGAAAACAGGAACACAATAATGTAGGTGAAAGTGCAGCTATGATGCTTTCATTTTGTGGGACTCCACTATGTCAGCGATAGTCCAAGGCACTTCCAGACTAGAGGGGATCTGGCTTCTCAAACATTATTGCTGATATTGGGGTCACAGTCTCAGTGGTGCATACTATAAGATTACTTGAGTTGCCAGATTATAAGCAACATTACCTTGGCACTTTTCCTCAGTTCATGTCTTTATCAGCTGCTTCCATGATTCTGTGGATGTGGGAGACAGCATTCACACTCTGTGATACCACCTGTTACAAGGAGGGTTCTCCTCTGCCTGAAATATGGATACCCCACTCTCTTCTTCCATCAAAGCCCAATTCTTCTCATCAAAAATGGCAGTTCTATCACTTTTCATCCATCACCCCCTTAGCTCCCAGTTGAGCAATGCCTTGATTTTAAAATTTTCATCCTTGTTCTCAAATTCTTTCATGGCCTCGCCCCTCCCTATTTCTGTAATCTCCAACAGTCCCTCCGAGATATCTGTGCTGCTCCATATCTGGCCATGTTACTCACTCCACCATTGTCTACTAGGCTCTGGAATTCCTTCCCTAAGTCTCTCTGCCTCTTTACCTCTCTTTCCTCCTTTAAGATGATCCTTAACACGACCACTTTGACCAAGTTTTTGGTCATCTTATGTGGCTCAGTGTAAACTTTTCTGTGGTAATGCTCTTGAACCACCTTATGATGTTTTTCTACATTAAAGGCACATATGAATGCAAATTGTTGTTGTTTGTTGTTGTTGCTCAATGGTAACCTTCTGTAGTCACAGTAGCAGTCAGGAAAAAACAAAGCATACATCGAAAAGTAAAGCAGCCCTTTAGGAGCTGCTGCTCTTCCTATTCCTCATCTACAGCACACCCTGTGCTTCTAAAAAATGAGGTGATAACCACAGGTAAATTAGTTTTATTAGCTGGCTCCAACAATCTGGCAATGGTTGCTCCGTACTCCACCTGTGCAAGTGTGATCCTGCATGACAATCCTAAAGTCATGTTGCCCTAAAGCTCTTTCCATTCAGTTCTAGCAATGTGCCTGAACTCTATTGTCATGAGAAAACTGGACCTTATGAATCTTGCTATATTCTATTTTATTCTCTAAAATTATAGCTGGTTTATGCAGTGGACTGATGTCAAATAGGAGCTGGACTGAGAATGTTCAAACAATGAATTATGTGTGAAAGCGACAAATTTCAAATGACAGAACAAACTGAGAGAGCTGCAATGGGACAATAAAGCAGAACACTGCTGATAACATAATGAAGCAACTATGCTAACATTATAGGATAAGATATAAAGATCCAAATAGCACAACAAGGAGTTTGAGAACAAGATAAGGGAAGTATTTATAAGCAACCCTGAACTCTAACCCACTGAAACATCCAAATAGCCTTATTTTAAAATTCAAGTTGTCTCCGTTTTCTGTAAGTCTTAGAAAGAGACAGCCTGCATTGCTGCAACACACTCGGAAGGAATGTTGTTTGTGGAAACAGCTCAAGGGACAGATTGGAAACACAGTGCAAGAAAATGAAGAGCCTATCTTACTGGGGGTGGGGAGGGTCAGATATAAGTAACTGCATTTTGTAATTTAATTGAATTAAATGGACAATTTTACAAAGTTGAATTAGTTAGTTTAGTTCAGAAACTGAAAAATAAAAACAAACACATAGAGATGATAAGATATCTTCCTTGATTGCAAAATTATTATAATTTTCTACATGCAGACTTTGGTAAAAGTACACTGATGGGAAAATTCTGGACTGCAGTGCCCTGTCACTCAACCTAACCAATCTCAGGTGAGTAATTTTTGTCTGCTCTAATTTTAGGTTCATTCAGAATCTCTTTCATCATCTCATCATTCTGACTGTTTTATCCTCTGCCATTAGGACTTCCATACTTCATTGTGCCAGTACAATATTGTTGCCCCATTGGGTTTCTGCAACGCTCTCACTTTATTGTGCCAATGCAATTCATTCACTTTGTTGTGTCAGTAAGATTCTCTTACCTTCATATGTCACTCACACTTTCACTTACTTGAAGCCCCTTATCTCCTTGTTTTAATTGGATCAATTTGCTTCTCATGTCACTTAGATTCTTTCATCTTGTCATGTCATTCCTATTCTTTAGCCTCAGGTGGATTTCTCAGTTCTCAGCCAGGTGGACTGTATGTGTGAAATCAAAATGATCCATCTCGAAGCAAAAATGACAGCATGAGCCTTACTTATTTTGGATTCTGTTTCCTGGAATAAGTTACAGGAGGCTGACAGTTATGAATGGAAGGAGAAACGAGATACAATTAGCTTAGTAGAGAAGCAGAGACATGAGTTTTGGATAGCAGGGTTTAGAAATGATAAGAAAGTAGATTAAGGGAGGGGCAGCATTGCTAAGAACAGAGGATCAGACAGTTATCAAAAGAGATGATTTATCCTCAGATAAAAGGACTGAGTCCATTTGGTTGGAAACCTGTGACACCAAAGGAGAGAGAGTTATAATTAGGAATCTTTGAAACAAGTGTGATATGGAACTATATGAACAAATAAGTTGAGCTTTGGAGAAGAGTGCACTAATTATTGGCAAATTTAATTGCCAAGAAATGAAATGGAACGATGGTTGGATATTTCAAAAGGGGAAGTTAATTGATGAAACTAGTGCAGGATTTCCTGAAATATGTGTAGTAAAATGAGGATCCAAAGGAATAGCTTATGTTTGATCTGTCTATTCAGCAGTCAGTCTGAAGTGGAGGACAATCTGGAGATTGGGGCATAATTGAATGTCAGCAATCACATACCATTGAATCCAATCTTGTGGCAGAACTAGACTGCTTGTTTCCTCTGAAAGCTTGAAAATTATTGCACATTTATAGTGCCGCAGTGCAGTGCTGAGGGAGTGCTGCACCGTTGGCGGTATCGTCTTTCAGATGAGATGACAAACTGAAGCCCCATTCACCCTCGCAGGTGTGCGTAAAAGATTCCAGGGTACTTTTGAAAAAGAGCAAGGGAGTTCTTCACTACGTCCCTCAACCACCATCACTAAAATAGCTTATCTGATCATTATTATATTGCTGTTGTGGGAGCTTGCTATGTGTAAAAAGGCTGCCATGTTTCCACATTCCAACAGCGACCACACTTCAAAAGTACTTAATTGGCATTTTGGGACATTTTGGGACATCCTGAGGTTATGAAAGTCACTATGTAAATTCAAGTCTTTCTTTTTTTAATAATAGTTGTGCTCTGAGCTTTAAGTGAATAGGTTCTGAAGTTTGTGTTACCTGCCAGGGATAAAGACATTTACTTGCGGCTAGAGAAGAACTTAGAGTGGAAGGGGAAGGATTCATTTGTCGTAGTCCATTTATGAACCAATGACACAGATAGAATTAGGAATGATGTTCTGTTGAAGGAGTTCGAGGAGCAAAGGTCCAAATTAAAATGCAGAACCTCAAAGATAATAATCTCTGGATTAGTACATGAGCTATGCGTAAATTGGTGTCAACAGATCAGGGAGTTGAATGCGTGCCTCAAAGGGTGGTGTGGGAGGCAGGGTTTTCGATTTGTGGTGCACTGGTACCAGTGCTGGGGAAAGAGGGAGCTTTGACAGGCTCCACTTAAATCGGGCTGGGACCAGTGTCCTGGCAAACTGAATATAGCTAGGACTTTAAACTAAAAAGATGGACGAGGCTTGGGCGGGGAAGGGTTCAGGTCAGGGGAAATTTATAAATCTGAAGAGAAATGTCAATGCCATAGAATAGTATAGCAATTTGGGTAAAGATAAGCAGAGTGTGAAAGGAAGGGACAGAGAATTTAATGGTAATAGTACATCAGTGAATAAGGTCCAAGCTGTGTAGGAAAGTAAGCTGTGAGGAGGACACAAAGGGGGGAGTTTTAATCTATCAGATGGGCAGGTGTTAGTGTGTGTGGGAAGTTAAAACATTAAAAAATGCTGGTGTGTTAGGAAGCCGGCAGGAACCCTCCGACCTCTGCAATTAACAAGTGCGTTTGTGAACGCGCAGGAAACTCCTGTGGGACAGGCAGGTCTGCTATTAACATATGCCAAAAGCCAATTGACTGCATCTTCAATCATGGATTCTGGTATTATCTGCCAGTGAACAGATTTCCTGGACCTCCTTGAACTTGCCAGTTTGAACAAGGTGAGAGGACATTGGGGATTGACGGGGCTGAGTAATCGACATGCTGGAAAATCTTTAAGTCTAGAGATTTGAAAACGGCTTCTTTGCCTACGTGAAAGGCTTTTTCTCACAGGACTAGTTCTGACAGTGTTTTTTCACTGATATGAAGTTTATTTCCAAGACTTTGGAGTCAATTTCAGCTACTCAGGAGTTTTTTTGCCTTTGATCTGCTCTTTCTAGGTGTCAGCCTTCACAGCAGCATTGGAGCAACTTATGCAGCTCTACCTTGGACACCTGTTGAGGAACAAGAAGAGCAGCACCAGCAACACCACAAGCATCAGGAACAATACCAGTAGGGGCAGTGCAGCCTTCTGCTCAGCCACCTGCTGCTCTGGAGGACAGAGTGGAAGGACACAGAGTTCACTCCAGTTTGGAGGAGACGATAATCCCAGCACAAGGTATACAGCAAAGGAGGAGTTTTCTGGACATGACAGAGCACCAGTGTCTCAGGAGGCTTAGAATTGCAGCTTCCTGGAAGAAGACCTCCTTGCAAGTGAACCACGTGGGCATGCATTACCAGTGGCCGTCAAGGTCACCACAGCCCTGAATTACTTTATCTCTGGCTTCATCCAGAGATCTGCTGGTGAGATCTGTCGAATCTCACAATCTGCTCCCCACAAGTGGATCTCCCAGGTGACAAATGCCATGTTTGCCAGGGCCGCCAATTACATCCACTTTGCTACGGATGTGGCCAGTCAGAATTAGAGGGCTCTCGGATTTGTTGCTCTGGCTGGATTCCCACAGGTACTGGGAGTCATAAATGGCGCAGATGTGGCAATTAAGGCGCCCTCAGATTAACCAGCAGCCTTCATTAATCAAAAGGGTTTCCATTCCATTAATGTTCAACTGGTATATGAACAGTGAAAGGTTATCATGCATGAAGGATACCCAGGAAGCTGCCATGATGCCTTCATTCTGTGAAGGTCAAATTTTCCACAGATATTTGCACCTCCAAACAGAGTCAGCGGATCGCTCCTTGGAGACAAGACTACCTTCTATGGACATGGTTGATGCCATTGTGAGGAGCCCTACCTCTGATGCACAGGAAAGATACAACAGAAGGCACATTGTTACGACCAGGTGAGAAAGGTGTCTAGGGGCCTTTCTCAGCCTTCACCTGGTCTTATTGTAACAGGGTTTAATTTTAAACATACTGTGTTTTAGCTTCTTCTTGGTGAAACCTTGTTCATCGCTTTCCAATTATAAGGCAAAGAAATTAGCACAAACAGGCTTTCTTAGGTTTAAAGAAGAAAAATGAAATTTATTAAAGCTTAAACTTAAACTCAAATTTGGTTAACGCCTACGGATACACGCCGCGCCCCACGCTAGCATGCACATGTGATACACATATGCAAATAGAGACAGAAAAAAGCAGAAGAAAAATAAAGTAGAGAGATTTGAGGCAGTCTCTGAAGAGGGGTTTTTGTTACTGTGCTTCGAGCTCGCTGTAATCCTTGCTTGTAGGTAGGTCTTGCTTTTTACTGGGGCCCAGTATTCTTCTTAAACCTTGTTCACTGTAGGAGACTTTTCTCTCTAGGGGTTCATATGTCTACAGTGGTTTTCAGTTCCGTGAAAAAGAGATGGAAGCAGACAGGAGAGTTTGTGGCAAGCCAGCCACGAGAGGTCTTGTCAGTCCAGGAGCAAACAGATTTCACAGTTCAAATTTTCTGTGGCAAGTTAAAAAAAAACCTTCAACAGCCAGCTAGTCATGTGACGAAACTGGACTGACCACGTCTATTTGTATATTCAGCCATCTTAGCAGTCAACCTGGAATGCGAGTTCCTCTATCCTCAACATCTGGTAATCAAAAGTCCATTGTGGATTGAATGTGTCAGAGCATGGCCTTTTGTCCCTTTTAAGCACTGTCTGTAAATATGCAAATATCTTTCCTGTCAAGGGTCTGGTGTTTTTTTTTTAAACAAGTTCTTTCTTTACTCGAGTAACAGTTTAAAAATCAATGTTCATGTGGAAAAATTAATGTGCCTCATTCTTGGCAGGTGGAGGCCTGCATGACACACATGAACACAAGAGTGGTCACTGAATAAGGCATCAGAATTCTGAAGATACAATTCAGGTGCAGGGACAGATCCGGGGGCGCCTTTCAGTATATACCAGCAAGGGTGTCCAGAATGATGGTGGTCCGCTGTGCCTTGCACAACATAGCACAGCAGAGAGGACTGAAGCTGCAGGAGGACAAAGGTAATGACCTCTCTGTCTTCAGAGGAGGAGGTGGAAGTAGAGGAGCCACAAGGGAAGAAGCAGGAGGAGGAGCCTGATATGGCCAGGGTACCTTCAGCAGCTTACTTGGCTGCCAGCAATGCCTGGGACAGACTCATTCAGGATGCTTCAGCTGATCTGAGGCAGTGCAGCCATCTGGCACACCAAAGTTGAACAGACTGTGCAGCACCTCCAGCCCCCAGCACAAAGCAGTCCCACAGTCAGCAATCCATCTTTCTCACATGTCACACCATTTTCCTCAAGGTTGAAGGCCATTTCACAGGAGAGAGGCAACAATAGGGATCGCTGGGCAATGGAGCTTTGAAATAAAGTTTATGATGCATAAACATTGACAATAAAACTGATGATTTAATAAACTTTTAAACACCCAAGTCATTTCCATTGTGAAACTTGGAAGTTTTACTTTTTTTAAATTCTATCATGGGATGTGGGCATCACTGGCAAGGTGAGCATTTATTGCCCATCACTAACTGCCCTTGACAACTGAGTGGCTTGCGAGGCCATTTCAGAGGGCAGTTCACATTGCTGTGCATCTGGAGTTACCTGTAGGCCAGACCAGGTAAGGGCATTAGTGAACCCGATGGGTTTTCATAACAATTGATGATAGTCTCAGTAATGGTGCCATGAAACTATCTTTCAATTCCAGATTTTTATGAGTTAATTAAATTGATTAATTAATTGAATTGAAATTCCACCAGCTGCAATGGTGGGATTTGAACCTGCGTCCCCAGGGCATTAGCCTGTGCCTCTGGAAAAGTAATCCCATGATATCACCAATATGCCACCATCTCTTCCTTTTCTTAGTATTCCTATGTGGTGCTACCCCTATGGCTTCAGCAGAGCTAGAGGCAGGCTGCTTGTTCCCCCTCTACCTGCTCAGATGCTTGTGGCCGTCATCCTTTCGGTTTTGGAGCTCATGAGGGCCCTGCCAAAGACTACCGCAACTGTGCCTGTGCAGGGGCAGACTCGGTCATCAGTTTAGGAAGCAGCATGTCTGGCTTTGACTGAGGGAGGGGGGCAATGGGGGAGGAGTGAGAGTCCCCACCCCCAATGTTCCCTTTCTCCATCTTCACCCTCATGGCTCACCCGCACATCTCTGCTAGTCAAGACTTGGAGAGCACTCTACTGCACTTCAATAAGGCCTTGAACAGCCAAGGCCATTCTATTTAAGCTGAAAGACTGGGTGTCAGTCTGTGCCCAGCATGCACTTGAATGCCTGCTGCATCTGATGTTCCATACAAGTAGCCACTCTTTCCATGGAGGGGGACATCAGTGCAAAGGCATGAGACATTATGGTACTCATGGTGGATGGATTCCTCCAATCTCTCTTCAATTCTGCATAGTGTCTCTGAAATGTTGACAGAACCTCACACATTTTCTGCTGCTGCTCCAGAATAGTCATCTTTGTCGATGACTCCAGAGACTCAGCACCTGTGTCTATCTGAGCAGAGCTTGGCATGTTCTATGGCCCACAATGGAGACTCTTCTCTGTTGTCCTTGTCTCCAACACCTGCTCCTGCTCATTTGTGATGTGTGCTTCACCAAGTGACAACTCAACTACCTGCCTTGGAGGCCGCACTGAGGTGTGTGTATCTGCGCTGGTGGAGGGTGAGCTTGAGTCATGTGACGATGTTTCCTCAGAGTGAGTGACCTCCTCTGAGGACCCTCCCTTCTCAGAGGAGTCTCCCTCCTCCTCCGGCACCAGTTCCTGAGGATTCTTGCAGGATCTGTGGGAGATGAAAGACATGAATTTAGTACTGACAAGTTGAAAGGGTTCAAAGCCAACATTGTGCAGAACATATTACAGTGGCTGCTGACATCAAGTCAACATGAGTGACTGCAGAGTGTAATGTAGCGTTACATTTAATACTGTCAGCAGGTGGCTAGGAGATCTCGTCATCTCTCCATCACCAATGGCCATTCATGCCGAGACTCTGCTCATCCCGAATGCGTTGTTTGCTGCAGCAGTCAGGTGCCTATGCCTGGAGGATCATCCTGGTTCTCTGCCTCTCCCTAGTGTTCTGTGGTCTCTTCTGTATGGAGAGAAAGAAAAGCGTTATGAGTGTGAGAAATGGAATATGTTAAGAGGATGGAATGACAACAGTTGTGGAGGGTGACTGAGATAGCAATAAGATGGAATTGAGTGCCAGTGGTGGCTGGTTAGATGGGGATTTGAGGAAGGGCCTCAATTGAGAGGAATGACTGGAACTGCAACGTGTGTCGGACTGAGGAGTGCTGTGCAGGACATTGCTGTGGAAGTCAGAGTGAGGGTGTTGAATGTGGTATGCCACACACTTCCTGCCCTAATGAGGTCATTGAACCTCTAGCAGCATTGTATTCATGAGTGAGCGACCACATTCCCACTGGTCACCTCCTTAACCATTTTCAACTTGGTTTCAGAGGCAGGCATCTTCTTCCTGTTTACTGGGAACAACATTTCTCAGTGGGCCCTTATAGTCCACAGCATGATGTCCAAGGATGCCTCATAGAACCATAGGGCAGCCTTCCCTCATTGAGACTCCATCACTCGAGTTGCTGTCTCTCACTTACCAGTTGTAGAATGGTTCCATTCTGCCCTTCGCTGGGGTCCCTTTAAATACTGAGGCTTCAACAATCAGGAGCAGGTCGTAATTATGTCAGCCCCCTCCAATTAGTTGGGAAATCCGGAAGCCGGATGCTATTACAGTGGCTCAGTTAAAGGGTTTTGGCAAAACTTGCTTCAGGTTTCTGACCCACTGATGGCGTTCCTTACTCCAAATGGGTCTGAACGTAAAAAGTCTGCAAAGGTACATAGACAGGTTAAATGAGTGCTTGAGAGGTGACAGATGGAATACCATGTGGGAAATATGAGGTTATTAACTTAGGTAGAAAGAATAGAAAAACAGAATATTTTTAAATAGTGAGAAACACTGATCTAGAAGGATTTGGGTGTCCTTGTACACAAAATGCAGAAAGTAATAAGTAATAAGTAACTATCAGAAAAGTAAATAGTATGTTGACCTTTACTGCAAGAGGGTTGGAGTACATAAGTAGACAAGCCTTGCTGCAGTTGTACATGGCTTTTGTGAGACCATGGCTGTTTACAGTTTTGGTATCCATAGCTAAGGAAGGAGATACTTGCCTTAGAGGGGATGCAATGAAAGCTCACGAAATTGATTCCTGGGATGAGAGGACTGATTTATGAGGAGAGAATGAGTAGAATTGGTCTATACTCTCTGGAATTGAGAAGATTGAGATGTGATCTTATTGAAACATATAAGATTCTGGGAGAGCTTGACAGGGTAGATGCTGAGAGGCTGTTTTCCCTGGTTGGAGAATCAAGAATATGAAGGCACAGTCTCAGAATAAGGGGTCAGCCATTTAGGACTGAGATGAGGAGAAATTTGTTCACTCAGAGAGTTGTGAATCTTCGCAATTCTCTATGCCAGAGGGCTGTGGATGGTCAGTCTTTGATTATATTCCAGGTTGAGATCAAGAGATGTTTGGAATCTAAGGGAATCAAGGGATATGGGGATCAGGTAGGAAAGTGGAGTTGATGCAGAAGATCAGCCATAATATTATTGAATGGTGGAGCAGGCTCAATCTCAAGGAATATGGACTACTCCTGCTCCTATTATTTTTATGTTCTTATGAAGGTAGACGACCGGAGTATAATCTGGTTGACCAAACTAATGCCACATTATTTCCCTGTGCTGTAGTCAAGCTAGTAGTTTAGATCTAGAAATGACTGTTTCAAAAATAATACATACTGGAGAAAATACAGAAAGAGATAGGATACGTTAAATGGCTGAATAGAGGGGAGAGAGAATTTGCAAAAGTAAAATATCTAATTATTTCAAGAAATGGGAAGACAGATTGGAAAATATATAAAAGCAAAATAATTGGTACCAACATGATGAATGGGGTAAAGAAAAGAACATCACAGTTAGATGTTAAAGGTAAGTAATGGAACTTTGACTGCATTGCTACTGCACTTTCAATCTGAATCTAGTTGTTGCTAATCCAGCACTTACAGTAATTACCACTACTATACATTTTCTATGTAATAGTAAACTCAGTTTTATTGGAATAGTCCTTATTAAGTAAAATCAATTAAAGTAATAATTAGATAGAGAATCTCACTCAACTGAAGTATTCTATTAGATTAGCATTTGTTTTTCTGATAGGTCAAATTGGATATAGGAATTAATTTGTCTCACTGTGCTCACAGATCATTCGTTCTTTCTTCACAATTATGAATCTACTCTGAGCCATACAAAGATAGTGTCTCATTATTCTTCACTGCTATATCAATATCTTATGAATTTCAAGTACTTTAATCAATGGTCACTCATTCAGAAATAGCAATTTAAAGGGATACAAACAAAATTAATACCATTTAGCATGTCACATATGTTCTGTGTAAGCACCTAGTAAATTTCTTTTTCTGATGTAAGATGCTGATTCGGTATTTGAGACAACTTAAAAGTACCCTAAGTTTTCTATATCTGTGTATGTCTGTCTATATCAATAAATTAAAAATGACATGTCAGCATATGTGATATCAAACTGCAGATGTCACACTTTCGATAATTACATGGCAAATAGGGTGCATAAATGCCACAATTCATTACAGAAATGAAAGAACCTTAATGTGCTATAATGTTTTTACCCCCATTCATCCTCCCTCAGGCTGAAAAGCGCCACATTTTTCTCTTTTCACAGTTCAAGGTGGCACTCATTCCCTCCCTCCAGTTGAATGCTGGTACTGTGTGCTGTTACCACTTTGATTTCATGCTGGTACTATTCTCCCCCTTCCATTTTCAAACCGGCACAATTCTCTACACTTCCAATCTTATTATGGCACTGTTCCTCCCCCCATTTCTAATTTTGAAGTGGTAATAGTTATTCTCCCCCTCCAATTTGTTGCAAGCACTCTCAAGCCTCTATTGTGGCTTCTGCCTTCCTCACCCTCAGCATGGCTCCCAATTCCTACCTACAGCTCCAGCTCCAAGTGACTGAACCACATTGCGCTTTGAGGGTAGTAATTTTCATGAGATCAAGCATTCCTGCCCATGCTATGCTTCGCCTTTGCAGCAGCAGGGAAGATCCATGAGCCATGTTGAAAGGGTATACCTTCTGCATAGCAATTATCCTTTGATTGAACTTATCCACTGTTTAATTAACATCAGTTAGACTTTGTAATGCAAGTATCTACATTTTAGCAGCAAAATCGTAAATTAGTCTAGAATTTCCACTGCTATTGCAAAAGAAAATGGGTGGGAGTTCCTTCCATTTGCATCTCTCCCACCTTTATGCCATGTGGCAGTTTCTGGGGGTGGGGGTGGGAGTGGGAGGAGGAACCAGTTACATTGGCACCAGACAGTGGATCATTTAAATATTCATTTAGTGCAAGTGCATCTTCCATGCCATTTTATGGTAATTGGGCATCTGGGATAAGATGCCGAGGTGAAATGGGCACTCAGCATTGTTAGGGAATCAGCAGATTTAAAGGGCACCACAATATTTCAGTCATTCTTGACTTTCTTTCCAACTTTAATTTGTTTTCTCTACTGGCACTTAGTTTCTCATGAGCCTTTGTGCCACTTGTTTATTATTTCCTCCCCAACATCTGCCAGTAATTTTATAAAAACATTACATATGTGCGCATATCCTGTCCAACAAATTTCAGATGGCCATCACACCTCAGACTTTGTTCTGTGCAAATTTGTGTGTCTCACTTGAAAAAAACAAATAAAACCATAAACAAACAGAATTCATTTCGGGCTCATGTGCAGACAAACACTCCAACAGATCACCCAGGAGACACAGATCTCCAGCCCTTTAATTGACTCGTATATGAACTAACTTAGTGTTTGCTTAACACAATTGCATGCAGTAGGCTTAAAAGAATACACACCTATGCCTAGCACCAGAATAATATATTTTGTTTTATGTGGTTTAATGACATTTCTCTCAAACAGTATATCCTCTGACTTACTCTGGGCAGCACCATAAGGATCTGCTTACATTATCAAAGTCGGAGACTTTGGGTTGGATTGTATGCAGGTGGTGGGGGTCCTGACACTGGACCAGAAAGGTGAGGGGAACCCCACCTTACCGTTTTGGGGACCACCTGGCTGCATTTTACAGTGCTCAGGCGTTAACTGCTCGGCACCAGGATCCCTGTCCCTTTAAGGACGGGGGTGGGGGGGGGGTCTCACCTCCATGAACTGCTGGCCAATCAGAGGCGAGGCGGTGGCGTAGTGGTAATGCCACTGGACCAGCAATCCAGATGCCTAGGCTAATGCTCTGGGGACATGGGGTTGAATCCCACCATGGTAGATGGTGAAATTTTAATCCAATTCATAAATCTGGAATTAAACGCTAGTCTAATGGTAACCATGAAACCATTGTCGATTGTAGAAAAACCCATCTGGTTCGCTAATGTCCTTTAGGGAAAGAAACCTACCATCCTTACCTGGTCTGGTCTACATGTGACTCCAGACCCACAGCAATGTGGTTGACTCTTAATGCTCTCAGTGGGCAATTATGGATGGGCAATAAATGCTATCCAGTGACGCCCACATCCCATGAACTAATAAAAAAAAGTTTCAGCAGCGACACTAGGACTGGTGGCCACTGCTGGGACTGCACTTGGCCCGGGACCAGGAGCAGCCATGGAGCCTTGGACTGCAGGTAAGTGGGGGACAGGCTCACTGGGCCCACACCAGCAGGCCCCAGCGAGGGCAGGGGAGGGGTGCTGGTACGGGGTGGCCTTTGCTGCCAGGGGGCCTCCATCGACCACAGATTTCCCAAGCAGGAGGGCCCTGCCCCCATCCTGCAAGGAGACTGCCTGGAGTTGCTGGCTGGCCTCTCCATGTGTTAGAGACACCCACACCCCCCCGACCCCCACCCCACCACTGGTAAAATTCCAGCGGCGGTTGGAAGATGCCCTTAAGTGGCCATTAATATGACATTTAAAGGCCTCAATCAGTCCCTGGGCGGGAAGACTCCACCCCTGAAAAATATTGAAAGCCGTTGGAAAGGCGATGGGCATTCCACTCTTCCCCACCCGCCTCCCTTTGCTATTTTATGGCCCCCCTCCCAACTCCCTACCCGTCTCTAGAGGGCTGATAAAATTCAGCCCATCTCTGTTACACAATGAAATTAATCATCATGAAAAATATTTCAAATTCCATGCTATATTTACAACTTATCGGTTTCTAAGATTTTTTTAAGGTAAAGCTTATATTGACCTTTCGAAACATAGAGGCATGTGTGTGTCAGACAGGCAGAAACTCTGATTATATGTTTGTATCTTTTATTTGTGATCAAATAATAATATTCAGTGAACTTCAGAAATGTATCAAGCTGAGAGAGACACAAAGAGACTGGCAATCTTCCCGAATCCAAATTGGAATTCTTTTTAAAAAGAAACAAATTAATTGAATTTTGAAACATCTTGGGTGCACAGAAAGGTTTTTAACATCAACAATATTTGAAAACTTTCTAATGTGTGACAGCTCAGAGAGAGAGAGAGACAGTGAGGCTACATCCAGGAACTAATCACAAGACACTGAATTGAATGTTTGCAGAAATCTCTGAAAAATGCACAAAGCGGTGCCTCTATCAGTACTCTCAGGGCCATGCTCTACACCCGCCCCTTTCCTTCTTGTTGACATCTACCAAAACAAAGTACCAGTGTGCTAAAACACAATGCTCCACATCCCCTAGTTCTACCAAAGCCAGAGCTCTGTCAAACTCCAGGATCCCTGCCTTAGTTCTGCCAAACTTGAGTAATATCAAAAGCCAGGACTGCCCTCAGTACAGCTACTACACACTTCCCTCGTCAGCACTGCTCAACATTGTCTCCCTGCTGCCAACTGGTACACCTTGCAGATCATCTTCATGTATAGCACCAGCTTTAAAAACATTAATAGATGAAACAAATACTTAGATAAAGGAATATATATAGAATATAATGGCCATTGATTTCTGGTTTTCACAGAATAATGGACAGAATTCAATCCCTAAGGTTAAAAATTCTAGAATATGATGTAATAAAATGGAATTTAACGTTCAGTAAAAGTGATGCTGATGTTACTGCATACATGGGACGAATGCTCATATTATAAAACAACAGGATGAATTTAGTCCTGGTGGAGGGGTTCCCGCCAACGGGCCTGAAAGCAGGGGGCAAACCAGCTTTGGCACTCAGCATGACCTGGGGCCTGCCCCAACAGCTGCCGGCCAATCAGAGGGCTGGAAATTCAGCAGCCTCAGCAGCATTGGGAGTGGTGGCCACTGCTGGGGATGCACTTGGAGGAGGAGGGTGCAGTGATTGATGGCACCCTCACAACCAGTTTAGGGGTCTGGCAAGGTGGGTGCGGGGTTGTTGATGAGGGCACATGATGTTGTTGCCGCTGGGGTGGCAATGGCCGCCCGGGGCCCCCCCCCCACCAAAGCCTGATGGGAAAAGGCAGTGGGCCCCTCCGCTGATGGTAAAATGCCAGTGGAAGCAGGAAGATGCCCTTAATTGGCCACTTAAGACCCTCAATTAGCCTCTGGGCAGGAGGGCCGTCTGCCACTTTTCCTGCTGCTGGCACGATGGCATGGTGGCAGGAAGACGTTGGCATGCTACCTCCGCCTTTGCTTGGCATTTTACAGCCAATCCCTGCCTCCCAGCTTGATCCCAGAGGAATGGTAAAATCTAGCCCAACGTGTCTTCCAACCCAGCATAAATAATACCACTAGATTTCTGTGGGTTTGCCTTGGCATTCTGACATTTTATACAATTTCGTAAAGCTGTAGCCCTATAGAGTTCACAAAAGCATATGGTGCACATATCGTCCCTCTCTCACACTGTTACAATATATATAAAGTATGCGTATGTCTTGCAGCTGGCGTCTGTTCATTAGGCTCCAGACATTACACTTTCCTACAGAGATAAAACAATCTTTTCAAAAAACCTCCAGACATTTCCAATCGACATAGAAAATCCCAAGAGTTACAGACAATACCTGTTAAGTATTTTTAGAAGTAAAACTTAAAAATAATGTATACATTACCAGTAGTCTACTTTCAATGTCTCCCTTTGATTTTTGTGTAAACTCTGCATGGTTGCTTTCAGTGAAGCCTTTGTGTAGCATGTTTAATATCAGCTAGAATGCCCTGGGCGAAAAATGTTGAGCTGCAAAATAAATGAATGCCTCAGCCCTCTCTGAATAAATGACTTCCTGGCATATTCTGGATTTAAGTGCCCTAACATGTAATCAACAGCAATATCACATCCCGGGCAATAGTTAATATAGCTGGTCATAATAATGGACTCCCAGCAACCAGTGTGAGTTTTTGGAAGAAAATTTAGATCATGGTCTGCAGAATACTGGAATCAAACATTTGTGGGCTTAGAAATTGGCTCACATGAGAACGGATGGGTCCAAGGCACAGCTGATATGGATGGCGGCCTCCAGTCATCCTATAAGGACTGCTGATTAGGCCATATGTAGACCACATTTTGCTGTGCTAATTATACTTTTCTGCATCTGGGTTTGGGCCAGCATGGTTCATTGGATGTTTTTGTAGTGCTTTATCCTTGGACAACTGACAGTATCAGCAGAAGTGATTTTGTTTCCTGCATGCCTGACCCTTTGTTGGGCAATTATCAGTATGGGGATAATTTCCACTGCAGTAATAACATGTGACTGGAGTTGACCTGGCTTGCCTGTGGTTTTGGCCTGGCATGATGCATTTTCTGATTGACATTCATCTAGCTGATAGAGACTTGTTGCTTAGTTTCCAGATCTGTTGAATAGCGTTTGACTGGATTAAATGCTCAGCGGAGTTCCAAAAGCTTATTTGAGGCATGCTCTTTCTTCAGGGCTCAGTAGCACAAAATTTTAGAGAAACATCTTCTATAATCTATATTTAGATTTAGATTTCACAACCTGCACCAATGAAAATATCTTTTGCTGCTTCCTGATGTTTAACATGTGGATAAAGTATTTCTAGTTTCATTCTTATGTTGTTCAGCTATTGAAATATGCTGTATTTTGTTTGGGCTTTCTCAGCTTTTTCATAGCCTTACATCAGTTGTAGTATTACACACAATGTTGACTATATCTCGCAAATGTTCAAAAACAATTCAAAAACAAAGCTCTTCTTAGTCTCGAATTGGTGATGTCAAAACGTATTATGATACATTCACACAATTTCACTGAATTCGGGTGGGTTAGCAGTGGAAGAGAAAGGAAAATTAGGCAATGAGTTTGACTGCCATGTTCCCACCTCGTCCTCAATTTCACTGTCCCCACCCCCACTGAGATGGCCAATGACTACCTCATCACTACCTGCCATATCTAAATGCTGGTAGAGAGGTGGGGCCTGGTAAACCCTTAACCCCCATTCCTCTGCTTTGCACCGCTATTTTCACAGATCCAAGGAACCACCAGGGGAAGAGTGGTGATAAGACCCCAACTTACCTTTTTAGACTCCAGTTGAGTCCAAGGACAAAAAACCCTGAAATTCTGATCTTTGTGGCCCTTCTTGCAGTAGTACAAGAATTTTCTACTATTGCAGAAGCCAACTTCCCCTTGGTGGGAGTCTCAATCCAGGAAAATGGGTCAAGTCACTACTACTACCCTGCCAAAGCCAGGAAAATCCAGGTTGCGCATGCCTACCAATGGTAGAGGGTTGGATGGGGATTATTGTCTCTATGAATTGGAGTATAGAGGGAGCAGAGTGCTGTTGTGAACTGTGCATTGGGCTATTAGATGTGAAGACTGAAAGTTGAGGTAACTGTTGGGCTAGTGACGATCTGGTTGGTCTATTATAAATCTAAATGTCACTATGTCTCTCCACTTCTTCAAAATTACTGTACCTGTAAGCTTTAAAGGTACTGGCTGTGCAGTGCCTCTGGTGGAGACAGGCTATAGGTTGGGTTGAAGACTTTCTTGTGAAGGTCAGACACTGGATGCATAGTTTCTGGGTCAGCATGTTGCTGTGTATATTCTGGTGTAAGAATACTGCAGATGAATGCTATGCTCTTTCTGTGCTGCCTGACCAACCTGGATCCCCTTTTCTTCCTCCAAAATGCAAAAGTACAGAGAAAGTAGAAAATAAACAGTAAAGCAGAGTCAGTGGCAAAAATATCAAAAGGGGGCTGAGAAAGAACCTTTCTATGGTTTCTTCTAAAGTACCACTGGCCTTTAAAATCTACTCTATCTTTTCTGTAACAGCAATGACCATGTGTTTTATACGGTACTGAGTGCAAATGAGGCAGTAATGCCACAAAATGGGACATGTAATGCCAGCATGACATTTCTGCCTCATTTCACATAGGAAGTCAGTAACATTACGAACAGGAGTAGGCCATTCAGCCCCTTGAGCAAGGACCTATCTCAGTCTGGAAAGCATGACGGGAGAGTTACACATCTCTATTACACTTTGCCATAGTTTTGCAATATGTCCCTTTGCAATTTCCTGTTCTCATCTGCAATATTTACTGTCCCTCCTAACTTAGTGTAATTTGCAAACTTGGATATTCCATTTTCTGTGCTGAATTTTGTCAGACCTGAAGAAGTACCACCACATGGCCAAAAGCAGGAGCCGATCCCACTCTGGTGGGACCCTGGGGCGGCATTTTGCCAGCGGCGCCAATTAACAGGCCGCCGCCATGGCCACTGTACAATTGAGAATGGCGGACCACCAGGCAGAGCTGCAGGCCCAATCAGAGGGCTGGCAGCTCAGCAGCCCCAGCAGCGCCACCACTAGTGGTGGCCACCGCTGAGGCTGCAGCACAAGTACGAGGGCACCTCAATGCCAAGGCACCCTTGAATTCTTTTTTTGGGGAAACCGGGGCCAGGCAATTGGGGTTGGGGGTGGGTGGCGTCATGCACCAGCGATGAGTTAGGCACTGGGAGCAGCCATTGCAATCATAAGGCCCCTCCATGGGCTATGGAGCACCCATCCAGGAGGCCGCCCTCCCCCCCCGCCCGAGAATCCACTGGGAAGTGCACACGGTTTACATGGTGATCTCTCCACAGGGCCAGTGGGCTCTACTGACATGTGCAAAATACCCGCAGGGGCGGGAATTGGCCCTTAATTGGGCCCTTAGGTGGTCTAATTGATTGCTCAGTGGGCAGCTGTGCCACCAAGGTTCCTGCCGCTGGCAACATGCCTTGGCAGTGGGAAGATGCAGGCTCCACTCCCAATGCCTTTCCCTGCCTTTTTGCTAGCCCTCCTGCCTCTCTGTTCATCTGTTCATCGAGGGAAAATTCAACCCTCTATTCCTTTATCCAACTCCTCAATAAATATGGTAAAAAGTTGAGGTCAAAGAACAGATCCCTAGAAACACCACTTGCCACATCCTGCCAGTCAGTGTATCAACACTTTAACCCCACACTCTGGGCTGAATTTTATGAATGCGCTGCATTTTGCAGTGGGATATTCTCATCTCGGTGATCGGCTGATCCCCCGCGATATTTTGCGCGGGGGCTCATTTAAATGGAGGGGGCGGAGCGGCCACCCCCGATGGCATAAAGGGGGGGTGGCTGCTCCGCCCCTGCAATGGTGTTTGGTGCCACCGCGCAGGCCCTGGCGCCATTTTAAAAGGGCTTCAAGTGCTTCAATCTCATTTCAATTATTAAAGGTGCCACTTCACCAGAACCGGCTGAACAGATTTGTTTCAACTTAGATTCCCCTCGTGCACACCCACCCACTGAGTACGAATATATTACAGTGACATTTACCCCCAGAAAAGCACCTTTTCATTTTTTGAACTTCCCCTCTAACTTCAGAATCTTTGACCCTCAGCCCCTTCCCATCATTCCCACAACCCATTACAATAGTTCTCCCCTCTTCCCCCCTCCCCGCCCTGAAATTTTCATTCATCCCGCCCTCCCCACCAGTGTCACACCTTGGAACTCTTTACCGAGTTCCGAAGGCGCGAGACGTCCTTTTTGGCGTCTGTAATATCAGCGTGGAATGGCCCGCCGGGACAAGGTAAATTGATTTGCATGTTGTTTTAATTTTAATATTTAAATGAAGGCCATGCCACTTGCTGGCAGCACGGGGGCGGGGGCGCACCAAGGCCTCGCCGCCAGTAAAATGCGGTAGGGCCTTCACGCGTCTGGGGTCGTGGCAGGCTGCTCCCGCAAGTATTTTACGGGGCCCCCCACCACGACCCTCGATGTCAAGGGGCTGGTAAAATTCAGCCCTCTGCCTGCTACCCTCCAAACCCCTTTCCAGCCCATGTTCAGTGGCGTGCACTCTCATTTTTGCGAATTATCTTTTGTGTGGAATCTTATTGAATGCCTTCTGGAAGTCCATGTAGATAATGTCATAGACAGTCCCTTATCTATGTTATCAATGACCTGTCAAAAAATCAACTAGGTATGTTAAGCATGACCTACTCTTAATAAAGCTATCTTGGCTTTCTCTGATCAGCTCATATTTGTTCAAATGCTCAGTCATTCTATCCGTGATGATAGATTCCAGTAGCTTCCTCACAACTAATGTTAAACTGACAGGTCTATAGTTACTTGCTTTGTCTCTCTTACCCTTCTTAAATAATAGAGTGACATTTGAAAGTTTCCAATTTAACGATACATTTCCTGAAACAGGAGAGCTTTGAAAGACCGTAACTAACACTTCTGCAATTTATTTACCTACTTATTTTATTATCCTGAGATGGAAACCCATTAGATCCTGGAGATTTATCTATCCTAAGTTCCATTGTTTTCTTCATTACCATTTTTTATCTTATATTGAAGACAAAATTTCTTACCTTTGATTTATTTTGTTTCTCTTCTATCACTGGTATTTTATCCTCTTCTTCTATAGTGAAAATGGATACAAATATCTTGCAAAATAAATCTGCCATTACCTTGTTGTGTTTTACAGCAGACCTGCATCAGTCTTTAATAGGCCCACATTTCCCTTAGCCACTCTTAATACATTTACAAAAACTATTAAAATTAGCCAAATTACTTGCAGTTTTTTTGTCTTCCTTTTTGCAGCTATTGATATAGTGATCCTTTGTTGCTTTCAATACACCAGGCTGAACAGCACAAGTCAGAAAGTAGGGATAATGGGCAGTTAATCTAATTGACAGGTTGTGACAAGTGACAGAGAGCATGGATCTGTGTTGGGGCTTGAATTAGAACAAAGAACAAAGAACAAAGAAAATCACAGCGCAGGAACAAGCCCTTCGGCCCTCCAAGCCTACGCCGATCCAAATCCTCTATCTAAGCCTGTCGCCTATTTTCTAAGGGTCTGTATCTCTTTACTTCCTGCCCATTCATGTATCTGTCTAGATACATCTTAAAAGACGCTATCGTGCCCGCGTCTACCACCTCCGCTGGCAACGCGTTCCAGGCACCCACCACCCTCTGCGTAAAGACCTTTCCACGCATATCCCCCCTAAACTTTTCCCCTTTCACTTTGAACTCGTGTCCCCTAGTAATTGAATCCCTCACTCTAGGAAAAAGCTTCTTGCTATCCACCCTGTCTATACCTCTCATGATTTTGTACACCTCAATCAGGTCCCCCCTCAACCTCCGTCTTTCTAATGAAAATAATCCTAATCTACTCAACCTCTCTTCATAGCTAGCGCCCTCCATACCAGGCAACATCCTGGTGAACCTCCTCTGCACCCTCTCCAAAGCATCCACATCCTTTTGGTAATGTGGCGACCAGAACTGCACGCAGTATTCCAAATGTGGCCGAACCAAAGTCCTATACAACTGTAACATGACCTGCCAACTCTTGTACTCAATACCCCGTCCGATGAAGGAAAGCATGCCGTATGCCTTCTTGACCACTCTATTGACCTGCGTTGCCACCTTCAGGGAACAATGGACCTGAACACCCAAATCTCTCTGTACATCAATTTTCCCCAGGACTTTTCCATTTACTGTATAGTTCACTCTTGAATTAGATCTTCCAAAATGCATCACCTCGCATTTGCCCTGATTTAACTCCATCTGCCATTTCTCTGCCCAACTCTCCAGTCTATCTATATTCTGCAGTATTCTCTGACAGTCTCCTTCACTATCTGCTACTCCACCAATCTTAGTGTCGTCTGCAAACTTGCTAATCAGACCACCTATACTTTCCTCCAAATCATTTATGTATATCACAAACAACAGTGGTCCCAGCACGGATCCCTGTGGAACACCACTGGTCACACGTCTCCATTTTGAGAAACTCCCTTCCACTACTACTCTCTGTCTCCTGTTGCCCAGCCAGTTCTTTATCCATCTAGCTAGTACACCCTGGACCCCATGCGCCTTCACTTTCTCCATCAGCCTACCATGGGGAACCTTATCAAACGCCTTACTGAAGTCCATGTATACGACATCTACAGCCCTTCCCTCATCAACCAACTTTGTCACTTCCTCAAAGAATTCTATTAAGTTGGTAAGACATGACCTTCCCTGCACAAAACCATGTTGCCTATCACTGATAAGCCCATTTTCTTCCAAATGGGAATAGATCCTATCCCTCAGTATCTTCTCCAGAAGCTTCCCTACCACTGACGTCAGGCTCACCGGTCTATAATTACCTGGATTATCCCTGCTACCCTTCTTAAACAAGGGGACAACATTAGCAATTCTCCAGTCCTCCGGGACCTCACCTGTGTTTAAGGAAGTTGCAAAGATATCTGTTAAGGCCCCAACTATTTCCTCTCTCGCTTCCCACACTAACCTGGGATAGATCCCATCCGGACCTGAGGACTTGTCCACCTTAATGCCTTTTAGAATACCCAACACTTCCTCCCTCCTTATGCCGACTTTACCTAGAGTAATCAAACATCTGTCCCTAACCTCAACATCTGTCATGTCCCTCTCCTCAGTGAATACCGATGCAAAGTACTCATTTAGAATCTCACCCATTTTCTCTGACTCCACGCATAACTTTCCTCCTTTGTCCTTGAGTGGGCCAATCCTTTCTCTAGTTACCCTCTTGCTCCTTATATATGAATAAAAGGCTTTGGGATTTTCCTTAACCCTGTTTGCGAAAGATATTTCATGACCCCTTTTAGCCCTCTTAATTCCTCGTTTCAGATTGCGCCTACAATCCCGATATTCTTTCAAAGCTTTGTCTTTCTTCAGCCGCCTAGACCTTATGTATGCTTCCTTTTTCCTCTTAGCTAGTCTCACAATTTCACCTGTCATCCATGGTTCCCTAATCTTGCCATTTCTACCCCTCATGTTCACAGGAACATGTCTCTCCTGCACGCTAATCAACCTCTCTTTAAAAGCCTCCCACATATCAAATGTAACTAATCACCATATTAATGACTTAGTTGATGGGATTGAGAGTCACATATCCAAGTTTGCCGATGATGCAAAAACAGAAGGCATTTTAAGCAGTGTAGATGAAAGCATAAAATAACAAAGAAATGTTAGTAGATTAAGTGATAGGGCAAAATTGTGGCAAATGGATTTCAATATAGGCAAATGTGAGGTCATCCACTTTGGACCAGAAAAGATAAATCAGAGTACTTTCTAAATGATAAAAAGCTAGAAATAGTGGAGCTCCAAAGAGACCTGGAGATCCATGTACATCGATCATTAAGATGTCATGGACAGGTACAGAAAATAAGCAAGAAGGCTAATAGAATACTGGCCTTTTTGTCTGGAATACTGAAATACAAGGATTGAAGTTAAACAAAGCCTTGGTTAGACCACACCTCAAGTATTGCATACAGTTCTGGGTACTACACCAAAGGAAGGAGATATGGCCTTGGAAAGAGTGTGGTGTAGATTTACCAGAATGATACTGGAACACTAAGGATTATATTACGAGGATCGATGACATAAACTAGGGTTGTATTCCCTGGAATTTAGAAGGTTAAGGGGTGATTTGATTGAAGTTTTCAAGATATCAAGGGGAGCTTTTGGGGTAGATAGAGAGAAACCATTTCTGCTGATTGGGGAGTCTAGGTAGAGGGGGCATAGTCTAACAGTTAGAAACCAGGCCTTTCAGGATTGAATTTAGGGAACGTGTCTTCATACAGAGGGTTGTAGATGTTTGGAACTCTCTTTCACAAATGACAATTGATGCTGGGTCAATTATTAATTTTAAATCTGAGATTGTTAACCAAAGGTATTAAAGGATTGGGGACAAAAGCTAATATGGAGTTAGATCAAATATCAGACATGATCTTATTGAATGATGGAATAGGCTTACAGGGCTAAATGACTTACTCTTACCCTACATTCCTATACTTCCTCCAATCCACTGGATTATCACTTTTACTTGGCATTTGTGTAAGTCATTCTTTTGCTTTTATACTCCATCTTACCTCATATGTTGACCATAGTTGCTTGATTGGAATTTCTCCCACTGTTCTTCTGTAGTTTTACCTGTTCCAGGGTATACAATACTTCAAAAAGACAGGCAGCATGGAAAAGGAGGAGGAGTAGCCCTCATAGTAAAGAATGACATAAAGACATTAGTGAGAAAGGATCTTAGTTCAGAAGATCAGGACGTAGAATCAGTATGGGTGGATATTAGGAATAACAAGGGTCAGAAAATGCTGGTGGGAATAGTTTATAGGCCCTAACAGTGTTTATACTGTTGGACAGATCATTAAGCAAGAAATTATTGGAGCTTGTAACAAAGGCAATGTAATAATCTTGACATAGATTGGACCAATTAAATTGGCAAAGGTGATCTGGACGATGCGTTTATAGAATACTTTCATGACAGTTTCCTGGAACCAACTAGGGATAAAGCTATTTTAGATATAGAATTGTGCAATGAGGCAGGGTTAATTAGTAATCTCATTGTAAAATATCCACTGGGCAAATGTGATCATAATACAATTGAATTCCATATTAAGTTTGAAAGTGACACACTTCAGTTGCAAACATGAATCTTAAACTTAAACAAAGCTAATGACTTAGGTATCAAGGGAGAGCTGGCTAAGGTTGATTGGATAAATAGACTAAAAGGTATGGTGGCATATAAACAGTGGGAAAATTTAAAGAAACAATTCAAAATGTTCAACAAAAGTATATTCCATTAAAAAACAAAAACTCAGCCAGTAAAATCTATCCACGGCTTACTAAGGAAGTTAAAGATAGGAGTATATTAAAAGAAGAGACTTATAATGTGGCAAAGATTAGTAGTAAGCTTGAGAATTGTGAGTGTTTTAGAAACCAGCAAAGGACCACCAAAAAGTTGATAAAAAGGGAAAACATAGAATGAAGGTAAACTAGCCAGGAATGTTAAAATAGATTATATGGGCTTTTACAAGTATATAAAAAGGATGAGAGTAGCCAAAGTAAATGTTGGTCCCTTAAAAGCAGAACTCGGAAAAATTATCATGGGAATTGAGGAAATGGCAGACATTGAACACATATTTTGTGTCCGTCTTCACAGTAGAAGACACAAATTACATACCAGAAATAGAAGGTAACGAAAGGGCTAGTAAGAGTAAGGAAATTAAGGTAATTGATATCAGCAGAGAAAAAGTACTGGAGAAACTGATCGGACTAAAATCTGACAAATCCCCAGGACCTGATGGCTTACATTCTAGGGTTTTAAAAAAGGTAGCTACAGAGGTAGTGGATGTGCTGGTTATGATTTTCCAAAATTTCCTAGATTCTAGAACAATCCAAGCAGATTAGCAGTCAGCAAATGTAACACCGCTATTCAAGAAAGGAGGCAGAGAGAAAACAGGGAACTATAGGCCAACTAGCCTGACATCAGTTGTTGGGAAAGTATTGGAATCTATTATTATGGAAGTCTTAAAGCACTTAGAAAATCATAATATGATCATACAAAGTCAATATGGTTTTACGAAAAGGAAATCATGTTTGGCAAATTTATTAGAGTTTTTTGAGGATGTAACTAGCAGGATAGATAAAAGAGAACCAGTAGATGTAGTATACTTGGATTTCCAAAAGGCATTTGATGAGGTGCCACACAGAAGGTTAATACGCAAGATAAGGGCTCATGGAGTTGGGGGTAATATATTAGCATGGATAGAGGCTTGGTTAACGGACAGGAAGCAATGAGTAGGGATAAATGGGAAATTTTCAAGTTAGCAGGCTGTAACTAGTGGAGTGCCGCAAGGATCAATGCTGGGCCCACAGCTATTTACAATCTATACTAATGACTTAGACGAAGAGACAGAGAGTAATGTGTCTAAGTTGGCTGATGATACAAAGCTAGGTGGGAATGTAGGCTGTGAGGAGGACACAAAGAGGCTGCAAAGAGATGTAGATAGGTTAAGTGAGTTAAGAAACAAGATTGCAGATGGAGTATAATACGGGGAAGTGTGCGGTTATTCACTTTGGTAGTAAGAATAGAAAAGCAGAATATTTTTTAAAAGGTGTGAAACTTTTAAATCTTGATGTTCAGAGGGACTTGGGTATACCTGAACAAAGAACACAGAAAGTTAGCATGGAGGTACAGCAAGCATCATAAGATAACCCTCTCATCCCAGGAACCAATCTAGTGAACCTTTGCTGCACTGCCTCCAATGCAAGTATATCCTTTCTTAAATATGGAGACCAAAACGGTGCAGAGTATTCCGGGTGTGGTCTCACCAAAGCAATTAGGAAGGCAAATGTCATGTTGGCCTTTATTGTAAGGGGATTGGAGTAGAAGAATAAAGAGGCCTTGCTACAATTGTTCAGGGCCCAAGAAGTGCTCCCATTGGCGGTGATGGTTGCCCCTGTGGCAAGACCTCGCCAAAATCTCTCCCTTACTAACTGCAACCCCCCCTCCCCCTCAAACCCCTCACTGGGGTCTGGCTGACCGGCCCCGGTGAATCCAACTCCATTGACTTGGATTCTGGGGTCTCCTCCATGTTCACTGTGGCAGGCCTCCTGCAGTACCGGCAGTGGCCACCCCTCCTGTCCACTGTGGAATTTGGTCAGGGATCCGAATTAGGGCTGGAGTGGGGTCACCACCCCCTCACTTTCCCGCCCGTTGTTGGGACCCCTGCACTTGGGGTAAGCCCATAATTGCTCAGTATAAAATGTCGTGTATGCCTGCCCAGTTTCATTGTTGGCTGAAAATGACCATAACAAGTTGGCGGGCCACAAAATGGGTGAGGCTGTATCATAATGGATCTTTGATCCATTTGCTGCCCCAGCACTTGGGAAACTGACCAAATACAGAAATCTGGTAACAGTTGAAAAGAAAAATAATACCTTTATGGACCCACTAGGATTCCTTTGTAGAATCTCTGGAATCCAGGGGTCTCCAGATTGAAAACCTATGCTTATAGAGATTGAAAAAGAGTAAAAAGTAAACAGAAAGGTAAAGGGAGAGGAGCAAAAATCATTTAAAGGCCAGAAGTCAAACAGAGAGACAGAGAAATGGAGGAACTTTACAATACATGTTGCCCCTGAGTTATAGGAGGTCAATGCATTAAGAAACTGAAGGAAGTGAAGTTTCATAAGGCACAGAAGGAATACAGACATATGAATACTAGGCGAAACAATGGAGAAGCAAGGCATTGGTGGGTTAAACCTTGCAAAGCTTATTGAGGGTTGTCACTAGCAGATTGCAAGATAGCTATTGTGATTCCAATCTTTAAAAAGCTCAGAGGTGCAATGCTGGGAATTATAGGGCTGTTAGTGTGACATCTATTGTCAGAAAAATACTAAAGTTTGCAGTAAAATAAACTATTCAAGAGCATCCAGAAATGGCAAACCAATATATCCAAGCCAATAAAGCTTTACAGAAGACAAGTCCTAGCAAACAAATTTATTGGCATTCTTTGAAAGAAGCAGTGGGTGGATAAAGGTAAGGATGACTTTCAGAAAGTATTTCTTAACATCCCACAAGATTTGTGGCCAAAGTGAAAGCTCAAAGGACCTAAACTGAGGTAGTAAATTGGATTATTAATTAGCTAGATAATAAGAAACAGAAGGTAGTTATTAAGTTAATTGAGTGCTTGTGACCAGCAGAGTCCCTCAGTGAACAGTCCCAGAAAACTCCATTGTTCATAAATTTATTAATATCTAACAGAGATTTCCAGGAAGCTGGATTTAATTCAGAAATGCAGTTAACATGTGGGCAGATGAATTATAAATTGCATTTACCATACCAGTTAATGCATACTGTGCTAAAATAATAAACATGATCACAGTGTGGAGTGTAATATTACACAGGTTGCAGTAAGGAAAAGATTTAAGTGTATTAATATGATGGATCTGAGGATCTATCCTGGTTCATATATATTTTTGAAATAAATTTAAAACTAGGCCAATGCCCTGGGATTTTTAAAAATGGACATGAGTCAGCAATTTCCAAGACTGTTGTTTCTGTTGCTTGGAATACAATGCTGGATTGTTTGGTTTGATGCATTGTAATCCTTTACAAACTACTAACCAACTTCTGCATCCTTTGCAGGACAGTGGAGATTTCACTTTTTTCATCCCTATCAGAAAAGTACAAAACAAGGAAGCTGTTAAACACAAGCACCTTGATTGTGATTGCAGTCTCATCGTGGGGTCTTCTGCTGATCTGGACAGCTGTCTCTGTAATGGTTGAACCAACAAAAATGAGTTTGTTTTGCAAAATATAGTCAAGTGCACTTTGAATAAGCACTGTCTGGTGAAAGTATTTTTTAATTCATTCTTGGTATACGAGTATCACTAACAAGACCAGCATTTACTGTCCATCTCTAGTTGCCCTTGAACTGCCAATCAATATGGTATGTGAGCCATCTCCTAGTGCTGGTCTTTGTTTTAGCTCTGATGGCCAATTCTGTCTTGAGATGCTGGGAATAAATGGGACAGCTGCTTCAGTTCAGGTGATTCAACCATTTAGCTCCAGTTCCGATGAAAGGTCACTGACCTGAAATGTTAACTCTGCTTCTCTCTCCACAGATGCTGCCAGACCTGCTGAGTATTTTCAACATTTTTTGTTTTTATTACTATTAGACACCTACCTTGCTTAGAGGCGCAGGCAGCACTGCGGACCGCTAACTTTGCAGTCCCTAACAGGCTGACGCGACACCAGGATTCCAAATTTGGACAACACAAGTCCTTACAGCGCCTGCGTTGTCCACTCCTGGAAAAAAGAAACATGAAGCAGTAAGATGAGCCCCGCAGTAGCGTTATTTAAAGGATCAGCACCCTGATTGCAGGTAAATAAAATTTATAGAACTTTTTCTATGGGAAATTGTCTGAAAGTACTCGAGTGTTTTTGGATGTGTTTTGGTCCATTTGCGAGAGAGTGTTACCATATCCTCATAGGGATGGCAGAGGAGTAGGTGACCTGTGCACACAAAGACCTCAACAGGTTCCGGGGCAGCAGTGATAGTGCCTCTGGGTCTATAGGACGACAGGGAGATGGAGCAGAGACTGTGGAGAGGGAAAGCTCTGTGTCGTGCCCTCTGCCAGGTTGGAGCCGGACTCCTCCATGCACCTTGACAGTGATAGGAAGCTCTGTGGCAGGCCTGCCAATCCACTCAGCATCTTAGTGTGCATATCCAGTCAGCATTCTTCTGCATGCCATCCCATCCTCATCTGAGTCCCCTGTATCAGAACCCGTCTGTCACTTCGCCCTCCTGGATGCAGGCCATTTGTGCCTGGTGACTCACCATATACTGATCCTAATTCTATTCAAGGTAGGTGTCAGTGTCTGAGCTAGTGGCTGCAAGTGTTAGCGAAAGTGATGAGGCCTCTTCGTCAGTGCTGTTACTCTCTCTCCTCCTCCTGGGGCTACTGTGATTAGGCAGGTGGAAGTTCTTGGGTGTCCAAAAGCAGGAACTTGGAATGGGCAGGTCAGTGTAAGGGAAGGTGGCATGGGGTGGGAAGCAAGAGGTCCATGGTGACACAGCAGGTTGCTCATCATGCCAGGATAAGAATGTGCTGGGAATTGAGAAGGGGCATAAGGCAGGAACAAACTGTCATCTTCAATGTTCTCAGCAATGTTGGATGCCATGGACCCCATCTCAGCTGGCCCGTGATGCAGAAAACCATCTCTTCCACAGAGCTCAGGAGATGCAGGCATCCTTGTCTCCAGCTGTCTCTGCTCTTTCTACTGTGGGCCACCTTGTCCTGCAAGAGAGAGGGTGAAATGTCAGTGGTTGGGTTGCACTGTATTTTGGTGAAGTACAGGCAACAGTTAAATAACTGGAGGTATGTGGAACCAGGGAGAGGTGGGTGTGAGGCTGGCAGTTTTGGTAGGTGTGTGAGGGTGAGATGGAGTATCTGGATTTTAGGTGTGAATCCTGAGTGCCAGGGAGTGCTGCTGGGTGAGTGATGGGTGTGGTGCATTGTGCAGCGTGAGAAGCTGATGTTGTGGAGGGTAGGAGATGTCATGTGATGATGCATTTACTGACGTTGACCATCCGCTTGAGGTCAATAGACTTGTAGCATTGAACCCTTGTGGTCCTTGGGACTTGACCTTCCTGACCACTTGCTCCCACTCCCTTCTGAGGGTGGTCCTTGAGGGCCTCCTGCTCCCCCAACCCCACAACCCCCTGAGAGATCATGGTGTCTCTCCTCCGACTCAGCTGCACCACTAATGCCTACAGCATCGCATCCATCACTATGGATCCCTCTGCTTGCCTTGGTTTTCAGTTTGCAAGAATTTCCATTGCAGTAGTTTTTTTTTGTGCAGCTTTCCTTTAAGAGGCAGCCTGCCTTTAAGAAAAAGCAGGCTGCCTGCACCTCATGGTCTGTTGCTATGATGTTGGTGCCTCCTGCTGTGTGCAGAGTAGGCTGATACCATTGAGAAGAAGAGATCAGCTCTGCAGCCATAGCAACCTGCGCAGAAATCATTCAGATGAGGCGCCCAGATGAATTTTCTGGCTGACCCAACTCAATTTTGATTGGGTGTGGGCATGCTGTGAATCGTGACCCCCACAGCCAAAAATTGAGGCAAATGAATTTTGCACCCTATAACCTGACAGCCTATATTTGTCTTATAACCTGAGTAAAAGAATTATATCTCTTAGAATAAATTACAAGAATCTTTAAATGACTTGTTATGTTGATATTAGAGAACAGCTACGTGTAAAATTTAAGCAGTGCATTGCTTTCTAATCTATTGCTCTTTTTGTGCATCTGTACAATCTTACAGGCTGGAACTTCCGTCACCCTTCAGGCACATTCCTGCTATAACTCTAATGGGAGTGAGCCAGTAGAGTTGCAAATAAGTTTGGATACAGCAAATCCTGCCTTTACTTCAGGCATTCCTTCGGGATGTTGTTCCTCACAGGGCCAGCAGAGTAGGAGTGAGTAGGACTGATAGCAGGGACTCTTAACACCAGAACCTTACACAGCGCCAACCTCACCGTCAGTGGGTGCATCAGTGGGGGCAGCATTCTGGGCTGCCAAACAATGGATGTGTACCTTACCTGTGGGTCCAGGCCAAGATCTGGGACCATACAGGTTCTGCCAGTAAGCGGTGAGTTTTTGGCCATGTTGTAAAGGGAGTTAATGGAAACATTCTTTACATGTAACCCAAAATCCCACCCCATCTCCTCCACCCCACAGACTGCCAGAGAGGAGAGAAGATAATTTGAATTCTACATGCCACTTCTTTTGATTTTATTGTGAGAGATGTGATTTCTTGGTAAAAGTAAGCCTCGCTCACGATCTGCTGCATCCTTTGTGAACACGTTTTCTACTTGCAAAAATATGAATAATTGCTTTCAGGTAGGTGACTTTTCAAAATATATTTATTTAACTTCTGGAGACACCACTTTAGATTGAAAATTTGGGGCTGACATTAACGTTATTACCAATTATTAAATCAGTTTGGCTGACTCCAGCACAATATCTTTACACCAGCTCAGAATTGAAATGAAAACAAGCCGGTAACTACTACTCCGCTTTTTCCAGCATTTTCCTTTTGGTTGCTGCTCGGGGAGCTGGGTTGGGATCCTATTGCTGACTGTCTGCTGATCAGCAACTCGGTTACAGAGATAACTCTGCAAGGTCCCGAAGTTGCTGTTTTTTGTTTCATATTGTGTTCAGCCTCCAACCGCTTCCTACAAATTCGCACTTATCATTTTTAAAGAGGTAAGTATCCCACTATTGTTAAAGGCGCAGCACACACTAATCATATAAACAATTGCAGCATTACAATTACCAAATAACGTACATGTTTTCCTACACCAAATTTTTGTATAAAAGATGCCTAATAAGGCAGCACATGTTATATTTGTATTATGGGGAGGCGGTGGCGTAGTGGTAATGTCACTGGACTAGTAATCCAGACACCCAGGCTAATGCTGTGGGGACATGGGTTCGAATCCCACGACACCAGATGCTGAAGTTTGAATTCAATTAATAAATTTGGAATTGAAAGCTGGTCTAATGGTGACTGTGAAACCATTGTCGATTGTTATAAAAACCCATCTGGTTCACTAATGACCTTTAGGGAAAGAAATCTGCTGTCCTTACCTGGTCTGGCCTACATGTGACTCTAGACCCACAGCAATGTGCTTGACTCTTAAGTGCCCTCTGAAATGGCCTAGCAAGCCACTCAGTTGTATCAAACCACTACGAAGTTGAAGAAAAGGAATGAAACTGAACAGACCACCTGGCATCGAGCAAGGCACTGGAAACGACAATGGCAAACCCAGTGTTGTTGACCCTGCAAAGTGGGATCTTGTGCCAACATTAGGAGAATTAGGAGAGCTGTCCCACAGACTAGTCAAGCGACAGCCTGACACAGTCATATGCATGGAATCATACCTTACAATGTCCCAGACATCACCATCCCTGGCTATGTCCTGGCCCACTGGCAGGGCAGACCTAACAGAGGTGGCGGCACAGTGGTATAGTCAGGAGGGAGTTGCCCTGGGAATCCTCAACATTGACTCTGGACCCTATGATGTCTCATGGCATCAGGTCAAATATGGGCAAGGAAACCACCTGCTGATTACCACCTGTTATATAATTGACTTTAAGAGTAATGTTCCTTTAAGATCTTAGTATACTAATGAGTCAATTACTAGGATTCAGTCATGTGACTCAGAGCCAGCATCACTCTGCAACTGTAACACCTAGAGGAAAGTTCTGTAAAATAGTTAGCTCTGTACTGTATGTAATATTTAGCTCTAATAAACTTATTTGAGATCTTCAACCAACTGGACTCCATGGATCTCATTCATATTGCATCAGACAACATAAAAGAACTCATTATATGGTGGCAGCAGTGGTGAGAAGACAAAGTCTGAGGTTGAGGACCACAGTTAAAACAGATCTGAAAACAACCTTTCCTACAGCCAGTAGAGAGAAAGTTCAAGGAAAATACTGGCTCAAACAGTGAAAATGAAGAACTTACCTCATGCTGTAGAAGATAGAGCACAGAATGACAGGCTGCGAGGCAATCGGGTGAGGTATTATGCCAATGGTCAAGGGATACTGCTTTAAAAAAAAGCTTTGAAGTCCTTCAAAGGACCTGAAAGATCCTGTAAAGTTATGGAAAGTGCTGGAAGATCAACTCCGATTAAGAGTGAACTTTTGAGATCACCGCCTACAGGCAACAGCTACAGGAATCAATAGACCAGTTCATCAGTAGATGTCATAGTAAGGGCAACGAATGCGACTTCTCAGAAACTGAGCTGTTGGACCAACTAATGGAGCTAGTGATTGTATCGACACCCATTGAAGCATTTCAGAAAGGCCTCTTGGGGAAAAAGAAAGGTCACAGCATTAATGTGCTACTGAAAAATGGCAGGAAATATGAAGCTATTATAGCTGGACAACAGTGCTTGCAAGCACGAGATGCAGCCAACAGTATTGACACCATAACCAGGTTGAAAAGAGCACGCATGCTGTGTGGTAAGTGTGGTCTGTCCAACTCAGGGTGAAATTGCCCTGCATTTTGTGACTTTTGCAGGGCATGTGGTGCAAAACGACACTGGGCCCGCCTGTGCAAGAAATCTGGCTCCAAAGATGTGGCCAGAAGCCGCAGCAGGACACAGACAAACAGAAGACAGGCGTAGCAAGACGGCAACAGCAGCAAGGAGAGTGCCAGAAACCTGTGTAAATGCAAGCTGTCCACAGTGAAACACACCTGAGACAAGACTCAACAAGGAGTAATTCTCAGCCAGAAGACGAACAGGTGTTCCACATTGTGAAGCTGACACATCACGTTGATGAAGTCAAACAACTGGAAGCTTTTGACACTATTAACATCACATGCCCAAAGAATGCTGGCAAAAATACACTCAGGGTCAAGATTGACATTGACACTAGTACAAATATCCTACCAGGTCGAACACTCAAAAGATATGTACCGAAGTCATTGGAAATTAATGATACAACTGACAACTGCCAAGTTATCTGCATACAACGGATCGCCCATTCCTTGCAGTTGCATACTAACAATGCAATGCAGCTATGGCAAGTCGGCATGGAAACCACAAACATTCTATGTTGTAGACACGAGCGGACCAGCAGTGGCAGGCCGAAGAGCATGTAAGGACCTCAACATCATAACCATCCATGAGGTCACCAAGGTATCAATTACAGCAGAAAAGACCAAGCACTGAGTCACAGTTCCTCCAGGATCTGGTTTGGATTTTATCAGCTCCTTCTCAGAGATGCCACACCAAGAGAATGAAGATCCAAACTCAGATGGTGAAAGTTCTTTGTCCACACGCAGTGTATCTCTGCGCTCCAGTGACTCAGAAGAAGAGTTTGATGTTGTCACTACTGAGAAGCAAAGTCTGGCAATGGGGAGCATTACCGAGAGGAGATCTGCAAAGATCGGAACCCCGCTCGTCGACTCTGGCCAGCATCAAACGGTGCAGTTGGAAATCCAACAACCAGCACAACTATGCTGCACCTTCACTTCTTCTGCTCTCCAGAGAACTGCCAGCACCACAATGAGCCAAAACGGACAGGTACCTCCATGAGGCCAAGTACTCCTCCCCAACAAGTCCTCAATCCGGAGCCCCAGGCGTTCAGACACAGATGATGAGGAGAGGCGAAGGACACATAATGTCCTGAAGAGGAAATAATTGAGCATTGTCTGTCAGCTCTTTGAGATGAGGTGCTGGAACTTTCCAAGAATGACAAGGGCCAGAATTTAATGCTGGGTGGATGGGAGCCGGACTCCGACCTAAATGCGAACGTGCTTCCGCCCAGCCTGGGGATCTGTCCCGTATCTTACGGATCCCCAGGCTTTAATTGGCCCGAGGCAGGACTTCCACCCACTTGAGGGAGGAGGTCCCGCCTCAGTGAGCTGCCGGCCAATCAGCGGGCTGGCAGCTCTTAGTCACAGCAGCGCCACTGGGAGCGGTGGCCACTGCTGGGACTTCAGCCCAGCCGACCGAGGAGGATACCAAGGAGCCGGGACTGAAGGTAAGTTTGGGTTGCCACACCAGAGGAATCAGTCGTGCCCTGGTGAGGCTAGGGTGGTCATTTGGGGGGAGGGGGGGGGGCGTCTTGGATCCTGGGGTTGGGTTGGGAGGTGGGGGTGGCCCTCCCAATTGCCAGGCCCTCCTCCCCCCCAGGGTGCGGAAAGGCCGGCAGCTATAGCTGGGCAGTCTTTCACGTCCCCAGCACACCCGCTTGCCATGGGTAAAATACCCGTGGAGGCGGGCGAGGGCCCATAAATGGCCGTTAAGTGGCCACTTAAGGGTCTTGATTGGCCTTGGGCGCGCGGGCCGTTTCTCACCACCACCCCCCCTCCCCC
This sequence comes from Heterodontus francisci, assembly GCF_036365525.1. Taxonomy (NCBI): domain Eukaryota; kingdom Metazoa; phylum Chordata; class Chondrichthyes; order Heterodontiformes; family Heterodontidae; genus Heterodontus; species Heterodontus francisci. The sequence continues at coordinate 32,230,279 of NC_090378.1, read as the reverse complement.
CGCCGGATCTCCGTAAACTTGGTCGGAGGCGGAATCAGGGCGGTTAGGCCTCCCGGAGCCTGTTGCTGAATCTTACGCCGCCCCATGCCACCATCCGACCCGCTGGGGTGGCGTAAAATTCCGGCCTAGGTTTCAAAAGTTGTCATCTTGAGTAAAGCAACAGAGTATATTAGCAGGCTGAAGGCAGAGCAATGGAAACTGAATGCAGAAAGGGAGAAACTTCAGAAAAAAACAGCAACAGCTGAGACACAAATTCTCAGAGCAAGAGTTGTCAAATCACCAAAATGATATATAGACTCTAATGCTTCCATACTTGTAAATTTTATAATCTATATCCTGTGTAACTAATTTTGATGCTATCTAATTTCATGTGTTTTTACTTTTAGCATACGAGACTTGTCTTTGGAAAGAAGGGGGTGTTATATGATTGTCTTTAAGAGTGAGGTCCCTTTAAGATCTTAGTATGCTAATAAGCCAAGTACCAGGACACAGTCATGTGACTCAGAGCCAGAGACACTCTGCAATTGTAACACCTAGAGGAAGGTTCTGTAAAATAGTTAGCTCTGTACTCTATATAATATTTAGCTGTGATTAACTTGTTTGAGATCTTCAACCAACTGGATTTCAAGCATCTCATTTATGTTGCCTCAGACAGCATAAAAGAACACATTACACAGACCCTATGAAGTGTCATGGCATCAGGTCAAATACGGGCAAGGAAACCATCTGCTGATTACCACCTACTGCACGTCCCCCCCCCACCCCCTCCCACCACCCACCCCCCCTCCCCCCACCTTGGCAGATCAGTCAATCCTTCTCCATGATGAACATCAGTTGGAAGAAGCACTGAGGGTAGCAAGGGCAGAGAATGTACTCTGGGTGGGGGACTTCAATGTCCATCACCAAGAATGACTTGGTAGCACCACTACTGACCCAGCTGGCTGAGGCCTAAAGGTCATAGCTGCTAGACTGGGCCTCACCAATCTACCTGTCACGATTGCATCTGTTGATGACAGTATTGGTGGGACTGGCCACTGCACAGTCCTTAAGGAGAGAAGTCCCATTTTCACATTGAGGAAATCCACTATCATGTTGTGGGCAGTACCACCATGCTAAATGGTCCCTTCCTAACAGCACTGTAGGTGTACCTACCCATGGACTGCAGCGGTTCAAGAAGGCAGCTCACCACCACCTTCTCAAGGGCAATTAGGGATGGGCAATAAAATTTGTTCTAGCCAGCGACGCCCACATCCCAGGAATGAATTTTAAAAAAAGATTTCGAACAGATCTAGCAATTCAAAACAGGGCATCCATGAGGTGCTCTGGGCCATCAGCAGCAGCACAATTGTATTCAACCAAAATCTGTAACCTCATGGTCCGGCATATCCCCCACTCTACCATTACCATCAAGCCAGGTGACCAACCCTGGTTCAATGAAGAGTGTAGGAAGGCATGCCAAGAGCAGCACCAACCATACCTAAAAATGAGGTGTTAGCCTGGTGAAGCTACAACATAGGACTACTTGCATGCCAAACAGCAGAAGCAGCATGTGAAAGACAGGGCTAAGTGATTCCACAACCAACGGATCAGATCTAAGCTCTGCAGTCCTGCCACATCCAGTCATGAATAATGGTGGACAATTAAACAACTAACAGGAGGAGGAGGCTCCACAAATATCCCCATCCTCAATGATGGGGGAGCCCAGCACATCTGTGCAAAAGACAAGGCTAAAGCATTTGCATCCATCTTTAGCCAGAAGTGCTGAATGGATGATCTATCTCAGCCTCCTCCTGAGGTCCCCAGCATCACAGATGCCAGTCTTCAGCCAATCTGATTCACTCCATGTGATATCAAGAAATGGCTGAAGGCACTGGATACTTCAAAGGCTAAATGCCCTGACAACATTCCGGCAATAGTACTGAAGACCTGTGCTCCAGAACTTGCCACACCCTGAGCCAAGCTGTTCCAGTACAGCTACAACACTGGCATTGACCCTGCAATGTGGAAAATTGCCCAGGTATGTCCTGGCAGGACAAATCCAACCCATCCAATTACTGCCCCATCAATCTACCCCCGATTATCAGCAAAGTGATGGAAGGGGTCATCGACAGTGCTATCAAGTGGCACATGCTCAGCAATAATCTGCTCAATGACGCTCAGTTTGGGTTCCACCACGGCCACTTAGCTCCTGACCTCAAGAGTTGAACTTCAGAGGTGAGGTGAGAGTGACTGCCCTTGACATCAAGGCAGCATTTGACTGAATATAGCATCAAGTAGCCCTAGCTAAACTGGAGTCAATGGGAATCAGGGGGAAAACTCTCCGCTGGTTGGAGTCATACCTAGCACAAAGGAAAATGGTTGTGGTTGTTGGAGGTCAATGATCTCAGTCCCAGGAAATCACTGCAAGAGTTCCTCAGGGTAGTGTCCTAGGCCCAATCATCTTCAGCTGCTTCATCAATGACCTTCCCTCCACCATAAGGTCAGAAGTTTGGATGTTCGCTGATAGAGTCATAGAGTCATACAGCACAGAAACAGGCCCTTCGGCCCATCATGTCTGTGCCAGCCATCAAGCACCTACCTGTTCTGATCCCATTTTCCAGCATTTGGTCCGTAGCCTTGTATGCTAGTGCGTTTCAAGTGCTCGTCTAAATACTTCTTAAATGTTGTGATGGTTCCTGCCTCTACCACCTCTTCAGGCAGTGCGTTCCAGATTCCAACTACCCTCTGTGTGAAACAAATTTTCCTCAAATCCCCTCTAAACCTCCTGCCCCTTACCTTAAATCTATGCCCCCTGGTTATTGATGATTGTACAATGTTCAATACCATTCACAACTCAAATACTGAAGCAGCCCGTGTCCAGATGCAGCAAGACATGGTCAACATCCAGGCTTGGGCTCATAAGTGGCAAATAACATTTGCGCCACACAAGTGGCAGGCAATGACCATCTCAAACAAGAGAGAATCTAATGATCTCCCTTTGATGTTCAATGGCATTACCATCGCTCAATCCTCACGATCAACATCCTGGGAGTTACCATTGGCCTGGAATTGAACTGGACCAGACACATAAATACTGTGGCTACAAGAGCAGGTCAGAGGCTGGGAATTCTGTGGTGAGTAATTCACCTCCTGTCTCTCCAAAGCCTGTCCACCATCTACAAGGCACAAGTCAAGAGTGGGATGGAATAATCTCCACTTTCCTGGATGGGTGCAGATCTAACAACACTCAAGAAGCTCAACACCATCCTGGACAAAGCAGCCTGCTTGATTGACACCCCATCCACCACCTTCAACATTCACTCCTGTCACCACTGATGCACAGTGGCAGCAGTGTGTACCATCAACAAGATGCACTGTAGCAACTCACCAAGGCTCCTTTGACAGCACCTTCCAAACCTGCGACCTCTATCACCTAGAAGGACAAGGCAGCAGATGCATGGGAACACCACCACCTGAAAGTGCCCCTCCAAGTCACACACCATCCTGAGTTGGAACTATATCACTGTTTCTTCACTGTCGCTGGCTCAAAATTCTCAAACTTCCTTCCTAACAGATCTGTTGATGTACTTCTCCCCGACATGGACTGCAGCGGTTCAAGAAGGCAGCTCACCACCACCTTCTCAAGGGCAATTAGGGATAGGCAATAAATGCTGGCCTAGCCAGTGATGTCCTCATCCCATGAACGAATGAAAAAAACTAAACAAAATCATACATAACAAGAGATGTTATGATAAAGATTGATTTGTAATCAATTTTTATGATGTTCATTTAATTTGACTTCACATCTATAACTTAAATGATAAAATACCGATTTGATTTTGCTACCAAAATATTCATCTAAACACAAGAAAAATTATTATTTTAGTGTTCAGATAATTAAAAGCTGAAGCATGGTCATGTCAATGTTATTTCTGTCTTATATGGCTTTCTGTTACTCGGTTGGTTTATATTGATGGGGATGGCTGTCATTGATGGTATTTTCATATAAGTGACCCATAGTCTGGACATCCAATATTACTGAAGACCTAAAATAAAATCAAAATACTGCAGATGCTGGAAATTGGAAATAAAAACAGCATTCTGATGAAAGGTCACTGACCTGAAACGTTAACTCTGCTTCTCTCTCCACAGATGCTGCCAGACCTGCAGAGTATTTTCCAGTGCTTTTTGTTTTTATTACTGGAGATCTAGTTTGTGCTGAGTCCTGATGATGTCATCAGGTCTCCATTTACAACTAAACATGCTTTTATATTTGGTGCTTTTACAGTTCTTGTGATAGGAGAGTGACATCTGTACCTTGACTTCCCTTGTTTACATTGTAAAATCTATTACTGTATCCCAGCAATAGAATCATGGGTCCATGAAAATCTGGGTCTACAAATCAGCTGACAAGATAAAGGAAGATGGTTTTAGCACTTTTAACCTAGGGAGCTGTCATGCAGGCCCCCACCTTCCAAGAATGAGACATGTTAATATTGTCATATGAACATTGATTTTAAACTGTTGCTGTGAAGAAGAAAAGGCCTGTTACAAGGGCTGCCAGACACTTTGATGAAAAACATTTGCATACTGACAGACAGTGCTTGTGGAGACCAAGGACCATTCCCTGCCACATTCAACCCACAATGGATTTTGATCACCAGACATTGAAGGTGGAGTCAAATTAAATGAACATCATAAAAATTGATTATAAATCAATCTTTATCATAACATCTCTTGTTATATATGATTTTGTTTAGTGTTTTTCATTCGTTCATGGGATGAGGACATCACTGGCTAGGCCAGCATTTATTCCAGAGACTGTTAAAGTGATATAGTCCATAAAAGCCAGGACTGATTAAACCAGCTGGTCACATGATTAACTGGCTGGTCCAGGGCTTTTTGAACTAGCCACAGAGTTTTTGAACTCAGAAAGACTGTTTGCTCCTGGCGTGAGAAGACCTCTCCTGTCTGCTCCCATCTCTTTCTCACAAGCCTCTGGACCCACTGAGGACACATGACCTTCAAGAGAGAAAAGTTTCCTACATCGAACAATGCTTAAGAAGAATACTGGGCCCCAACGAAAAGCAAGAGCTACCTACAATCAAGGACTTTACTGCGAGCTCCAAGAACAGTGACCAAAATCATCTTCAGATATTGCCTCAAACTCTTTCACTTTATTTCTTCTGCTCTTTTCTTTCTCTATCAGCATGTGTGTATCGCATATGCATGCTAGCGTGGGCGCATCGCGTATCCGTAGGCGTTAACCGAATTAGAGTTTAAGTTTAATAAAGTTCAACCTTTTCTCTTGAAACATAAGAAAACCTGTTTGGCTAGTTTCTTTGCCTTATAATTGGGAGTTAGTGAACATGGATTCACTAAGGGGGAGCTAAAAACATGATGTGTTTAAAATTAAACCTATTTACGGTAAGAACAGGTGAAGGCTGACAATGAAACCTAGACCCCTTTCTCACCTGGTCGTAACAGAAATTTGGGGGCTACCCAAATGAGAGAAATTGGAAGTAGGAAGCCAAATTGTTCCCAATCAAAAAGGAGCAAGATTCCAATACAGGTTTTCTTGTGGTTGTGTGCTTTTGAATACAAACATGTCTGCAACTGATGCTAGTAACTCCCCAAGCCAGGGTGAAGTAACTCGGGATAAGGTAAAGGCACTGTCTATGGAGGAGCTGAGAAAAATGGCTGAGCCGTGTGGGATCACTGTACGTGGCAAGGCTAGGAAGTCTGAACTCCTGAGGCTAGTGGACAACCATTTTTCCCTTGAATCTGAGGAAGCAGAAACAGGGTTAGAAGTAGATCCCAACAGGGTATTGCTAGCAAAGCTACAAATGGAACAGAAGAAACTTGAAGACAGGGAAAGAGAAAGAGAAAGGGAGAGACAGGAGAGAAAGAAAGAGCCTTCCAGAAGGAACATGAAGAAAAAGAGAAGCAGGAGAGAGTGAGAGAGAGAACCTTCCAGGAATAATACGAAGAGAGAGAGCTGAAGCAGCTTGAGTTAACTAGGGGACAACAGAGCAACCCCAGTGAAAGCATTGCAAATATGCAGGAGCGTAATTCAGGGCTGGGTACAGAATCGTTAAAACTATCTCAACTAATCCCAAAATTCATTGAGGAAGATGCGGAAGAGTTTTTGGTGTCCTTTGAGAAACTGGAAAGGCAGCTAGAATGGCCAGCTGAGACCTGGCCTCTTTTATTACAAAGCAAGCTAACTGGAAAAGCCCATGAGGTTTATTTCCTGTTGCCAGTTCAGAGTTCATCAAATTATGAACTGACAAAAAGTGCTATCCTCGGGGCATATGAATTAATACCCGAAGTCTATCGCCAAAAGTTTAGAACCCTCAAGAAGCAAGCTAATCAAAGTTATCTGGAGTTTGAAAGAAATAAGCAGCTTGCTTTTGACCAGTGGCTGAGAGCTCTTAAAGTACAGCTCAGCTCTGAGAATCTACGGTAAGACCAGGTGAAGGCTGAGAGGGAACCCTAGACTTTCTGACCTGGTCTTATCAGGAGCCAATACACAGGATTCACTGTCTTATGACCAAAACTGCAGAACTAACAAATATTAAAGCATGGAACTTCATTTCAGTCCTTATTGGAATGTGAATCAACCTTAATTTGGAATGGAAGCAGGAGGGAAATTAATGGGGAGAGGGGTGCATGGAGAACAAGGATCTTTGAGCACCACATTCTGGATCTGCTTTTATAGCCATTGGTAAACTCTGGGACGAAGTAAGTATAGCTTCATGTGGCCTGTTCAAGATTAAATAAGCCATTAACAAGGTTTATAAACCAGCTGTCTATCTATATTGGTTTGTGTTTGAAAAAATAATAACTCATGATTTTTCTACCAAATTTCTTGATTTTTCGGAGTTTGCCTGCTGATTTATGTCACAGTGGGATTGGCATTACTGTGAATTGGTCCTAGTCATGAAGCTTAATGGCCTTTTCTTCTTCCTATTGTAAGTTCTTTTCAAAATTACAAGTCAAATTGAAGGGAAAGTGGAGAGGTTTGTGATTCCTTGTGACCTTTCTACCTGTCAGATTGTGCTGCCTTCCTAATGGTAATATAAGCTCAAAATTCCCAGTCAATTTGCACCCACAAAATGGCACAACTGCCGCATTTTACCAATTTCTGCCTTAAAAGATTGGGGAAATTCAAACTTATGCTCATTCTCATGCTATGAGCGAACGACTTTGATCTTTTGAACCTGTTGAACAAGACTTTTCACCTAATCCTTGATTTCTCATTGGAGTTATCCTTTCCTACCCCTGCTCCCCTCACCCCCCGCCATCCGAACGTGTGTACAAGGCAAATTTCCCACATTTATGTTGGGTCAGAACAGTATAAAAGTTACACTGAAATCTTACTAGCACCTATTTCCTTTGAATTTACGATTGAGATTGACATAAGCAATTCCTGTCTTGGAATTCAGTTTGACTTAATACCAGATTTACACATTTAATGAAAGATGCATTTAACAAATGACAATATATCAAATGGAGACAGGATTGCACTGAACTAGTCGTGAGATGGTTGCCAAATAAATACAGAAAACAAAAATTTACAGCATCAGATTTTCTCATGGAGTGAAATAACAATTAGAATTGTCCCTCAGCACCACAGGGGCCAAACTAGATGGCTGATTTTGGCCACATGCACAAAAGAAAGACAAAATAAAACTGAACAAAATATAGCCGTCATTTGTAAAATGGTGTTTTGGTATGGCTTAGATACAACTTAGCTGCATAGGTCAAATGAATAAATACTATTTTAGTGCTGATGTTTGTGCATTGCTCTGTTAAATGGGTTTAGGACTATCAGTTTTCACTGTATTGCAAATAAATCGACAAAAGTAACAGTGACATATATTCAAAGAACTCCAATAAATGTGAGCCAAAACACTTACATGATATCCTGGATTTAAATTATTTGTTAACTTGATCACAACAAATGGTTGGTAACGATATATTCTGCACAAATGGTGTAGATTAGTAAATTCCGCTTACAGAGTAAGAAGGAAGGATAATTCATAGTTGAAAAAGAACAAACACAAGTGACCTTTTTAAATGAAAGTGCAAAATTATTAGTAAACTAGAATTCTCAGATCACACGAAAAGTAAAGGCCAATCAGACTTAAAGCTGCTAACGGCAATTTGTTTTTGAATAGTCAGATGCGAATATTAGTGCAAACATTTATTCTCTACAGTAACATTGGCAAAGAATTGTGCTGTTAGATTGGAAATTTGCTTATTATTATTCTTGATTAGTTAAGAAGAGTGAGAGAGAGAAGCCAAGTAACTACAAGCCTGTCAGTTTAATGTCAGTTGTTGGGAAGCTACTAGAAACTGTCAATACATATAGCGGACTGAGCACTTGATCAAATATGAGCTGATCAGAGAGAAGCCAACATGCTTTTGCCAAGGGTAAATTATGTCTGATTAACCCAATTGAATTTCTTGAGGAGGTCACTAATAATGCATGCCTATGGATATTATCTATGAACTTCCAGAACTCATTCAATATAGTTCCACGCAAGAGATTATTAGCAAGAATGAGAGTGCACGGAATTACAGGGAGCCTTTTGTCTTGGGTTGGAAATTGATTGGAGGTAGGAAACAGAAAGTAGGGATAGAAAGTAGGTATTCTGATTGGTGGGATGTGACAATTCGTGTTCCCCAGGGATCTGTTCTGGGACCTCAACTTTTCACTATATTTACTCATGACTCATGAGTGTGTACCATCTACAAGATGCACTGCAGCAACGCACCAAGGCTCCTTAGACAGCACCTTCCAAACCCACGACCTCTACCAACTAGAAGGACAAGGGCAGCAAATGCATGGGAACACCACCACCTGCAAGTTCCACTCCAAGTCACACACCATCCTGACTTGGAACTATATCGCCGTTCCTTCACTATCGCTGTGTCAAAATCCTGGAACTCCCTTCCTAACAGCACTGTTGGTGTACCTACCCCACATGGACTGCAGCGGTTCAAGAAGGCAGCTCACCACCACTTTCTCAAGTGCAATTAGGGATGGGCAATAAATGCTGGCCTGGCCAGCGACACCCACATCCCATGAATGAATAAAAAAAACTTGGATGAAGGAATGGAGAGTTTTATATCCAAGTTTGCAGATGACGTTAAATTAAGAGGACAATAAGTAGTGCAGATGGGAGCAGAAAGTTGCAAAGGGACATAGATAAAGGGAGTGGGCAAAACTATGGCAAATGGAGTTCAATATGGGCAACTGGAGACTATCCACTTTGGACCCAAGAAAGATAAATCAGAGTGCTTTCTAAATGGTGAGTAATGAGGAATTGTAGAGGAGCAAAGACATTTGGGAGTTTAAGTACTCAAATCATTAAAAGCCAGTGAACATTGTTACAAGTGCTTCCATTTATTTTTGTTAAATTTTGAAGATTTGTGTTTTAAAACTGAAAAAGAGTCCATGGATGTTTTTTGTACAAGGGCCACTGAGAGGTCTTGACTGTAACCAGTTACTGGAAGGCACCTGTCTTCAAATACCCAGCAGGGGATGTTTTTGACTTGGAGAAAGATGTTTACATACGTGACAGGTCATGATTTATAGGGATCAGGAGACTTGATTCTTGTGACATTGGTTTTGGTTTCACTTTGGACAGTGAGTTGGGATATGGACAATGGTTTGAAAAGACAGTGGAGAAAACTTGCTAAGAGAGCAAAACCCTACCTCAGTCTGATCCAGCTCTTTGAAAAAGCCTGCTAGTTATCCATCTCCTGAGAAGCTGAGAAGCAAGTGTAAGAAACTGCCTGAATCCTCTGTTACTGCATTTTCCCTGGAAAGCCTGCCCAAACTGATCTTCAGCGTTGCCTGACAAGAACTGTTCTAGGAAGATCCCAGTGACAGCCGTCTATACATATTTGGGACGCCAAACCAAAAAGGACATTTGACATCTTTTCATATCTTCTCTTTTTTTCTTCAAGAATTGGCAAGTATTTTGGCCAAGGTATTCTTTTTTTCTTTTTGTACTCAAGCTCTAAAGAGTAAACCTCTATTTTTTCAGTTATCTGATGTATGTGTGTGTGTGAGGGGCTAAGGTAAAAAGGGAACTTTTATATTACGATCAGTATGTTTATGTTTTGCTTCATTATTGATCAAGACTTGTTTTATAATAAACTGATAATCTGTTGTTTATTAAAGAAATCTGGTTGGTGTGTTTTATTTTGGGATAAAAATGGAGTCTATGAATGACCGTATCGGTAAGTGGGAAAATTCAAATATATGTTGTGACCTGTGGAGAAATGGAACAAGAATAAACAGTGCACTCCTCCCGCCTCAGTCATAACAACATGTAAAAAAGACAATAAAAAAAGGCTAATGGAATGTTGACCTTTATCTCTAGAGGGATGTTTCAGTTGTACAGAACCTTGGCCAGACCCCATGTGTAGCACTGCACTCACTTTTAGGCACTGAACCTCAGGAAGGATTAATAGTCTTAGAAGAGTACGGTGCAAATTCACCAGAATGATACCATGGCTTCAGTGGGTTAAATTAACAGGACAGGTTGCATAAAGTTGGCTTGTATTTCCTTGAGTACAGCAGATTGACGGTTGATCTGATTGAAATGTTTAACATGCCAAAAGGATTCGATTGGATGGATAGAGAGAAACTATTTCCTCTGTGTTATATACTTGGAGGAACTTGCAAAAGAAAAGCAGATACCAAGATGGCCCGATCACATGCTTAATGATGTCATTACACACTGGTCATGCTCATAATATAGGAATATATTACACTGCTTCCCCGTTTTAAATATCTCTTTTTTTCAGTAAACTATTTACAGGTACACTAACTATACAGTTTCAAAAACAAAACAAATCTTTGACAATATGCACACTTGGCAAAATAACAACTGACTCTTTTTCTTTAAACAATATCTATAAATCAAGTCTGTCAACTGGTTTATGAAGTCTTCATAATCTCACAGGTTGTGGTATCGAGTCAGGTTATGGACTGTCTGGTTTCAGTTCAGGACTTACGGAAGATCTTATTTCTTTTTCTGAAACTGGTACTTCAGGGTCTGAAGTCTGAACTGGTTCACACTCTGGCAAAAGCTCGCTATCATGTAGGTCATGGTCAAGTTTTGGATCATTCCTCACAGGGATCATGTGATCTATGTGGTCTCTTTGAAATGGTAGGGTCACCCATGACTATGGTTCTAAAGAAGTATTTGACAGTTTATTCCTGCAGTCTTGACAAATGGTGCATTTGCTAACCGATAATTCTAGATCACTGTCTAGACCAGGCCAATAAATAAAAGTTCTGGCTATGGATTTCATGCTAACTATACCAGTGTATTCAGTATGAAGTTCTGCCAGAATCATGTCTCTTAAAAAACTAGGTACTAACACTCTGAGACCCCACTTCATGCATCCCTGTTTACATGACAATTCATTACGATGATTGTGGAACGGTTTCAGTTCCTTCTCTGTACACCGGTCAAACTCTGTCCAACTATTAAAAATCTGTGTGTAGGCTCTTTTTAAAACTAGGTCTTTCTGAGTTTCAGCTGCAATTTAGGTTTCATTGATTAGAAAGTCCTCATCCACAACTCCTATTGTGAAGATTGCACCTTCAAAGCCATATTTTGTGCCTTCATGTAGCAAACATGACAGTATGTCAGCTATAGCATTCTTCTTTGATCTACAAAATTCAATGTTATAGTAGTACTGTGGGAGACGTACAGCCCACTGCTGCATCCTTGACACTATCATTGTCAGTACTGCAGACTTTGGACCCAGAATAGATACTGGGGTTTATCATCTGTAACTAGTGTAAAGTTTCTACCCAACAAAAACTGGTGAAACTTTTTGATTCTGAAGATGATTCCAAGTGTTTCCTGTTCTCTCTGCATGTAGTTGTGTTCACTCTTGGTCAAGGCACACAACGCAAATGCTATGGGGTTTTCTTGACCATCATCCACAGCATGACTGATCACTGTTCCAACTCCATAGTTTGAAGCATCATATGCTAGCGTCAAGTCACAATTTGTGTCGTAATAAATGACGAGTGCACCACTGATTAAGCTTCTCTAACATATATCATAAGCATCTTGCTCCTTTTCAACTTCACATGGTGATCATTGAGCCTTTTTAACAATTCATCGACAATTGAAGATTCTCTTCCTCTGTTGCAGTTGTGATCAACACACCATCCTGATTGAACAAGCAATGTGGCACTCCTTGCAAAATCTTATCAATTGTAGCTTGGAAGATTTTTCGAGAAGACTTCACACCATAGGGCAGCGTTGTGTAGGTATATAACTCAATAGGCTGGATTTTGTGCCCAAGGCAGGGCTCCTGGTTGCGGACTGAAAAGGCATGGATATCCCGCCTTGGCCAGCTGGAGCCCCTCAGCGTGAGTCTTCGGCGCCGAGCCAATTAAAGCTATCCCTTTAAAGACAGGGATCCCACCTCCAAAAGCTGCCGGCCAGTCACAGGGCTGGCAACTTAGCATTATCAGCAGTGCCACTGGGAACGGTGGCCCCTGCCGGTACTACAGAGGTCTTGGACACAGGCCCAACACTGGAGCCCAGACCTAAGGTAAGTGAGGCGGGGTCGCCAGAGCCAGACCAGCAAGCCCCAGCAAGGGGTGGTGGGAGGGGGTTGGATATTTATTGGAGGGGAGTGGAGTCGAGGGAGGTACAGGGCTGCAGGTTTTCCCAGCGGGGGCCCTCTGTGGGCCACAGATAGCCCACAGAGGAGGGCCCCCCACCAAGCCAACAGGGATGTCACTTTGTTTTACGGGGGGACCTCCCCATGTGGTGGAGGCACTTTCCACCGCTGGTTAAATCCCAGCAGTGGCAGGACGTGGCTGCTTAAGGATCTCAATTGGCCTCTAGGGGCTATCCTGCTCTCAACAAAATTGCGTCGCGACGGCAAGGCAGTGGGCCCTCTACCTCCCGCTGCAATTCTGTAGACCCCCTGCCTCCGAACATGTCTCAGTGGGCCCATAAAATTCAGCTCCATGTATATGTTTATCATGAGATACTACTGACTCCACACTAAGCTGACACATGAGCATGGGACAAATCCAATTTCGTGAAAATCTTGGATCCTGCCAACTCTACATACAAATCTTAAGAAGTTGGTAGTGGATATTGCGCATCAGCCACCGCCTGTTTGATTGTGACTTTATAGTTCCCACATAGCCTGGCTTTTGTGTGGCCTCCTGAGGTGGGGGTGGGGGGAGGTGGGCACAGAGTATCGTGATGGATGGTAGGGAGGGTGTGGGGGCAGAGGATCAGTCGCCTCCCCGTCGCGATGCAATCTTCCCGGGGCTGGGATAGGGCGATAGCCTTCCTGCCCAGAGGCCAATTGAGGGCCTTAAGTGGCCTTTAAATGCCAATTAAGGGCCTCTTCCCACCACTGCTGGGTTCTTACTGGCGATGGGGGGTGTCTCCGTTACGTGGGGAGGACACCTTTTAACAGAAGGCACCCTCCCTGCGGGCTTGGTGGGGTGGGGGGTGGGGGTTCCCTCCTTCGTGGACAATTTATGGTCCACAGAGGACTGCCACTGGGAACCAGTTTACTCCTGGGACCCCCGACCCCGGACTGCACGACCAAACCCCAGCACCCCCCCACCCCCTCACAGTCTTCTGGACTGGCCCCAGCGAACCCATCTCACCTTCCTCTGGTGCGGGCTTCAGTGCTGGGTCTGGATCTGAGGCCTCTACAGTACTGGCAGTGGCCACCGCTCCCAGTGGCACTGCCGATACTGCTGAGCTGCTGGTCCTCCGATTGGCTGGCAGCTCTTGGAGGCAGGATTCCAGTCTTTAAAGGATTAGGGATCTCGGTTTGTGAAGCTTTGATTGAAAAAGACTGGAGGCTCAGTCCGGGTGGACAGGAAACGGCCGAGGCAGGGATTTCCCCCACTTTTTCGGCTCGGCGCCTGGTGCTCCAGCTTCAGCACAAAATCGAGCCATAGTTGTATGGTTTTGACTGACTGGGCCACTACAATTGGGGTTCCCAATCACTGTTGTCAGTTTTCACTAGCACATCATTCCTCTCTAGCTTCCTTCGATCATCTTCAACCTGGGTTTTGAGAGCATAAGGAACCAGCCAAGCCTTTCAATATACTGGTTTTGTATCAGACCTAATTCAGATGTGCACTTTCACACCAATTATTCCTTCGGAGCTGTCCTTGAAAATGTTGCTGTAATTATTCAATAGCTGATCAAGCTTCTTGGTCGTCTCAACTTTGCTGAAAGCCCCACTATCAATATCCTGGAGGGTGACCATTGACCAGAAACTGAATTGGACCAGCCACATAAATACTGTGGCGACAAGAGCAGGTCAGAGGCTGGGAATTCTGTGGCAAGTAATCCACCTCCTTTCTCCCCAAAGTCTGTCCAACATCTACAAGACACAAGTCAGGAGTGTGATGGAATACTCTCCACTTGCCTCGATGAATGCTGCTCCAACAACACTCAGGAAGCTCGACACCAACCAGGACAAAGCAGCCCGCTTGATTGGCACCCCATCAACCACCTTAAACATCCACTCCCTCCACCACCGACGCACAGTGGCAGCAGTACGTACCATATACAAGATGTACTGTAGCAACTCATCACACCTCCTTTGAGAGTACCTTCCAAACCTACTACCTCTTTCACCTAGAAAGACAAGGGGAATGCCACCATCTGCTAGTTCCCCTCCAAGCCACACACTATCCTGACTTGGAATTATATCGCCGTTCCTTTGTTGCTGGATCAAAATCCTTGGACTCCCTTCCTAACAGCACTGTTGATGTTCCTACACCCTAAGGACTGCAGCGGTTCAAGAAGGCAGCTCACAATCTTAAGGGCGATTAGGGATGGGCAACAAATGTTGGCTTTGCCAGCGATGCTCACATCCCATGAAATGAATTTTAAAAATCTGTCTTTTTCTTCTGGTCTAACTTTAGCTTACAAAGCCAGACTTTGCCCATTAACGTTGGTTTGTTGGCATACCTTGCTACAACAATGAGTAATTTGAGGGACTTGCCCTTATATTGGACATTGCACTTCATCTGTCCACATGTTCCTAACACCTCACCAGAGTAGGTTTTCAACTGTACATTGCCGAATTTGCTATTGTACATGTCTCATAGAATGGCAACAGCACGAAGGAGGCCTCTACTCATGATGAACAATCTGCAGCTATATATTTTTAAAAATTCTTTCACAGGATGTGGGTGTTGCTGGTAAGGCCAGCATTTGTTGCCCATCGTAATTGCCCTCGACAACTGAATGGCTTGCGAGGGCATTTCAGAGGGCAGTTAAGAGTCAACCACATTGCTCTGGAGCCACATGGGCCAGACCAGATAAGGACATTGGTAAACCAGGTGTTTTTTTTACGACAATTGATGATAGTTTCATGGCACTATTACTGAGCCTAGCTTTCAATTCCAGACTTTTATTAATTAATTGAATTTAAATTGCACCAGCTGCCTTGGTGGGATTTGAACCCGTGTTCCTAGGTCATTAGTCTGTGCCTCTGGATTACTAGTTCAGTAAAGTTACCACGATGTCACCATCTCCCCTTTTCGATGTGCATATTGATGTACTGTTGATTTACCAATACCTTTGTACAAAATCTTTGTCATTTGAGTGATTGAGAATAATATAAATGCTGTACAGCCCTAGCTTCTCTTTGCTTAGGCACTCTGGATTCACTTCAAGATTGTGAACTCCATCCTTGTTAAGCTACTGTGCTGACCTGCCTGTGCGGTGTGATTGTCATTACAGCGATAACAAGTCACTAAACGTTTATAAACAGCACTCGTCTGATCCGGTCTTCCCACTGTAGACTTGACAGAAACCTTCTGATTGGGGACAGAAGCTGCACTTGTCACTTGTGTCATGCTAGGCCCCCACCTGTCAAGAATGAGACACATTAATTTTGTCATGAACATTGATTTTAAACTGTTACTAGAGTGAGGAAAGGACTTGTTGAACAGATCGGCTGTGGCTGGAAGGGACGTTTGCATATTGGCAGACGGTGTTTGGAAGGACAAAGCAGCCATTCCCTGACATTCAACCCACAATGGACTTTTGATCACCAGATGTTGAAGGTGGGGATCTCGCATTCCAGGTGGACTGCTAAGATGGCCGAATACACAAACAAACATGGACAAACTAAGTGGTCAAATGACTAACCTGCTGGGCAACCTGAGCTTTTTGAATTTGTACAAACAGATTGGGCAGAAAGCGGTTTGCTCCTGGACTGAGAAGATCTCTCCTGTATGCTCCCATCTCTTTCTCACAAGCCTCTGAATCCACTGAGAAAAGTCTCCTCCAGCGAACAAAGTTTAAGAAGAATACTGGGCCCCAATGAAAAGCAAGATCTACTTACAATCAAGGACTCCACAGTGAGCTCGAAGAACCATAACAAAAACTCTTCAGATATTGCCTCAAACCTTTTCACTTTCTTTTCCTTCTGCTCTTTTCTGTCTCTATTTTCATGTCTATGCATGCATGTTAGCATGGGACATGGCCTGTATCCATAGGTGTTAACCGAATTAGAGTTTAAGTTTAAGTTTAATAAATTTCAGCTATTCTTCTTTAAACCTAAGAAAGCCTGTTTGTGCTCCTTTGCCTTATAATTGGAAAGTGGTGAACAAGGATTCATCAAAGGGGGACCTAAAAACACAGTGTGTTTGAAAATAAAACCCTGTTACAGTAAGACCAGGTGAAGGCTGAAAGAGAACCCGAGACCATATTCTCACCTGGTTGTAACACTTGCATAGGATGAAATTCTCGAGCATTCTTCGTTGCCATCTCCATTGTAGAAGCAATCTTACATGCAAATTCAAATATAAGATCCTGTGTGTTCAGTAACGTCGACTGGATTTTTTCATCACTAATCCACATACAAATCTGTCTCGTAATGCATGTTCTAAGAATGTGCCAAAATTGCAATGTAATGATAAATTATTCCGTGTACTCGCCAACTGTTCCACTACTTCTTTGGTTTCTGGTTCTAAATTTGTAGCTTTCCGCTATCTCTAATGGCCTAGGGTTCAAATGTTCCCTCAACTTGGTGATAATTATTTTGAATGGCACATCGTTCGCCTTGTTCGGAGCAAGAAGGTTTGTTAGCGTGCCATATACTTCCAGGCCAATCTCTGTCAGCAAAATTGCTTTCTTGCACTCAAGAATTGCCTTATTCTGAACCTGGGCCTCTTCACTTTCATCTTCGAGTTCTAATGCATTATTAGCTCTGAAGAACATGCCCATTCTTTCAATGTATGAACTCAGTAGTTCTCAAGCTGTATCTTACATTTCTAGCCTTCCAATGTATCCCATGATTGCAACCATTTTGTCCCATTTTCAAATGTAACAGTGACCCTGTAAACGCTTTACTGTGACTGTCTGTAACAGTGATACAGAAGCGAAGTCTGTTGTGTGATTGCCTTTAAGAGTGATGTCCCTTTAAGATCTTAGTATGCTAATGAGCTAAGTACCAGGATGCGGTCATGTGACTACATACCAGTCACATTCTGCTACTGTAACACCAAGAGGCAAGTCCTGTAAATAGATAGTCCTGCACTGTATATACTTGGTAGCTGTTAATAAACCTGTTTGAGATCTTCAATCAACTGAATTCCACGCATCTCATTTATGTTGCATCAGACAACATAAAAAGCTTCTTATTACAAAGTCAACCTAATCAGAACAAACTCACCAAACCACTGTCATTGGTAATTGAATTAGATGGACACGAGGACCCTGCAGAGTCCATTCAGCTGAGTGCAGCCACACATTTTCAGAAACAATGAGCTCAACACAATCTATTTGAAAATCTTCACCATCCTAGCAGGTAGGGAATTAGCTTATTTTGTTCAACACGGCCTCTACTGCCATTTGCTGCAAAATGTTTTCACTTTAATGCCATTTCATTGTCAAAATCTGTTATATATTGGGAAGACCTTGTAAAGAAAGGCAGACACCAAGGTGGCCTGGTCACATGTTTACTGATGTCATCACCCACTGGGCATGCTCATAACATAGATGCTCATTACAATCTGGTGGGAGAATCAAGAACAGGGGGACATAATCTTAAAACTGGAGCAAGACTATTCAGGAGCATAATCTGGAAACACTTTTTGACATATAGGGTAGTACATGTTTGGAACCCTCCCGCAAAAGGCTGTGGATGGTGGGAGAATTTAAGCTTTCAAAACTGGAAAAGATAGATTTTCAAGTTCCTAATTTATCTATGTTCCTCCAAATGAAGTAAATGTATTGGATAGGGTTTGAATTTATATCACAATGATATAAGGTGCTTAAGAAAAGAAAATCATTTTCATACGGAGAAAATTTGAGAAACATCATTGTCCAAAATCAAGATCCAAAATTTCCTTGCTCAAGGTCGATCCTTTGGCCTTCTGAGTTGTTTATGAACTTGACAAATTGCTCGGGTCCTAAATGTCACAACCATTTGGATTCTAAGCATGGCTAATTATAGATGCAGTAAAAAGCACGTGAGGCAATAATTATGCCACTAAGTTCATATGCTAAAGCTTTTGAGGAAGCCATTCCTTGCAGCATAGATGTTCATCATCCCTGGTAGGGTTTTTTAAAGGAAGATGTGGGTTGAGGAGGAGATAGCTGTAGTTCTCAAGTAGCTTATGAATGCAAAGGGTTATAGTAAAGCTAATTCAAAACTTGAAACTTATCATCTGGAATCCAACAGATATATTATCTATTAATTTAAATAGTATGTAATTCGCTTCTTATTTTATCATTTAGAAATTTTATTAATTCATTAATAAAATCATGTAATGTGATACAAGTTTGATTATTTCCAAAATCAATTTCAGCATAATTTCAGAGAGTTGAGACAACATTGGAGTCATTCAATTTCTCACAGATGGTTAGGGCATTTCTTCATTACATTTCAATTAGTTTAGTATTTTTACATTCTGACATCGTCCAACTTGATCCACAGGGTATTTCACCGCAAATTGACACTGGCAAAATCAGCATGCAAATGGACATGAATCAGATGGACACACCCACAGGAAATTCCAAGCCATAAACCTTAAAAAATGCTGACTTCATTACTCTGTGGTCGAGTGCTAATTTTTCAGCTTCATTTCAGGCTCAGGCTCTGTTCTACCTGATGAAGGTTTGGAATGTTTCCTCATCCTGATGGATACTTTTGCAGCAGTAGAATTCCCAACTGGGGGAACTTTGAAATCAAGTCTGTGCAAGTGGTCAATGCTATTTCACTAAATGAGCTTGATCTTGTGACCCTACTGTTTAATATGCTTTTGTTCTATTAGCCATGTGATTCCCTCAATTGGTTTTATAACTCTGCATTGTGATTACTTTTCTAACATTGATTGTAGCAAGTGAACTTATGTTCCGTTGCTCATTGAACCTTTCCCCTGTTCCATTGACTGCATAGTCCTGCAGCAAACTTTCTCCTGTTCCATTGGCTTTCTAACTCTGCAGTCAGTTTGCTTTTGTCCCATTGGCTGCACAGTGTTCACCACTCTTCAGTGAGTAAGCTATGATTCTGTTGCCTGGCTGGACTTTCAGTAAACAAGCTGTCCTGTTTCACTGCCCAGTAATCTTCAAACGTGGCTTCTGTTCCCTGAACCTAGCGCAGATATAACATCAGAGTTATGAATCTATCAGTACACAAGTCGCAACCTAGTGCAAATCTCCATTTACTGCATGACATATTTCTGTACGAGGAAGCTACAAACACTGTATGAAAATGTATTTGGTATGCTGCAACACTCACCGTCAATCTTCTTTGGCTTCCTTGTCTCGAGAGACAATGGGTAAGCGCCTGGAGGTGGTCAGTGGTTTGTGGAGCAGTGCCTGGAGTGGCTATAAAGGCCAATTCTAGAGTGACAGACTCTTCCACAGATGCTGCAGATAAATTTGTTTGTCGGGGCTGTTACACAGTTGGCTCTCTCCTTGCACTTCTGTCTTTTTCCTGCCAACTGCTAAGTCTCTTCAACTCGCCACGCTTTAGCCCCGCCTTTATGGTTGCCCGCCAGCTCTGGCGATCGCTGGCAACTGAATCCCATGACTTGTGATCAATGTCACAGGACTTCATGTCGCGTTTGCAGACATCTTTAAAGCGGAGCCATGGACGGCCGATGGGTCTGGTACCAGTGACGAACTCGCTGTACAATGTGTCCTGGGGGATGCTGCCATCTTCCATGCGGCTCACATGGCCAAGTCATCTCAGGCGCCGC
This sequence comes from Heterodontus francisci, assembly GCF_036365525.1. Lineage (NCBI taxonomy): Eukaryota > Metazoa > Chordata > Chondrichthyes > Heterodontiformes > Heterodontidae > Heterodontus > Heterodontus francisci. The sequence continues at coordinate 32,210,043 of NC_090378.1, read as the reverse complement.
TGGCTTAGTAGGGTGTATATGCTGGGGATGTTGGCCGCCTCGAGGACATCTGTGTTGGAGATATGATCCTGCCACCTGATGCCAAGGATTCTCCGGAGGCAGCGAAGATGGAATGAATTGAGACGTCGGTCTTGGCTGACGTATGTTGTCCAGGCCTCGCTGCCGTAGGACAAGGTACTGAGGACACAGGCTTGATACACTTGGACTTTTGTGTTCTGTGTCAGTGCGCCATTTTCCCACACTCTCTTGGCCAGTCTGGACATAGCAGAGGAAGCCTTTCCCATGCGCTTGTTGATTTCTGCATCGAGAGACAGGTTACTGGTGATAGTTGAGTCTAGGTAGGTGAACTCTTGAACCACTTCCAGAGTGTGGTCGCCGATATTGATAGATGAGGCATTTCTGACGTCCTGTCCCATGATGCTCGTTTTCTTGAGGCTGATGGTTAGGCCAAATTCATTGCAGGCAGCCGCAAACCTGACGATGAGTCTCTGCAGACACTCTTCAGTGTGAGATGTTAATGCAGCATCGCCAGCAAAGAGGAGTTCCCTGATGAGGACTTTCCATACTTTGGTCTTCGCTTTTAGATGGGCAAGGTTGAACAACCTGCCACCTGATCTTGTGTGGAGGAAAATTCCTTCTTCTGAGGACTTGAATGCATGTGAGAGCAGCAGGATAGAGCGTGTGAGAGCGCTACTCAGGATAGGAAAGGGGTCTGATGAGGCGCCGCTATGCTGAATTGTGCCTTTCATATTGTCATGGAATGAGGTGATGATACTTAGTAGCTTTGGTGGGCATCCAATCTTTTCTAGTAGTCTGAAGAAACCACTTCTTCTGACGAGGTCAAAGGCTTTGGTGAGATCAATGAAAGCAACATAGTGGGGCATCTGTTGTTCACGGCATTTCTCCTGTAGCTGGTGAAGGGAGAACAGCATGTCAATGGTGGATCTCTCTGCTCGAAAGCCACACTTTGCCTCAGGATAGACATGCTCAGCCAGCTTCTGGAGCCTGTTTAAAGCGACACGAGTGAAGACTTTCCCCACTATGCTGAGCAGGGAGATTCCACGGTAGTTGTTGCAGTCACCACGGTCACCCTTGTTCTTATAGAGGGTGATGATATTGGCATCGCGCATGTCCTGTGGTACTGCTCCCTCGACCCAGCACAGGCAAAGCAGTTCGTGCAGAGCTGAAAGTATAGCAGGCTTGGCACTCTTGATGATTTCAGGGGTAATGCCATCCTTCCCAGGGGCTTTTCCGCTGGCTAGAGAATCAATGGCATCACTGAGTTCCGATTTTGTTGGCTGTACGTCCAGCTCATCCATGACTGGCAGAGACAGGGTTGTATTGAGGGCAGTCTCAGTGACAACATTTTCCCTGGAGTACAGTTCTAGGTAGTGCTCCACCCAGCGGTCCATTTGCTTGCGTTGGTCAGTGATTGCGTCCCCTGATTTAGATTTGAGGGGGACAATCTTCTTGACGGTTGGCCCAAAAGCTCTCTTAATGCCATCATACATCCCTCTGATATTTCCTGTGTCAGAGGCCAGCTGAATATGACTGCATAGGTGTTGCCAGTAGTCATTTGCGCAGCGCCTGGCTGTTCTTTGTGCAGCGCTTCTGGCAGCTTTAAGTGCTACGGATGTTAACTCGCTGGGGGCTTTCTTGTAGTTCAGCAGTGCGATGCGCTTAGCGGCTATGACAGGTTCCAGCTCTTCAATTTGAGATTGAAACCAGTCTGCATTCCGCTTCACACAATTGCCATTGGTGGTCATTGCTGAGTCATAGATGGCGTCTCTGATGTGGGCCCACTTGGTCTCTGCATCCCCTGTGGGAGTGTTTTGGAGGGCTTTTTCAAGTGAATTTAGAAACTTGCGTAACAGCTGTGGATGAGAAATTCTGCTAGTGTTAATGCGTGGGTGGCCCTTTTGCTTGGAGTGATGCAGCTTTTTTGGTTTAAGTCTAACCTTGCTGCACACCAGGGAGTGGTCAGTGTCACAGTCTGCTCTGTGGAAGCTGCATGTGATTTGAACGCTGTTTAAAGAGGCTCGCCTTGTGACAATGAGGTCCAGCTGGTGCCAACGACGTGATCTTGGGTGCCTTCAAGAAACCTGGTGACCGGGTTTAGTATGAAAGAACGGGTTGGTGATGCAGAGGTTATGATAGGTACACAACTCAAGCAGTCTCTGTCCATTCTCATTCATCCTTCCAATGCCATAGCGCCCAAGGCAGGAAGGCCATGAGTCATGGTCGGCCCCAACCCTGGCATTAAAGTCCCCCAGCAGGAATAGGTGTTCGGTGTTGGGGATGCTACTAATGATGTTATGGAGTTCCTCATAGAACAGGTCTTTAGCTTCAGGTTCAGCAGAGTGTTGGAGCATAGATGCTGAGTAGGTGTACTGGACCAGAGACAATGAGCAGTCGGATGGACAGTATGCGTTCTGAGCCATTTGAGGGTGGCTCTATCACGCTGAGCAAAGAGTTTCTGATGATGAAGCCCACTCCCTGCTGTCTTGGTTCTTCAGGATCCCTACCCTGCCAGAAGAAGGTGTAGTCTTGCTCTCTTAGAGATCCGCTCGCAGGGAGGCGTGTCTCCTGAAGTGCTGCAATGTCCACATTGAGTCTACTGAGCTCGTTGTTGATGATGGCGGTCTTCCGAGAATCGTTGATTTGTGTAAAGTCTTCTGACAGGCCAGGACACATAGTTCTGACATTCCAGCTTGCAAAATGAAGGGCTGGTACCTTCTTTCCGTTCTTTGTCGTGTTGTTTGGTGCGGTGTTACAGTCCACTTGTCGGGCAATGACCCTGAGCTCTAAGCACCCATTGAAGCAGGTGGACTGTGGCGGGACAGAACCTTACTGACCGGGGGCTGCCCGGTTTGAGGCAGGCGGTAGCTGTCCAGTGAGATGCGATGACCTCTCCCACCGACAAAGGCAACCCGTGGCGCCCAATCTCTATGCCAATTGAGCTGGACTTATAAGCCGTAACTGCTGCCTTCCGTGTTGTTTTGGTCGCTGTGAGGCAACTATGGAGTGACCTCTCCATGGTGCATGCCTGGGCGGATGTATGGAGGTTGTGAGTTGCCCAAGCGTCAAAACCCCCCTCTCGGCCTTCCTGGTGGGGTCCAAAGGAGTGCAGAGCATGACGTTTGGCACCAGTATGCCTGCAGGAACTGCCGGAAACATGCCGCCTTCGGGGTTCCGCTCCAGATTTTCTGTTAGGGTTTACTCCCTTAGCCTTGGTCTCTCCCGAGACGCCCACAAGGCAGTGGGGTTGTTAGGGCCCCTACACAGGTGTAGGAGGATGCCGGTGGGAGGAGGTGGAGGGAAGGGAGGAAGGGGGTGCAGGGGGGGGCGTGCGAGGAGGAGGAGTGTGGTGGGAAGGGGTGGAGGGAAGGGGGTGTGGGGGGAGCTGGGAGGGGGGCTGCAGGGGGTAGGGGAGAGGGGTGCAGGGGAAGGGGGTGCGAGGGGAAGATGGTGCAAGGGGGGAGCTGGGAAGTGGGTGCGAGGGGGGTGAGCTGGGAGCGGGGGGAAGGGGGCGGAGAGGGGGTGCAGGTAATAAAACATTGCAAAAGCTCCCACCATTGTCCCTTTTACAATGGTGTACTACTACTGGGATCGGGATTGGGATCCAGGATCCGAGCCGGAGTTGTGGGGTAAGTTTGTGTGGAAACAGCGCGGAGTCGCCGAGTGAGCGGGAGCTGCTGTCGGGACCATGTGGCTGCTCTTCCTCCTGATCGTCGCCGTGGATGGGCTCCCCGAACACAGCCAAGTGGCCTTCCAAGCTTGGCCACAACTGGCAGGGTCTTCATCAGCAGTCCTTTCCCGGATTGCCAGCCATTCGCCCTCTCTCTGCGGTGAATTCCTCTCCCAGCCTTACGCGACCGTCCTGGACGCCGTCATAACACTGTCAATTACATAGACATAATGGGGGTCATTTTGACTTTGGCTGAAAGTGTAAAATGGACGATATTGGATCAACTTCACATTGCACCTCCCCCTATTTTCAGCTCTGTTGGCTTCCTCATTATATCAGCGATGTTATGATGTTATTGCGGCCTGATCTGCAATTTTAGCCTGAGGCCTGAGCGGGGAAGCAGTGTTGGTTTCCCTAACAGACCAAAGTTGCCAGGAACAGAGATGAGGAAAAAAATTTTCTCTCAGAGGATCGTGAGTCTTTGAAACTCTCTTCTTCAAAAGGCGATGGAAGCAGAGTCCTTGAATATTTTCAAGGCAGAGGTAGATAGATTCTTGGTAAGCAAGGAGGTTAAAGGTTATCGGGGGTAGACGGGAAAGTTGAAGTTACAATCAGATCAGTCATGATCTTATTGAATGGCAGAGCAGGCTCGAGGGGCCGAGTGGCCTACTCCTGCTCCTAATTCGTATGTTCGTATGTAACAGCAGATAGGGCCAGAAAATCCCAGCAAGGTAAGCTTTTATTCATTTTTTCTGTTTGCTTGTGTGCCTAGAGGGGCAAGGCCACAAGGAAATCTTAGTGCTACTTTGCTCCAGTTTCTCCCTGCCCCTCGATCGGGATTTTCTTCCCTGTGACTTACCTGACTGCTGGGTACCATTCCTGAGAGCTCTGGAGGTGCCTTCGTACTGCCTGAGCTCCTGTTCCCAACCCCTGGCCAGGCAATGATGGATATGGAAGTGAGGCCAAGGAGTTAAGATCTTACCGGGCCACAGCATGTGATCTTGTCGTCACCCTACCGCTCCCAGCTTCATGTCCCAAACCTGCTCTGAGTTAAAATCAAGGCCAAAGAATTTGAGTGCTGAGGACAGGGGAATTGGAATAAATGAATAGCTGTTTCGGAGAATGAGCACAGGAGCAATGAGCTGAACGGTGTCATTCTGAGCTGTAAAATTCCATGGGAAAAACAGAAGAAGCAAATGACAATTTTCAGATCACCAGGCATTAAGGATCTTCTTGCAGTATACATGAACATATGAAAAACAAAAGACAAATTGGTTCATCAAGCCTGCCCCATAATGCCACATCACCACCTCACCCATGCCCTACACATACCCCCCCCACCCCATTCCCACTTTGCAGCCACACAGTCGCCTGAGTGACATTTAAAAGAAAAACCTATGCCAATTTAGCACAAATCTCAAGAAGTTCCTGTTCAATACCCAAAGTTTCCAGAGGACCACTGAGACTGGGAGACACACTCCTCTCACCCCTGCCCCATACCCACCCATCTCCCTCATACCCAGCTACCATCCATATGAAATTTGTTGGTCACTTTCAGGAATTCATCCACCTCTTTTCTAAATGTTTGTAGCGAACCTGCACTCACTGTATCTGCCGGCCATTTGCTTCAGCAGTCTGCAAGAGGAAGTGCCTTCTAAAATCTTAGTTCGATTGCTAAGATTACTTGTACTCATGTCCCCAGAAATGCTCCCCGATCTATCTATCTTGCATAGCCAATCAACATGGTGCCAGTGGTCCTGTGAGTTCAATGATTTGTACACTATAATGTGTGGCTTTCGAGCAGAGAGATCGACCTTTGACATGCTGTTCTCCCTTCGTCAGCTACAGGTAAAATGCCACAAACAACAGATGCCCCTCTACGTTGCTTTCATTGTTCTCACCAAAGCCTTTGACCTCGTCAGCAGACGTGGTCTCTTCAGACTACTAGAAAAGATCGGATGTCTACCAAAGCTACTAAGTATCATCACCTCATTCCATGACAATATGAAAGGCACAATTCAGCATAGCAGTGCCTCATCAGACCCCTTTCCCATCCTGAGTGGTGTGAAACAGGGCTGTGTTCTTGCACCTGCACTGTTTGGGATTTTCTTCTCCCTGCTGCTCTCACATGCGTTCAAGTCTTCAGAAGAAGGAATTTTCCTCCACGCAAGATCAGGTGGCAGGTTGTTCAACCTTGCCCATCTAAGAGCGAAGACCAAAGTACAGAAAGTCCTCATCAGGGAACTCCTCTTTGCTGACGATGCTGCTTTAACATCTCACACTGAAGAGTGTCTGCAGAATCTCATCAACAGGTTTGCGGCTGCCTGCAACGAATTTGGCCTAACCATCAGCCTCAAGTAAAAGAACATCGTGGGACAGGACGTCAGAAATGCTCCATCCATCAATATCGGCGACCACGCTCTGGAAGTAGTTCAAGAGTTCACCGACCTAGGCTCAACTATCACCAGTAACCTGTCTCTCGATGCAGAAATCAACAAGCGCATGGGAAAGGCTTCCACTGCTATGTCCAGACTGGCCAAGAGAGTGTGGGAAAATGGCACACTGACAGGGACCACAAAAGTCCGCGAGTATCAAGCCTGTGTCCTCAATACCTTGCTGTATGGCAGCGAGGCCTGGACAACGTATGTCAGCCAAGAGCGACGTCTCAATTCATTCCATTTTCGCTGCCTCCGGAGAATCCTTGGCATCAGGTGGCAGGACCGTATCTCCAACACAGAAGTCCTCGAGGCGGCAACATCCCCAGCAAATACACCCTACTGAGTCAGCGGCGCTTGAGATGGCTTGGTCATGTGAGCTGCATGGAAGATGGCAGGCTCCCCAAGGACACATTGTACAGCGAGCTCGCCACTGGTATCAGACCCACCGGCCGTCCATGTCTCCACTTTAAAGACGTCTGCAAACGCGACATGACGTCCTGTGACATTGATCACAAGTCGTGGGAGTCAGTTGCCAGTGATCGCCAGAGCTGGCGGGCAGTCATTAAGGCGGGGCTAAAGAGTGGCGAGTCGAAGAGACTTAGCAGTTGGCAGGAAAAAAGTCAGAAGCGCAAGGAGAGCCAACTGTGTAACAGCCCTGACAACCAATTTTGTCTGCAGCACCTGTGGAAGAGCCTGTCACTCTAGAATTGGCCTTTATAGCCACTCCAGGCGCTGCTCCACAAACCACTGACCACCTCCAGGCGCTTACCCATTGTGTCCCGAGACAAGGAGGCCAAAGAAGAAGAAGAAGAATATCCAGGTCCTGTTCCAGTCAGCAGCCTTGAGCTACATGGTGTTCAGGTGGTTGGCCTTGTCCCTACCCAAGTGTATAACGTTACATTTATCTACATTAAAAGACACCTGCCAGATATAGGCTCATTTCCCCACCACTATAGACCTGCCTGTAATTTAATTTTCTCCTCTGATTTCTTATACACACACATGGCCTGGATTTTACTGAGCTCCCAACGCGGGCTCCATGGCGGGAGTCGGGAGGCCGTAAGATCATTCCAGTAGTGGCCCACCACAGAACCCGATGCCGGGAGTGCTGGGCCCAATCTTCCCGGCAGTGGCGAGGCTCTGTGGCAGCCCCCCTGCCACTGGGTGATGGGACCCGAATTAACGTATTTAAAGTAATGAAATGAATACATTTAAATATAATCAACAGTGATCTTGCCTTCAGACCGCGATCTTCTGAGCGGTGGTGGACACTCACACGCCTTCACTTACCCGTCCAGGCAAAGCAGGCGCCACCGTGGTGGGGAAGGGGGGGATCTTATCATTTTAATGCAGTGGTGGGGTGGGGAAATGGGCTCTAATGCAAATTACTCGTGTAAGGGAGGGTGGGAAGGAGAGACTTCTGCACTTTGATTGGTTTGGTGGGGGCATGGTCAAATGTTGAAGGCATATGGAATCCTTTCCTTTATTAGCTGAGGTATAGAATACAAGAGCAGGGAGGTTATGCTGGAACTGGATAACTCATTGGTTAGGCCGCAACTTGAGTACTGTGTGCAGTTCTGGTCACCTCATTACAGAAAGGATGGAATTGCACTAGCGAAGGTATAGAGGAGATTTATAAGGATGTTGCCAGGACTGGAAAAATGCAGCTATGAGAAAAAATTGACTAGGCTGGGGCTGTTCTCCTTGGAACAGAGAAGGCTGAGGGGAGATCTGATTGAAATGTACAAAATCTTGAGGGTCCTGGATAGAGTGGAGGTGAAGGGTCTATTCACCTTAGCTGCGAGGTCAGTGATGAGGGGGCATAGATTTAAAGTGATTGGTAGGAAAATTAGAGGGGAGGTGAGGAAAAACATTTTCACTCATAGGGTGGTGATGGTCTGGAACTCACTGCCTGAAAGGGTAGTTGAGGCAGAAACCCTCAACTCATTCAAAAGGAGTTTGGATATGCACCTCAGTGTCGTAATCTGCAGGACTACGGACCAAATGCTGGAAGTTGGGATTAGAATAGGTGGATAGTTTTTCAGTCGGCACAGACATGATCGGCCAAGTGGCCTCTTCCTGTGCCTTAAACTTTCTATGATTCTATGATTCTAAGCATTTTGGGGAGGGGGGAAAGGGCAAAAGTTTAATTTAATTGTTATTGGTGGGGAAGGACGTGATAGATTTACCGGTACACTGGGGGGTTACTCTTTAAAAATTTAAATGACCTGGCAGGGCTGGCTGCCCTTTAAAAATGGCGCCAATGCCTGTGCACAGGCAACTGATGCCATTGTCGGCATCGGAAAGCCTGCCCCCTCCACGTGATTGGGGAGGGTGGGGGTGGACAGCCCGACCAGCTCATTATTCTGGGTGACCTCGAGGAAGATCGCAACAGCACGGCGGTGCGAGGCCCGCCCATTTTTTCCAGCCCACATATCTTTGTATTATCCATGAACTTGCAGAAAGTTCTCCCAATGCCTTCATCGAGGTTATTGATAGTAAATGGTAAAGAGCTATCAACATTCCCTGGGCATTTTCACGATTGATCAGGCCTCACACAGAACCACAAATTGAGTCGTAACCCCTCATTTGTCACTGAACTATTTTGGGAGTAACTAATTTACATGTTCTATTATCCAGTGGTTAATTAACCTATCAATCATATTAATTTATGCAAATATAACCCCTGAACAAGATGAAATGACCGTTACAAGAGGACCTAGAGGACCGAGGAAGTCAATGAAGGAAAGTGGTAACTCTTTAAAAATTGTTCTGAAGGTTAAGGACAGCACCGGCAGGGTCAAACTTATTCCTCACCTCCATTTAACCACAAAACAGTAGTGATGTGAGTTCTACTTGAGATGCCTGGAAGGTCACACATTTTGTGATTTTCTTGCTCTTTCAAATATGCTGTGCCCTGGTGGGACTAATCCTGTTGGCTGGGAATCTACCCTTATATCTGTAAGGAGTTACATGCCTGTGAAACCTGAAACAGTGAAGGAAAAAGTGTGAACTAGAAGAAATATTCACAATCTCCAGATCTGAAATTTGCTGCTCTTCCTCAACAGGCCAAGTCATCTGTCAAGTAAAATTTCTTGCTGGGCTCTCCTGATCAGCCACCATATGTTTGGTGGAAAGTTGGTCGGTTTTATCTGGTTTATCCAGGGGTTCCTCTGTAGTTATGGTGGCTGATTGGGCGAATCCACCCCCTCCCCATCCCCACACACCCCTGAGAAAATTCCTGGCATCTGTATTTAACACAATGCAGTCAGAAGTTTCTACCAAGTCATTATGTTAATTAATATGACGGTGTACTCGGTGTCAGGTTGTAAAATGCAAGAAGGATATGGTCCAACTCTGGTCTGATAAGCTGTAAAACGCCATCTAATCCTTAGTTCAATTCCCAGCTCGGGGCTAAGTAAAATGTGAGAACATTTGAGGACAAAAAAGAGAGAGAAAAATCTGAAAATGATCAACAATCAGTCAGAGAATCTCAGCTAAATAAATAGGATTATGTGTTGGGAAAGAGGTGACATTTAAAGGCCATGGAAACATAAGCATGAATCCTGTAACCAAATTAGCTGATGCAGCCAGTGACATACTTAAATGTTAGGAATGTTAAATTGAAAAATAACACTGAAGATAATAACATGAAGAAATGAGGTATGGAAAGCCAATCGCTTACAGAAAACTAGGGGGTAGAACTTCATCTTGGCGAGGATCAGCTACCCGTTACATGTAGTGGCTGATATTCAGTTACATTGCAGTCAATGGAATTAAATAGCAGCCCCTGCATATAACCAGATATCACCTGTTTTGCATTTCCCGAGACTAATTTCTTCCCATTGTTTCTCTGTGGTGCTTACTTCACCATATTTTTTATTCATATTTTAGGCTGATGGTGCAGTCTGGTCATAGTGGCTGTGGGACTGCTCCACTTTGTGTATACAATGTGCTGGTCGAGAGGTGACACGTCTTCACTAGATCAGGCCATTGGAATTGTTACAATCTGCTCCCTGTGGACTCTGGCCCCAGTGCAGGCTGGAGGATATGGGAGAGTGAGACTATTTGGCATGACTTCACAAGCTGAAGCAGATCTTACTGGTCATTGGCAGCTATCTAGTCAGGGTTTGTCAATACGGTCCTGTGTATGCTGATATCCCCAGTGTGCTTGCTTTCATCTTGTACCAGGTCGGCTATAGAATACTGCACTTGAATCACTTTAAAAGAAAACTGATTCTAAGGAGGCAAAAAAAGTAACATTTTTTCAAAAACAGTTTAATAAGAATTAGTGACGTTTAAAATATAGAAAAATCTAAAATAAGATCGACATAGTACTATATTGCAAAAAAGCATACAGGTTCTGTTCCACATTGTTAACTCTATTTCACTCATGGAGATTCCCTTACTCCCAGCCAAATAGGCATTGCAGGAAAAAATTAGCAAATCCAACAGATTTGTGTCAGCAGTTCACTTAAATATTTTTGAATCAACTCGAAGGCCTTAATAAGTTAAAGCATGAAATAGGTGTAAGAACTGTGTTATACAGAATTCAAAAAGTCCAGTAAATTGTTTGTGCAAGGATTGATCCCCCATTCAGTAACCCCCCTCCGCCCTCGGTCCACCTCCTCTCCAGGCTAGCAGCACTGCAGGATAGGCCCGATTATTTGTTTCTAACAGTGAAATGCATCACTCTCTCTTTTATTTCGGAATGATCAGGTAATGACGCAAACCTGGGACACAGGCCTTGCTTGTGAGAACGCAAAAGGTTGAAGTTGAATATCATAAAACTGCTGAAGACCCATTCTAGTAGCTGATTGCTAGCTGTAAGCTCTCCTTCAATAAATCCATGCACTGACCCTATGCTCTATCTTCTCCTTATCTGCCCTAACTAACTCTCGGAAACTGTGAAATACTGTAGTTCTGTGATACCCATCTTTTCATTTCGAAACACGACACGCACTGATAAATCCAAGGGCAATGCGCTTTCATAATTATTCTATTATGTTCTCCGAGCCTGACACGGATTGTCCATGTATTCTGCTCTCTCTGCTTCAAGAAACTATGATAAACGGATCACTTTCCCTGGCTGACAGCCATTGCCTCACTAAAAATAAGAACTGATTAGAGTTTGGTTTCTCGAGTATGCTCTGCCGTTTCCTTGCTTTCTTTAGCTGCTCCTCAAGAGGGTTTGGAATGCAGAGTAATAACCTAATCAGGGATAAAGGGTCATTGTGCCTTCTCACCATGGTGACAAAGATAGAGGAGAATTGGAATAATTTTATCTATTGTCACACTACTGCCATTAAAAAGAAATTTGACTTCATAGGTCATTTTCTAGTAATGTTCCACTGAAGTGTGACATTTTAGTTTCTGTATTACAACCACTAAGGAGTCCCAAACTACACAAGATTTTCAATACTTTTAAATTTCAAACTCAGTTTCTCTTTAGGGGAGCAATGTATACCAAACAGAATTCAATTTAAATGTATGTCACCCTGTACACCAGAGCATTTCCATATCTATGTTTAATTCCGGCAATAACACGGAGCTGGGGAATGCAGTTTTGTTAATTGGGAAATGACCTCAGTCTGAAACTGCAGTGAACAAGCTGCTTCTAACCGCTTAAGCCTCCTACAAAATGCAGCTTGCACATTTTAAAGGTTAAAAACTGCTGGATGAATCTTGCTGATCTTTCCAGTAATATATCTTTAAAGGGTTGCTGTCACCATGGTAATGAGTCTGAGAAGGTATTTTATTCTGTTAGTACTCAGAGGATGGTATGATTACATCAGTCTGTCAGTTGCTACAAATATTAGTTTTATTTTAGATTTATGAAAATAAATATGAAAATCACATTGAAGAAGCTGCAGCATTCTTTGGCAGTGTTTACTTGCTGCATCATCCAATACAATGGCTTGGCAGCATAGTTTTTTTTAGCAAACTGGATAGACTTGAGAACTTCTTAACATTCATTCATGGGATGTGGGCATCGCTGGCTAAGCCAGCAATTATTGTCCATCCCTAATTGCCCTTGAGAAGGTGATGGTGAGCTTCCTTCTTGAACTGCTGCAGTCCCTTTGGCTAGGTGCACCCACAGTGCTGTTAGGAAGGGAGTTCCAAGATTTTGACCCAGCGACAGTGAAGGAAGGGAAATATAGTTCCAAGTCATAATGGTGTGTGGCTTGGAGGGGAACTTGCAGGAAGTGGTGCTCCCATGCAACTGCTGCCCTTGTCCTTCGAGGTGGTAGAGGTTAGGGATTTGGAAGGTGCTGTCTCAGGAACCTTGGTGCATTGCTGCAGTGCAGCTTGTAGATGGTACACACTGCTGCCACTGTGCGTCGGTGGTGGAGGGAGTGAATGTTTGTGGATGGTGTGCCAATCAAGTGGGCTGCTTTGTCCTGGATGGTGTCGAGCTTCTTGATTGTTGTTGGAGCTGCACCCATCCAGGAAAGTGGAGAGTATTCCATCACACTCCTGACTTGTGCCTTGTAGATGGTGGACAGGCTTTGGGGAGTCAGGAGGTGAGTTACTTGCCACAGGATTCCTAGCTTCTGACCTGCTCTTGCAGCCTCAGTATTTTTATGGTTATTCCAGTTCAGTTTCTGGTCAACGGTAACCCACAGGATGTTGATAGTGGGGGATTCAGCAATCGTAATGTCATTGAATGTCAAGGGGAGATGGTTAGATTCTCTCTTGTTTGAGATGGTAATTACCTGGCACTTGTGTGGCTTGAATATTATTTGCCAGTTATCACCCCAAGCCTGGATATTGTCGAGCTTGTGCTGCATTTCTACACAGACTGCTTCAATATCTGAGGAGTTGCAAATGGTGCTGAACATTGTGCAACCATCAGCCAACATTCCTTCTTCTGACCTTATGATTGAAGGAAGGGCATTGATGAAGCAGCTGAAGATGGTTGGGCCTAGGACATTACCCTGAGGAACTCCTGCAATGATGTCCTGAAGCTCAGATGATTGACCACCAACGACCACAACCATCTTCCTTTGCACTAGGTATGACTCCAACCTGCGGAATGTTTTCCCCCTGATTCCCATTGACTGCAGTTTTGCTTGGGCACCTTGATGCCATACTCGGTCAAATGTTGCCTTGCTGTCAAGGGCAGTCACTCTCACCTCACTTCTTGTGTTCAGCTCTTTTGTCCATGTTTGAACCAAGGCTGTAATGAGTTCAGGAGCTGAGTGGCCCTGGCAGAACCCAAACTGAGCGTCACTGAGCAGGTTATTTCTAAGCAAGTGCCGCTTGATGGCATTGTTGATGACACCTCCCATCACTTTACTGATGATCCAAGAGGAGACTGATGGGGTGGTAATTGGTTGGGTTGCATTTGTCTTGCATTTTGTGCACAGGACATATTTGGGCAATTTTCCACATTGCCGGGTAGATGCCAGTGTTGTAGCTGTACTGGAACAACTTGGCTAGGGGTGCAGCAAGTTCTGCAGCACAGGTCTTCAGTGCCATTACTGGGGAGGAGGTGGTGTAGTGGTAATGTCACTGGACGGGTAGCCCAGAGGCCCAGGCTAATGTTCTGGGGATGTGGGTTTGAATCCCACCACGGCAGATGGTGAAATATGAATTCAATTAATAAATCTGGAATTAAAAAGCTGGTCTAATGTGACCATGAAACCATTGTTGATTGTTGTAAAAACCCATCTGGTTCACTAATGTCCTTTAGGGAAGAAAATCTGCTGTCCTTACCTGGTCTGGCCTACATGTATGAGTCCAGATCCACAGCAATGTGGTTGACACTTAAAATACCCTCTGAAATGGCAATTAGGGTTGGCAATAAATGCTGGCCTAGCCAGCGAAGCCCACATCCCATGAACGAATAAAAAAAAATTAATTACCGGAATGTTGTCAGGGCCCATAGCCTTTGCAGTGTCCAGCGCCTTCAGTCTTTTCCTGATATGGAGTGAATTAAATTGGCTGAAGACTGGCATCTGTGATGCTGGGGACTTCAGGAGGAGGCCGAGATGGATCATCCACTGGGCACTTCTGGCTGAAGTTTGTTGCAAATGCTTCAGCCTTGTCTTGCCCCTTTAAGGTTTAGCTTCAAATTAGCAATGTCAAACAGTTCAATGTGACAAGTGTTTTTTTTTTGCAATTAAAAGAATACAGTGAGGCAGAAATTGAAAAAGGATGTAAGATGGGCAAAGATAGAATAAAAGAAAAGGTTAGCTGGTAACATAAAAGGGAGCCCAAAAATCTTTTATAAACACCGAAAAATAAAAGCATAGTTAAAGGAATGGTGGGATCGATTTAGAGACAAAGAAGGAATTCTTCTTGTAGAGGCAGAGAGCATGACACAAGAACACAAGATATAGGAACAGGAGTAGATCATATGGCCCATTGAATCTGCTCCACTATTCAAAACGATCATGGTTGATCTTAGGCTTCAATTCCACTTTCCTGCCCGCTCGCCATATCCCTTGATTCCCTGAGAGACCAAAAATCTGTCTATTCCAGCCTTAAATGTATTCAATGATGGAGCATCCACAACCCTCTGGGGTAGAGAATTCCAAAGATTCACAACCCTTTCAGTGAAGTAAATTCTCCTCATTTCAGTCCTAAATGATTCTCCCTTTATCCTGAGACTGTGCCCCCGTGTTTTAGATTCCCTGCCTCGTGGAAATAATCTCTCAGTGTCTACCCTATCCAGCCCCTTTAGAATCTTATATGTTTCAGTGAAATCACCTCTCATTCTTCTAAACTCCAGAGAATACAGGCCCAATTTACTTAGCCTCTCATGATAGGACAACCCCCTCATCCCAGGGACCAAACTAGTGAACATTTGCTGTACCGTCTCCAATGCAAATATATCCTTTTTTAAATGTGGAGACCAAAATTGCACACAGTATTCCAGATGTGGTCTCATCGAAACCCTCTACAATTGTAGCAATACTTCCTTATTCCTATACTCCAATCCCCTTGCAATAAAAGCCAACATGCCATTTGCCTTCCTAGTTGCTTGTTGTACCTGCATGTTAACTTTCTGCATTCCTTATACAAGCACACGCAAGTCTCTTTGAACATGGACACTTACAAGTTTCATACCTTTTAGCAAATATTCTGCTTTTCTATTCTTACGATCAAAGTGCATAACTTCACAGTTCTCTACGTTATACTCCATCTGCCATCTAGTTGCCCACTCATTTAACCTGTCTATATCTCTTTGCAGCCTCTCTGTGTCCTCCCAGAGCTTACCTTTCCACCTACATTTGTATCATCAGATACAAACTTAGATACATTATTCTCTGTCTCTTCATCTAAGTCATTAATATTGATTGTAAATAGCTGAGGCCCCAGCACTGATCCTTGTGGCACTCCACTATTTACTGCCTGCCAACTTGAAAATGCCCCGTTCATGCCCACTCATTGCTTCCTGCCTGTTAACAATCATCTATCCATGCTAATACATTATCGCAACTCCATGAGTCCTTATCTTGTCAATAAACCTTTTATGTGGCACCTTTTGGAAATCCAGGTACACTACATCTACTGGTTCCTCTTTATTTACCCTACTAGTTACATTCTCAGAAAACTCTAACACATTTGTCAAGCAGGATTTCCTTTTAGTAAATTCATGTTGGCTTGTTGTAATCATACTGTGCTTTTCTAAGTGTATTGTTAAGACTTCCTTAATAATAGATTCCAGCATTTTCCCAAAGACTGATGTTAGGCTAACTGGCCTGTAGTTTGCTTTTTTTCCTCTCCCTTCTTTCTCGAAAAGCAGTGCAACATTTGCTAACTTCCAATCTGATGGGACCATTCTGGAATCTAAGGAATTTTGGAAAATCATAGGTAGTGCATCCACTATCTTTGCAGCTATCTCATTTAGAATCCTAGGGTGTAGGCCATCAAGTCCTGGAGATTTGTCAGATTTTAGTTCCTAAGATTTCTCCCATACATTTTCTCTGCTGATATGAATTTCCTTAATTTCCTCACTCTTTTTAGCCCCTAGATTACTGCCTATTTCTGGTACGGAACTTGTGTCTACTACTGTGAAGACAGACACAAAATATTTGTTCAATGCCTCTGCCATTTCCTCATTCCCCATGATAATTTCTCCTGTCTCTGCTTCTAAGGAACCAATGTTTACTTTAGCTACTCTCTTCCTTTTGATATACCTATTAAAGCTCTTACCATCTGTTTTTATATCACTGGGTGATTTACTCTCATATTCTTTCCTTTTTTATCAACTTTCTGGTGGCCCTTTGCTGGTTCCTATAACGCTCCTAATGCTCAGACTTGCTATTCTTTTTTGCAACATTGTAAACCTTTTCTTTTAATCTAATACTATCCTTAACTCCATGAGTGAGCCCTGGATGGGTCTATCTTGCTGAGTTTTGTTTTTCACAGGAATATATTTTTGTTGAACATTTTGAATTGCTTCCTTAAAGGTTTCCCACTGTTCATTTACTGCTGTACCTTTTAGTCTATTTACCCAATTTACCTTTGGCAGTCATCTCCTTATGCCCACATAATTGACTTTATTTAGGTTTAAGATTCTTATTTGTGATTGGAGCACGTCACTTTCAAACTTAACATGGAATTCAATGACGAAGGTACTGAATTAATACTTTGCATCTGTCTTCACAAAAGAAGAGGATGAAGTTAATGTTGTAGTAGAGGAGGAGGGAGTAAAGATTGATAGAAAGGAGATGCTATAAAGCTAAATAGGTTGGCATCATCCTAGGTTGTTGAGAGAAACATGTGTGGAGATAGCAGAAGCTCTGACCACAATCTTTCCATCTTTCTTGGATATGGGAGTGATGCCAGAGGACTGGAGGATTGGAGGGGGATAAACCTGGCAACTACAGGCCAATTAGTCCAATGTGGAAGGGGATGGAATAAGCTTTTCCTCTTCTCCTTTTAATAAGAAGTATTTAAGAATAATATGTGCCAGAATAAGTTGCAGTTTGCGGGTTGTCACGCGGAGTACAAAAGAATACGTGAAATATAAACTAAACTTTGAATGCTGACAAAATGCAGTGCTAAGGACAGATGTATCCTGTTATGAAGGAATTAGTGTGAAATAAATGCTGTGTGATGTAAAAAGAGTTATGTCTTCTCAAGTTGTTGGACAAGATTATCATGGATTAATTTACGAATAATTGTTTTACTGATTTATTTGTCAATATACTGTTGTAAGGAAAGGACTCTGTCTTAGAAATGTAGTCATTTGAATAATATTAAAGTGTAGCTGCATGTTTGAACAGACCTCTGTGTCAAAACAGGATGGTGGTCTCAGGGAAGTGCTTGTGATTAATAACTGAAATTTGTGAGTTGCATCCACAATTGCTATTGTCTGTAAAAGATCGATTAACTAAATGTAATAATGACTGGCTGTCGGTCCAGTCCAAAGTGGGAGGGGGGCAGAAAAACAGGATACCACTACAAGATTGGATTGAAGCAGGAAATGCCTATGTACAAATGAACTGAAGGGGCTGGATTTTTCTCCCACTGCCAGGAGTGGTGGCAGGCAAGCTGCCACACCGTTGTGATCATCCTCGTGGCGGCCCAGGATAATGAGCTGGTCGGGCGGCCCTCCCCCACCACAATCTGGAGGGGACGGGCTCTCCGACACCGGCAATTGTGTCAGCTGCTCGTGCGCAATATTTGCCCTCTTCCCCGCCCCCACAAAACACTTACCTTCAGCACTTGACTTTCTCCCCCCTCCAAACTGATCCTACCCTCCCCTACACTAATAATTTGCATTTCTGCCCATTTCCCCCTCCCCCGCCCCCAAACACAGCACTAAAAATCATAAGTTCCCCCCTTCCCCACCAGGGTGGCGCCTGCTTTCCCTTGATGGGAAAGTGAAGACGCGTGAGTCCCGGCCATCGTTCAGAAGATCACGGGCCAAAGGTAAGATTGCTGTTGTTTTTATTTAAGTATATTCATTTCATTAATTTAAATAGGTTAATCCGGGTCCCGTCGCCTAGTGGTGGGTGGTCTGCCACGGAGCCTCGCCGCGGCTGGGAGGATTGGGCCGGGCATTCCTGGCGTCGGGCTCCATGGTGGGCTGTTGCCGGAACGATCTTCCGCACCCCCCTGCCATGGAGGCCGACGTCAGGAGCTCAGTACAATCCCGGCCAAGGGATGTAAACTTGCTGGGTTAGCAAAAGAAAGAGTTTGCGGTAATGTGAACAAAAATGATTGGACTTATCGAATCAGCAATTTGGGGTATGAAGAAGAGGGGCTGTGAACAGATATAGAAGGTGAGGACAAGGAGAAGGCACCTTGGCTTGTATGGGTTGTCTTGGCAGGCCCCCACCTGCCAAGAATGAGGCACATTAATTTCGCCAATCGGACATTAAATTTCAAATTGTTGCTGGGAAGAAAAGAAGGCCTGTTACAAGAATTGCCAGACCTTGACTGAAATTTTTTTTTACATATTAACAGACAGTGCCTGTAGGCAAAGGAGCTATTCCCTGCTCTAATTCAATCCACAAACAGACGTGGTCAGACCAGTTAGTCACATGTCTGTTGCAGAACTTGAACTAAGTGCCTGGAGAAAGGAAAATGCTCCTGCACTGAAGCAGACCTCCTCTCCTGCCTGTCTGCTCTCATCTCTTTCTCACAGACCTGAAGCCAATGAAGGCACATGAACCCCAAGAGAGAAAAGTCTCCAACAGCGAGCAAGATTTAAGAAGAATACTCGACTCCAATGAAAAGCAAGAATCAAGTGAGCTCGAAGACCCATAACAAAACTCTTCCGATATTGCATCAAACTTTTCCACTTCATTTCTTCTCTTCTTTTCTGTCTCTATTTGCGTGTGTGTATCACATATGCGTGCTAGCATGGGGCGCGTCGTGTATCCATAGTCATTAACTGAATTAGAGTTTAAGTTTAATAAATTTCAACCTTTCTTCTTTAAACCTAAGAAAACCTGTGTGTGTGTGCTGGTTTCGAAACACAGAAAAATAGAAAATAGGAGCAGGAGTAGGCCATTCGGCCCTTCGAGCCAGCTCCGCCATTCATTATGATCATGGCGGATCATCCCACTCAGTAACCTGTTCCCGTTTTCTCCCCATACCCTTTGATCCCTTTAGACTCAAGAGTTAAATCTAACTCCTTGTTGAAAACATACAATGTTTTGGCCTCAACTGCTTTCTGTGGTAACGAATTCCACAAGCTCACCACTCTCTGGGTGAAGAAATTTTTCTTCATCTCAGTGCAGACAGGTTTACCCCATATCCTTAGACTATGACCCCTAGTTCTGCACTCCCCCACCATCGGGAACATCCTTCCTGCATCTGTCAAGTCCTGTTAGAATTTTATAGGTTTCAGTGAGATTCCTCTCATTCTTCTGAACTCCAACGAATATAATCCTAACCGACTCAATCTCTCCTCATACATCACCAATGCATCCATTATTTCTAGGGCCACTTCCTTAAGTACTCTGGGATGCATACCATCAGGCCCTGGGGATTTATCAGCCTTCAATCCCATCAATTTTCCCAACACCATTTCTCTACTAATACTGATTTCCTTCAGTTCCTCTCTCTCACTAAACCCTGTGTTCCCCAACATTTCTGGTATGATATTTGTGTCCTCCTTTGTGAAGACGGAACCAAAGTATGCATTTAGTTGTTCAGCCATTTCTTTGTTCCCCATAATAAATTCCCCTGTTTCTGACTGTAAGGGACTTACATTTGTCTTCACCAATCTTTTTCTCTTCACATACCTATAGAAACTTTTACAGTCAGTTTTTATGTTTCCCGCAAGCTTGCTCTCGTACTCTATTTTCCCCTTCTTAATCAATCCCTTGGTCCTCCTTTGCCGAATTCTAAACTGCTCCCAATCCTCAGGTCTGTTGTTTTTCCTGGCAGATTTATATGCCTCTTCCTTGGATCTAATGCTATCTCTAATTTCCCTTGTAAGCCATGGTTTGGCGACCTTCCCTGTTTTACTTTTGCGCCAGACAGGAATAAACGATTGTTGCAGTTCATCCATGCACTCTTTAAATGTTTGACATTGCCTATCCACTGTCATCCCTTTAAGTAACGTTTCCCAATCCACCATAGCCAACTTGCGCCTCATACCTTCGTAGTTTCCATTACTAAGATTCAGGACCCTAGTCTCAGAATCAACTACGTCACTCTCCATCTTGATGAAGAATTCTATCATATTATGGTCGCTCATCCCTAAGGGGTCTCGCACCACCAGATTGTCAATTATTCCTCTCTCATAACACAATACCTAGTCTAGGATCGCCTGTTCTCTAGTTGGTTCCTCAACGTATTGGTCCAGAAAACCATCCCGTATACACTCCAAGAATTCCTCCTCGATGGTATTGTGACTAATTTGATTTGTACAATCTATATGCAGATTAAAGTCACCCATAATTACAGATGTTCCTTTATCGCATGCATCTCTAATTTCCTGTTTAATGCCATTCCCAACATCAACACTACAGTTTGTGGGTCTATATACAACCCCCACTAATGTTTTTTGCCCCTTAGTGTTTCTCAGCTCTACCCATACAGATTCCACATCATCAGAGCTAATATCTTTCCTCACTATTGCATTAATTTCCTCTTTAACCAGCAATGCAACTCCACCGCTTTTTTGTCTGTCCTTCCTTAATACTGAATACCCCTGGATGTTCATTTCCCATCCCTGGTCACCTTGCAGCCATGTCTCCGTATTCCTGACTATATCATACCCGTTTACATCTATTTGCACGATTAATTCATCCAATTTATTACGAATGCTCCGCACGTTAAGGCACAAAGCCTTAAGGCTTGTCTTTTTAACATTACTTGTCCCCTTCCCACTATTTTTCTGTGGCCCTGTTTGATTCTGGCCCTTGATTTCTCTGCCTATCACTTTTCTTATTCCCCTTACTGACTCCTTGCAAAGGTTCCCATCCCCCTGCCATTTTAGTTTAAACCGTCCCCAACCACTGTAGCAAATGCTCCCCTTAGGACATCAGTCCCGGTCCTGCCCAGATGTAACCCGTCCAGTTTGTACTGGTCCCACCTCCCCCAGAACCAGTCCCAATGCCCCAGGAATCTAAAAGCCTCCCCCTCACACCATCTCTTCATCCATGTATTCATCCGATATATCCTGCTATTTCGACTCTGACTAGCACGAGGCACTGGTAGTAATCCTGAGATCACTACCTTTGAGGTCCTGCTTTTCAACTTACTTCCTAGCTCCCTAAATTCTGCTTTAGGACCTCATCCTTTTTTTTACCTGTGTCGTTTGTACCAATGTGTACCACAACCACTTGCTGTTCACCCTCCCCCTTCAGAATGTCCTGTAACTGCTCTGAGACATCCTTGACCCTCGCACCAGGGAGGCAACATACCATCCTGGAGTCTCTTTTGCGGCCACAGAAATGCGTATCTATTCCCCTTACAATTGAATCCCCTGTAACAATGCATTCCCACACATTTTACTCCTCCCCTGTGCAGCAGAGACAACTGAGCCTTATAATTGGAAAGTTGTGAACAAGGATTCACCAAGTGGGAGCTAAAAACATGGTGTGTTTAAAATTAAACCCTGTTATGGTAAGACCAGGTGAAGGCTGAAAGGGAACCCGAGATCTCTTTCTCACCTGGTCATAACAGAGTGGACGTAATGCTGGCAGGAGACTAACACCTATCTAGCTAAAGAAGCTGAATAAGAAGAAGTAGACAACGCATGCAACTCTAACTAACGGGTTATATATGATGGGCTGGATTTTATGTCGGATGGATGCGAGCTGGCCACAGACGTAAAATTCAGTGGTGAACCCGCTTCCGCCTAGCCTGGAGATCCATCCCGTATTTTACGGGTCCCCAGGCTTTAAGTGTTCCGAGGTGGGACTTCCAACCACTTGAGGGAGGAAGTCC
Source organism: Heterodontus francisci (assembly GCF_036365525.1). Classification (NCBI taxonomy): domain Eukaryota; kingdom Metazoa; phylum Chordata; class Chondrichthyes; order Heterodontiformes; family Heterodontidae; genus Heterodontus; species Heterodontus francisci. The sequence continues at coordinate 32,188,050 of NC_090378.1, read as the reverse complement.
CACCTCATTGAGCTGCAGGACAATCATAGGGCTGGCAGCTCTTAGTCCCAGCAGTGCCACCGGGAGCGGCGGCCACTGCTGGGACTACAGCCCAGCTGAGGACATGGAGCTAGGACTGCAGGTAAGTTTGGGTTGCCTCGCCGGGGGTAATCGGTCATGCCCTGGCAAGACAAGGGTGGTCGTTTGGCGGGAAGAGGGAGGTGGGTGTTGGGTCCTGGGTATGGTTGGGGAAGCGGGGGCGGCCCTCAATTGGGCACCCTGTGAATGGACATTCTTTTAAGGGAAACGCAGTCAGAGCAAGTATTCTCGGATGGCCAGTCTGGAATGAAAGGGTACCAGCTGCATGCTTCCTGTCTCCTCCTGTTCCTCCTCCTCCTGAGGTCTGGTGACAATGGCTGCACCATCATGATGGTACTATTGTGGACACAGTACTGGAGGGCTCCTCCAAGCATTTCAGGCAGCAGAAGCGTTGCTTTAGCACACCGATGGTCTGCTCCACGAGGTATCTGGTGGCTTCAAGGATTTCATTATATGCCTGGTGTCCTTTCATGGTCAATTGGCAGAGGGAAATTATCAGCCAGGTGTCGAGGGGGTATCCCTTATCTTCTAGATGCCACCCTCTGGTTCTTCCTGGAGGCCTGAAGGTGGCAGAAACTGCAAACAGACTTAGGATAATGATATTGTGGCTGCTGACAGGATAATAGGCATTCACCGACATGCATGGTCACACACCAACTGCTGATTGATGGAATGGAAGCACTTGTGGTTCTTGTACATCTCCCGATTGACATGGGGGACCCGCAGAGCCATGCGTGTGCAGTCGATGACTCCTGCACCATTGGGAATCCTGCTACCCTGGAAAAGCCATATTCCCTCTCATCCTGCTTCTCACTGCTTAGAGAGAGCACAATTTAATTGTCTCTCTGCTTGTAGGGTCTCCATCACCTCCTGAATACAGCAATGGACTGCATACTAAGAGATGTTCAAAAAGCCGCCTGGTCCCACCTGGAATGATCCAGTCACATCAAGGTTTAATGCCATTTATCCTTTATGGTCACTGGCAGTGCACTCCTCACCCTGAAGCTGCAGATCCTCAGGATTTGCTCCTTGGTGAGGTGGAGGTATGAAAAGTGTTCCCTGAAAACATATGGTGGGTAGGACCTTCTGTGAAAAGCCCTCCACCTCCTTCGCCTTCACAGAGCTTTCCCTCTTTGCAGCTTCTGCTCCATTTGTTGGTCATGTTGCAGACCCAGAGCCACTGCAACTGCAGCCCCCATTCCTCTTGCAGACTTGGTGTGGACAGGTTGCCAAATCCTCTGCCCTCCCTGAACGGATGCTGCAGCTCACCAACATACCTCCAAAAACACACCACAGTACTTCCAGAAGCTTTTCCATGGCAGAAGTAGGTCAATAGCACCTCATTTGCAAGTTATCTGGTTGGTCCTTTAAATAGCACCAGTGGGGGTTCCCCCACATTCAGCTGTGATTGATTAGCACAGGCTGGACGTGGGCGGTTGAAGTTACAAAATCAAATCAGCAGGAGCGGCTGATTGGTGTCACTATCAAACCTCTCCTGATGCTTCGAGCGCACGGACAAGAAATGCTGGAAGTGGCTGGCAGTGCGGCACGTGTTATTTTCTGTCTTCGGGGTTTCCATACCATTGGCAGCAGTGGTGCTACAGAACCTGATTTCATGGCCTTACCTTTTATCTTTGGCCATTCATTGTAGATCGGCAGCTAGTGGAAACAGTTTGCTTTGATTTCCTTTGATCCAACCATTTGTAATTTTACCCATTTCAATCATTCAATCTGAGGTCTACTAAATATAAACAACTATTCAAATCTTCCTTCATATTTGTATTTCCTCATACCAGGAAGCAGCCTAGTGAATCTGCATTGTATCCTCTCTAAAGCCTCAATATCCTTCCCATACTATATCCAAAATTTTACTCTTATTCATCATAATATTGTTCATTTTGCTTCCAACCATTTCAGGATTCATCTCCTGTCTGATAATATTCTGTTGATTAAAGGCTGATGAGAAGTATTTATTAAATATCACTGCGACTGTTTGATCATCATATACACAATGACAATTCGCCCCTCTCAGGGATCCCACCTCATTTTTAACAATTCTCTTTTTACTGGTATACTTCTGTTACGGGTTATAAGTCCAGCTAAATTGGCGTAGAGATTGGGCGCCACGGGTCGCCTTTGTCGGTGGGAGAGGTCATCGCACCTCACTGGACAGCTACCGCCCGCCTCAAACCGGGCAGCCCCCGGTCAATAAGGTTCTGTCCCGCCACAGTCCACCTGCTTCAATGGGTGCTTGGAGCTCAGGGTCATTGCCCGAAAAGTGGACTACAACACCGCACCAAACAACATGAAAAAAGGAAAGAAGGTACCAGCCCTTCGCTTTGCAAGCTGGAACGTCAGAACTATGTGTCCTGGCCTGTCGGAAGACCTTACACAAATCAGATTGGATGTCCACCAAAGCTACTAAGTATCATCATCTCATTCCATGACAATATGAAAGGCACAATTCAACATAGCGGCACCTCATCAGACCCCTTTTCTATCCTGAGTGGCGTGAAACAGGGCTGTGTTCTCGCACCCACAATTTTTGGGATTTTTTTCTCCTTGCTGCTCTCACATGCGTTCAAGTCTTCAGAAGAAGGAATTTTCCTCCACACAAGATCAGGGGGCAGGTTGTTCAACCTTGCCTGTCTAAGAGCAAAGTCCAAAGTATGGAAAGTCCTCATCAGGGAACTCCTCTTTGCTGACGATGCTGCTTTAACATCTCACACTGAAGAGTGTCTGCAGAGTCTCATCGACAGGTTTGCGGCTGCCCGCAACGAATTTGGCCTAACCATCAGCCTCAAGAAAACAAACATCATGGGACAGGACATCAGAAATGCTCCATCCATCAATATTGGCGACCATGCTCTGGAAGTGGTTTAAGAGTTCACCTACCTAGGCTCAACTATCACCAGTAACCTGTCTCTCGATGCAGAAATCAACAAGCGCATGGGAAAGGCTTCCATCGCTATGTCCAGACTGGCCAAGAGAGTGTGGGAAAATGGCGCACTGACACAGAACACAAAAGTCCGAATGTATCAAGCCTGTATCCTCAGTACCTTGCTCTATGGCAGCGAGGCCCGGACAACGTATGTCAGCCAAGAGCGACGTCTCAATTAATTCCATCTTCGCTGCCTCCGGAGAATCCTTGACATCAGGTGGCAGGACCGTATCTCCAACACAGAAGTCCACGAGGCGGCCAACATCCCCAGCTTATACACACTACTGAGTCCGTGGCGCTTGAGATGGCTTGGCCATGTGAGCTGCATGGAAGATGGCAGGATCCCCAAAGACACATTGTACAGCTCGCTCGCTACTGGTATCAGACCCACCGGCCGTCCATGGCTCCGCTTTAAAGACGTCTGCAAGCGCGACATGAAATCCTGTGACATTGATCACAAGTCGTGGGAGTCAGTTGCCAGCGTTCGCCAGAGCTGGCGGGCAGCCATAAAGGCGGGGCTAAAGTGTGGCGAGTCGAAGAGACTTGGCAGTTGGCAGGAAAAAAGACAGAAGCGCAAGGGGAGAGCCAACTGTGTAACAGCCCCGACAAACAAATTTTTCTGCAGCACCTGTGGAAGAGCCTGTCACTCTAGAATTGGCCTTTATAGCCACTCCAGGCGCTGCTCCACACACCACTGACCACCTCCAGGCGCTTACCCATTGTCTCTCGAGATAAGGAGGCCAAAGAAGAAGAACTTCTCAAATACTTTACTGTTCCTTTTGATGATCCTTTGACATTTTTCCCTCATACTCCTTCTTCGCTTTCCTGGTCCTGCTCCTAACCTCTTTCCTTATTTTAGTTTTTAAAAAATTAATTCTTGGTATGTGGATATTATTGCCCACCCCTAATTGGCCTTGAGAAGGTGATGTTAAGTTGCCTTCTTGAACTGCTGCATTATGTGTGGTGAAGGTCTCCCATCATGCTGTTAGGTAGGGAGTTCCAGAATTTTGACCCAGCAATGATGAGGGAAGGGTGATATATTTCCATGTCAGAATGTTGTGTGACTTGGGAGAGGAATTTGGAGGTGGTGGCATTCTGTGTGCTCGCTGCCCTTGTCCATCTAGGTGGTAGAGGTAATGGGTTGGCAGGTGCTGTTGAAGAAGGCTCAGCGAGTTGCTGCAGTGCATCTTGTAGATGGTACAACTTCAGACACATTGTATTGGTGGTGGAATGAGTGAACGTTTAAGGTGGTGGTTGGAATGCTGATCAAGCGGACTACTTTGTCCTGGATGGGGTTGAACTTCTTGAGTGTTGTTCGAGCTACACTCATCCAGGTAATTGGAGAGTACTCCATCACAGTCCTGACTTGTGCCTTGTAGATGGTGGATAGGGTTTGGCGTGTCAGCAGGTGAGTTACTCATCACAGAATTCCCAGCCTCTGACCTGCTCTTGTAGCCACAGTAATTATATGGCTGGTCCAGTTACGTTTCTAGTCAATGGTAACCACAAGGATGTTGACGGTGCGGGATTCAGCGATGGTAATGTCGTTGAATGTTAAGGGGAGATGGCTAGATTCTCTCTTGTTTGAGATGGTAATTGCCTGGCACTTGTGTAGTGTGAATGTTACATGCCACGTAACAGCCCAAGCCTGGATATTGTCCAGATCTTGCTGCATTTCTACACAGACTGCTTCAATATCTGAGGAGTCGCGAATGGTGCTAAACACAGGGCAATCATCAGTGAACATCTCCACTTCTGACCTTATCATGGAGGGAAGGTCATTGATGAAGCAGCTGAAGGTGGTTGGGCCTAGGATACGACCCTGAGGAACTCCTGCAGTGATGTTCTGGAGCTGAGATGATTCACCTCCAACAACCACAACCATTTGCGTTAGGTAAGACTCCTGCCAGCGGAGAGTTTTCCCCCTGATTCCCATTGACTCCAGTTTTGCTCGGGTTCCTTGATTCCATGCTCAGTCAAATGCTGCCTTGATGTCAAGGGCAGTCACTTTCACCTCACCTCTGCAGTTCAGCTCTTTTGTCCTTGTTTGGACCAAGGTTGTAATGAGGTCAGGAGCTGAGTGGCTGTTGTGGAACACAAATTGAGCATCGGTGAGCAGGTTATTGCTCAGCAAGTGCCACTTGATAGCACTGTTGATGACACCTTCCATCACTTTACTCATGATTGTGATTAGACTGATGGGGTGGTAATTGGCCGGATTGGATTTGTCCTGCTTTCTGTGCACAGGACATACCTGGGCAATTTTATACATTGCTGGGTGGATCCAGTGTTTTAGCTGTACTGGAATAGCTTGGCTAGGGGCGTGGCAAGTTCTGGAGCACAAGTCCAGTATTATTGCCGGAATGTTGTCAGGGCCCATAGCCTTCAGTCAGTTCCTGATATCATGTGGAGTGAATCGAATTGGCTGAAGACTAGCATCTGTGTTGCTGGGGACTTCAGGAGGACGCTGGGATGGATCATCCACTGAGCACTTGTGGCTAAAGGTTGTTGCAATTGCTTCTGCCTTATCTTTTGCACTGATGTGCTGGGCTCCCCCATCATTGAGGATGGGGATATTTGTGGAGCCACCTCCTCCAGTTAGTTGTTTAATTGTCCACCACCATTTACGCTTGGATATGGCAGGACTGCAGAGTTTAGATCTGATCCATTGGTTATGGGATTGCTTAGCTCTGTCAATCGCATGCTGCTTATGCTGTTTGGCACATAAGTAGTCCTGGAGTGTACCTTCACCAGGTTGACACCACATTTTGAGGTATGCCTGGTGCTCTTCATTGAAGCAGCGTTGATCCCCCGGCTTGATGGTAATGGTAGAGTGGGGGATATGCCGGGCCACGAGGTTACAGATTGTGGTTGAGTACAAATCTGTTGCTGCTGATGGCTCACAGCACCTCATGGATGCCCATTTTTGCATTGCTAGATCTGTTTGAAATTTATTCCATATAGCATGGTGGTGTGCCACACAACACAATGGAGGGTGTGTCTCCACAAGGACTGTACGGTGGTCACTCCTACCAATACTGTCATGGACTGTTGTATCTGTGGCAGGCAGATTGCTGAGGACGAGGTCAAGAATGTTTTTCTGTCTTGTTGGTTCCCTCACCACCAGCCGCAGACCCAGTCTGGCTGCTATGTCCTTTAGGGTTCGGTCAGTAATGGTGCTACTGAGCTACTATTGGTGATGGACATTGATGACCCCATCCAGAGTACATTCTGCACCCTTGTCACCCTCAGTTTTTCCTCCAAGTGGTGTTCAACATGGTGGAGTACTGATTCATGAGTTGGGACGGGGGTGGAGGCAATCAGCAGGAGGTTTCCTTGCCCATGTTTGGCCTGATGCCATGAGACTTCATGGGGCCTGGAGTTGATGTTGAGGACTCCCAGGGCATCTCCCTCCTGACTGTATACCACTGTGCCACCACCTCTACTGGGTCTCTCCTGCCTGTGGGACAGGACATACCCGGGGATTGTGATGGCAGTGGAGGTGTCTGGAAGGTATGATTCCTTGAGTATGACTATGTCAGACTGTTGTTTGACAGCTCTCCCAACTTTGGCACAAGCCCCAGATGTTAGTAAGGAGGACTTTGCAAGGTCAACAGGGCTGGGTTTGCCAGTGCCTAGGTGGATGCCAGGTGGTCGTCCAGTTTCATTCCTTATTGACTTTTTAGCGGTTAGTACAACTGAGTGGCTTGCTAGGCCACTTTAGAGGGCATTTAAGAGTCAACCACATTGCTGTGGGTTTGGTGTCACATGTAGTTTTTTTACTTTTAGTTTTTTAGTTTTAGAGATACAGCACTGAAACAGGCCCTTCGGCCCACCGAGTCTGTGCCGACCATCAACCACCCATTTATACTAATCCTACACTAATCCCATATTCCTACCACATCCCCACTTGTCCCTATATTTCCCTACCACCTACCTATACTAGGGGCAATTTATAATGGCCAATTTACCTACCAACCTGCAAGTCTTTTGGCTTGTGGGAGGAAACCGGAGCACCCGGAGAAAACCCACGCAGACACAGGGAGAACTTGCAAACTCCACACAGGCAGTACCCAGAATTGAACCTGGGTCGCTGGAGCTGTGAGGCTGCGGTGCTAACCACTGCGCCACTGTGCCGCTGTAGGCAAGAACAGGTAAGGATTAGTGAACCAGATGGGTTTTTACTTCATCATTTCATGGCCAATATTAGATTAGCTTTTAATTCCAGATTTGTAAATTGAATTCGAATTCCACCATTTGCCGTGGTGGGATTCGAACCCATATCCCCAGAACGATACCCTGGGTTGCTAGTCCAGTGACAATAACATTACACCACCACCTCCCCCAGAATATTACCGAAAGAACTTGCATTTCTATAGTGCTTTCCATGGTCTCAGGACGTCCCAAAACACTTTACAACCAATGAAGTATCTTGGAAGTGTGGACCTTATCATAATATAGGGAAACACATTATTCCTATTCAGATGTAGCCCATCCTTGTGGAATTGGTCCCTTTTGTCCTGCTGTAAAGTTTATGTATTTTAATATCTATCAGAGATCTGACTTGCCACTTTAATTTTGCATTATTATTGACTTATAAGGGATAATTTTCAGACTATGTCTAGGCAGTGCGTTGTCTGTGAATGTCCAATACATGCTACTGGCCAAGAGGTGTATGTAGAAAATGGTGCCCACAATGTGGCCACTGCCTTTGTTTCACTATTGTTATCTTGCCAGGAACATAAAATTAAATTAGAAATACAAAGAAATAATGTTACTCTTGATGCCATCACATTTTTGCTTTTGTATGGATCTTTATCTGACAATGGGGATCGACTGAACTGTAAGCACTTTAAAGGGTTGCATCAGTGCTGCATCAATATGCACAGCAAAAGAAGCCCAGGGCAAACAAAATCAATCTTCTGCTTGATGTTACCTTTTCTCTGTGGGCTGTTTGGCACTACTCTGAGGTGCTGCAAGTAATAGCTCAGTGGAGAAATAACAAAACTCACCCTTTGGGGATAGGTAAACAAAAACTAGGAGCAGGAATATGCCATACCGCCCTTCGAGCCTGCTCCACTAAATAATCAAGTGCAAGTCTGAGTGGAAGCTGTGATTTAACCAGATGTTCCAGCACAATTGCATAAGTGTCCTTTGTTGTCTGTGAAAAATTATCAAAGTAGGTTAGCAAAGCATCTATTGGTTAAAGGGAAACAATTGAAACAGCAATTCTGTTGCCTTAGTCTTGTTCATTTAAAAAAAACATAGCAACAAGCACAAGGCATGGAGTTCTCAACATTACAGTGATGTTATTCTGTTAAAATGATGGCAAACACAAATTTACAGAGCACTGTCTCCTGCCATTGGACTTAATAAAGATCTGCTTGTACAATTCAGTTATGGTGGAAATGCCCCCTGGAAATGGGAGAGTGACTAACCTCTGTAGCTTTTTTGTCAGGAAGTTAGTGATGTGTGCTAACAGGAATGGACTCCTGAATTATTGGGCAAACTCTGCAGAATCAGTGCTCAGGCAGGCTGAACACACTCACTAAGCTTTACCCGTTGATAAAAAGACCTACCAAGATCTGATGCCACCCAATAATTACTTTGGATGGCTCCCTTCTGCAGCTTCTTGGTGAGTTCTTCATATTCATTGCTAGCAAGCAACGTGGAATCCTTCACAGGCTCCTCCACTTTCTAGTCGGAATTCTGGATTTTGAATGTTTCATTTCACAGTTGTGCCACTGACACTACAATGCACTGACAACACCTTTAATATTATGATTCTTTTTCTGGTGCCTTATCTGCAAAAATCACAGAGGTTGTGAGATTCAAGGCAGTCTGGTATTCCTTGCATGACTGGCACAGCTTGAAACTTTCTTTTGGGTGAGTAAGTTGTCAGGCAAGCCTCCCACCTGCCAAGAATAAGGAAAATTAATTTCGCCATATGAACATTGATTTTAAACAGTTGTTGGTGAAGAAAGAACTTGCTTTAAAAAACAATTGGAGACTTTGGTTGGAAAGAGACATTAGCATATCCACAGAAAGTATTTTAAAGAACAAATAGCTATTCCCTGCTCCAATTTAATCCACAATGGACTCTTGATTACCAGATGTTGAAGGTGGAAAGGCTAGCATTCCAGGTTAACTGCTAAGATGGCCGAATACACAAACAGATGTGGTCGGACCGGTTTGGTCACATGACTGGCTGTCTGTTGGAGTTTTTTGAATTTGAATTTCCAACAAGTAATTTGAACTCAGAAGGCTGTTTTCTCCTGGACTGAGAACACCTCTTTCCTGTCTGCTCTCATCTCGCTCTCACCAGCTTCGAAAACCACTGAAGACATATGAACACCAAGAGAGAAAAGTCTCCTACAGTGAACAAGGTTTAAGAAGAATACTGGGCCCCAATGAAAAGTAAGAGCTGTCTACAATCAAGGACTCTAAGGCAAGCTGGAAAAACAGAAAGAGTAACAAGAAACCCTCTTTAGAGACTGCCTCAAACCTCTCCATTTTATTTTTCTTTGCTTTTCTGTCCCTATTTGCATATGTGTATTGCATGTGCATGCTACCGTGGGCGCGTCATATATCCGTAGGTGTTAAGCGTATTAGAGTTTAAGTTTCAGGTTGAATAAATTTCACTTTTCTTCTATAAACCTAAGAAAACCTGTTTGTAATCTTTTCTTTGCCTTATAATTGGAAAGCTATGAACAAGGATTCACAAAGGGGGAGCTCAAAACACAGTGTATTTAAAATAAAACAATAAGACCAGGTGAAGACGGTAAAAGACCCCTAGACACATTTCTCACCTGGTCGTAACAAAGTGTAATAACTCAGTACTTCATTAAACAAAGAAAAATGTCATTTTTTTGCAAAATTATTTGAGATCATCCATCATGCAGTAAAAAATCAGTTTGAGATCATTTGTTCTAACTTTAACTGGAAGCAAATGGAACAAAGATTTCTTTTCTATCGAGTCTGTCATGTTCCCTGTTCTGAAAATTTAAAGGAGAGAGTCAACCAGGAGTGCCTGTAATCACTCAAATTGAAGAATTCAAAGCTATAAAATTAAATATGATTGACATGGCCAGTTTTATTTCTGAAGTAGGCTTTTCAAAATTTAACAGCAGGGAACAAGAGTTAACATTTTAGCTTAGTGTGTTCTCTGTTATCACTTCAAGTAGAAAAACAGATGTCCAGAAAAACAAATGGATATTCGTCTGGTAAAATGGTCTTCAATTGAATTGGACAACAGCAGTTTACAATATTGTAAGGCATTCTTTATATAGTTAGAAAACCTTTGCTCTGGACATTGCAGACTTCAACACATATGAGAAAATAACAAAACATTCTAGAAATATTCAGCAAGTCAATAAGCACCTGGAGGAGAAAATAGATTAATGTTTTAGATGGGTCTCTTCATCTCAACCCTGTTAACCTGAATGATTTTGTTCAGTAAATTAATTAAAACATCTATCTGCATACAGTGGGACACTGAAATTCAAATAGACTTGAGAGGAAGAGGATGGTGTCATGCAGGCCCTCACCTGCCAAGACTGAGGCACACATTTTTTCACCACAAGAGCATTAAAACTTAAAAATGTGGGTGGTAAGAAAAGAGGGTCTATCACAAGGAATTGCCAAGCCCCTGACTGTAAAGACATTTGCATGCTAGAAGACAATGTTGGAACAAGGGACCCAGTCCTTGCTTCCCCAATACACAGAAGAAGTGGTCAGACCAGTTTTAGTCACATGACTAACTGACTGTTGGGGCTGTTTGAATTTGAACTTGCTGAGATAAAGAAACTCAGAAAGCTGTTTGTTCCTGGACTGAGAACGCCTCTCTCCTGTCTGCTCCCATCTCTTTCTCACATAACAAAAGATCCATTGAAGACACGTGAACTCAATGAGAGAAAAGTGTCCTACATGAACAAGGTTTAAGAAGAATACTGGGCCCCAACGAAAAGTAAAAACTGTCTACAATCAAAGACTCTATGGTGAGCTGGAAACACAGAAACAGTAACAAGAAACCCCTTTCAGAAATTGCCTCAAACCTCTCTATTTTTCTTCTGCTCTTTTCTGTCCCTATTTGTATGTATGTATCACATGTGCATGCGAGTGTGGGCATGCCATATATCTGTAGGCATTAACTGAATTAGAATTTAAATGAGTTTAATCAATTTCACTTTTCTTCTTTAAACCTAAGAAAACCTGGTGTGCTCATTTCTTTGCCTTCTAGTTGGAAAGTGGTGAACAAGGATTCACCAAGGGGGAGCTCAAAACACAGTGTGTTTAAAATAAAACCCTGTTACAATAAGACCAGGTGAAGACAGTAAAAGACCCCTGGACACCTTTCTCACCTGATCGTAACAATGGACATTTACTAAATTAAACAAAAATTCATAATTTCAATGGATTTCAATAGAAAGGAACATTAGACATGCTGTATAATGGCCAGGCAATTCAATATTGTCAATTTTAAACCACCAGCCAGAATTAAAATTACCCACAATGAGCTCAAAAGAAATGCATTAACTGAGAAAGGACTGCCTTGATGTCTCATGATGGTAGGATATCCTTTGCAAGGAGACAGTATAGTATGCTACGCTCCAGAAATTAGCTGCAGGCCCTAGGAGAGTTGTACAACAAGTGAAACCAGCTAAAATACGAATCCTTTAAAGTACTGAGATTTAACTCAGAGGCATGTTAAATATGTTTGAGAAGAAGACGGAGAGATGAAAAGCATAACATGTCGAACCTGCATAGTCAGCAGAGACTGAACCTTTCCCATTTAGAATTATGTTTATTTTGTTGACAATCATAAGTGTGTGTTAGCTAGGATGATATGGGCTGGTATGATCCGATGAAAAGGAACTTTGCCCTTTCCTTCCACCACTCTGCCAATGAAAGAGAATAAAAAGAAATAACTTCTTCCACATTATGGAGATGCTATAATTGTTTAATATTTAGGTATCTGACATGTTAAGTGCTCTGATCTATATTGTTCAAGTGAGCTTCTGTGATAAGAATTACTTGATTTTGTTGAAGTGAACTATCACTGACTAGAAAAATAACATTCTGAGATCAGATAAGTCCAAAGCTCTGATATGAGGAGACAGCTCTATACAGCATGGTAAAAATAGACACTAGTAATTCCAACATTCTGAGGAAGACGGCAAGCCTTTAACATTGTTCCTGGGAAGAATAACTGAATAGTTGCACATATATAATACGCTCCTGTTCTGTTGAAAAGTCACTGACCTGAATCGTTAATTTTGCTTCTCTCTCCACAGATGATGCCAGACCTGTTGAGTATTTCCAGCACTTTTTATTTTTATTTATGAATGGTTGCATGGATGTTTTCAAGGAAATCTCTTGGTAGCAATACCAAGCCTTTGCTGGTTAGGAAATGGGCTCCTCTAGATATAATTTTGTGAGTCCTTTTCCAGTGTCGTGCCTTGCTAGACATGAGCATGCACTGCAGAATCAGCCCTATCAAATTAGAGCCTTATCTCTGACTCATGTTCCTTGTGAGACTCTCTCCCAAACACCTGACCTCACAATATTACTCCTCTCCTGATGTCAACAGACTTATTTCTCCAAAGAATGAATGTAAGAAGAAAAGAAAGACTTGGATTTATATGAATCCTTTCATGATGGTCGGACATTCCAAAGCGCTTTGCAACCATTGAGAACATTTGAAGTGTAGTCTCTTTTGCAATGTGGGAGATATTGCACACAGCAAGTTCCTACAAATGGCAAAGTGATAATGAACAAATAATCTGTTCTGGTAATGTTGATTGAGTGATAAATATTAGTCAGGACTCTGGGGGAACTCCCTGTTCTTCTTTGAAATAGTGCCATGGAATCTTTTATGTCCACCTGAGAGAGCAGATAAGATCTTGGCTTTACATCTCATCTGAAAGATGGCACCTCTGACAGTGCATCACTCCTTCATTACTGCAATTGGGTGTCAGCCTAGATTGTCTGCTCAAGTCCTGGAGTGGGACTTGAACCCATAATCTTCTAAATTAGAGGTGAGAATGCTTCACTAAGCCAAAACTGACAGTTTGAGGAAACTAGAGTATTGCCCAGTCTAGAATTTCTGGACCCTTAGCTCTGAGTTAGATCATCAGATGTGGATGCCCTGCTCCCTCAGGGAGCTGCCATAGCTGCCATAAAAGATTCATGAAGGGGATAGAATTTGATAGCACAATTGCTATCAGCCACATGCTATTAATGGTGATTTTCCTTATGAATAGTTTTAGGAAGGAAGAGCATGATTTTAAAGTATCAGGACAGTTGGCACTTCTGGTGGGAACTTTTGTGATTTTAGTGCTTCTGGTGGAAAGTTCTGTGCGACAGTAACAAATATTAGGAGTTTAACTGTGAAGGTCAATGTTCAATTCATGGCTTGTACCACTTCTGTCCATTAATTGTAATGCATGCAAAATTGTGCGGGCCGGGAAATAGGCCCAACCTTCATGCCTGGAATCCTGATATGCACTTTTATTACTTAAGATATAGTGCTATGGAATAATAAAACAGCATTGCTATAGATAATTCAGATGTATTTGATAAAAAATCTCAGCATAGAACCAAATGAATTTAATGGCAGTACTTTATTAAGCATGCAATGCAGAGTCTATGTGCCTTATGCATGGTAAAGGTTCAATTATAGTTTGTAGGGAATATATAAATAATTCAATTGCACCAATGTGTCACACTAATGATACAATACAGTGATAATGATTTAACCAAATGTGATAGAATTTCTAAACATTTCAAAACTATTATTTCTTATATTTTGAATGTTCAGGATATGTAATTTATACCGCGATATTTAACTTTCTAGTGAATTCACAATGAATTATTAGCATAATTCACTGTGGAATAATTTTCAACATATTATCAGTAGTGATATCAGATTTTCTAAAACGTAAACATACTTAAGATATTATTATCTTAACTTATTGAAGTTGGGAAAGTCATGAATTAGATTATATAAAATGCAATTTGAGATTTAAAACTGCGACCATTAATAATAGCAATAAAACTGAAGTACTTATTCAATCGTTCCCTTGAAGTTAATACAAGAAGTCTAGAGAGAGGAATGATCTGTTTTTATTTTCTATTTTTCTTTATATCGGATCCATTTACTTTAGTTATTTTACTACTTTAAATAATTGCTATTAAGTGTTTCAATTGTCATGAACATTTAGAATGTTTTTCTCCATTAACTAGTTAATTCCCAGAATATTATCTCAAGGAGTTTAACAATGAATTCCTCACAAATATCTCCTAACTGTTTAGAAGCACATTAACTTAAATGTTGATGTTTCGAAAGATTTGGGTGTTCTGTACAAGAAACACAGAACGTTAACATGCAGGTGCAGCAAACAAAAGGAAGGCAAATGGTATGTTGGCCTTTATTGCAAGGGGGCTCAAGTACAAGAGTAAGGAAGTCCAGCTACAATTGTACAGGGCTTTGGTGAGACCACACCTGGAGTACTGTGCACAGTTTGGTCTCCTTATCTAAGGAAGGATATATTTGCCTTGGAGGGAGTCCAACAAAGGTTCATAGGTTGATTCCTGGGATGAGAAGGTTGTCCTACAATGAAAGGTTGAGTAGATTGGGCCTATACTGTCTGTAATTTAGAAGAATGGGTGGCAATCTCATTGAAACTTACAAGATTCTGCAGAGCTTGACAGAGTAAATGCTGAGAGGTTCTTTTCCCTGTCTGGAGAGTCTAAAACTAGGGGCCATAGTCTCAAGATCAGGGATCAATCATTTAAGACCAAGATGAGGAGAAATTTCTTCATCCAGAAGGTTGTGATTCTTTGAAATTCTTTACTCCAGAAGGCTGTGGATGCCCAGTCGTTGAGTGTATTCAATGCTGAGATTGATAGATTTTTGGACTCGAGGGGAATCAAGGGATATAGGGATCAGGTAGAAAAGTGGAGGTCAAAGATCAGCCATAACCTATTGAATGGTAAAGCAGGCTTCAGGGGTTTTACGGCCTATTCTTGCTCCTATTTCTTATGTTAATTTTGTTTTATTCCAAGGAGCATGGGGATTGAGTTAAATGATTTTTTTTTTCTTGCTACTGGTATGCATTTTGATCAATTATATTGAATGGTGATTTTAAGGAATTTTTAATTGTATAAAATAGTCCTGGGGATGATTAAATAAGTACTTCAGTTTTATTCCAATTATTAATAGTCCCATTTTTAAGTCCCAAGTTGCATTTTATATAATCTAATTCATGACTTTGGTTGCTTTTCCCAACTCAATGAGTTAAGACAATAAGATCTTAAGTCCTTTTACATTTTAGAAAATCTCATCACTATTGATAATACGTTGGAAATTATTCAACAGTGAATTATCCGAAAAATTTATTATGAATCGACAATAAAATTAATTGTTTGAAATTTTAGCAATAGGAATGGATTTATACCAGTGTGAGCAACATAGGCTGGAATTATACTGGGCCTGTAAGGACAGGATCAGTGGTGGGGAGAGGTGCCACAAAATGCAGCTGGGATGTGTTCGGACGGAAGTTCAACGTGTGACTTCGCTTTGGAATTTTATGTGCGGTGACAACCATGAAGGACAGACTTCACATTATGATGCGGCGGGACATCAATTAAAGTATTTTAGACGCCAATTAACTTCAATTTTACAGTGGATTCTAACTTTTAAGGATGGTGCATGGGAACCACGGGGCTTCAGAGCCCTGCCTAGTTGAAGGAGGCAGCAAGGAGGTGAGAGTTCAGTGCTGCCTCAGCCAGCCAGCCATACTGAGAGGCAATGTGAGGTGGAAGGGAGGATGGTGAACGGAGCCCATTGCAGGATGGCAGTAGATGGGGTAAATGTGTCATCACTAAGGAGGTGGGGGACAACTGTGAAGGTGCCATCACTAATGGGAGTTAGAGGGGCCTTCTGCAAGGGACACTGCTCCCATGGGAATAGCAAGAGAAAGGTTTTGGGGCAGATGGGCTGCCAAGAACGTGCAGGATAATGAGAGAGCCCATCTGGCTTGGGACTGATCCACCATATTTCTGGCACCGCCCCTGAGGAGGAGGAGCAGCTGCACAGAGGAAGGGAGGGTCACAGCAGGAATGGCAGGAGCAGCAAGAGAGCCATCCTCTGGGTGGGCATGCTGGTGAAAGGCACAGAGGGGCGCTTCAACAGCCTCCTGCATGAAGAAGTCTTATCCCCTGGAGAGACTCTACTGTATAGAGCTGAACTATCTGCAGATGTCCGAGCGGCAGTGGCAGCGCAGACTGAGGCTCTCCAGGGAGGTGGTCACTGACTTATGTGCCATGCAGCAGGACAAGCTGAGACCCATAGGGGTTGGAGGATCCCCAATGCCAGTGGCCCTGACGATCACCGTTGCTCTCAACTTTTATGCCTCTAGATCTTTTCAAGGATCCACTGGGGACAAGTGTGGGATATCCCAGGCTGCAGCCCATCAGTGCATCAAGAAGGTGACCAATGCCATGTTCAAGAGGGCCAGCGACTATCTGTGATGCCAAACCGACATTGTGAAGGTTCCTCACAGGCGTGGATAGCCATGTCTTCAATGGGTAGCCCTTGTCCTTGAGAATCCATCCCTGAGGGAGCTCAGATGGCCAGAACAGCTCTGGCCAAACTGACCCGGACAGTCAGGCAGAGAGGGCCATTTGGTTTGAGGCCATCGCTGGATTTCCTAGGTGCAGGGTGTGATTGACTGCATGCATGTGGCAATCATGGCTCCCATGGAGCAGTCAGTGGCCTTCATCAATAGAAAGGGCTTCCATTCCATCAATGTCCAACAGGTCTGTGACCGTCAAAAGTGGATTCTTTAGGTGTGTGCACGGTTCCCAGGAAGTGGCCATGACGCCTACATACTTCAGCAGTCCCAGGCTCCAGAGCTGTTCTGGCCATCTGAGCGCCCTCAGGGATGAATTCTCAGGGACAAGGGCTACCCATTGAAGACATGGCTACTCATGCCTGTGAGGAACCTTCACAATGCTGCAAAGAAGAGGTACAACACCTGCCATGGGTCAACCTGAGTGGCCATCGAGCTGGGCTGCTGTAGATGAGGTTCAGGTGCCTAGACTGATCCAGTGGAGCACTCCAGTATGCCCCAGCAAGGGTCTTGCATAACATGACAGTCTGCTGTATTCTGTACAATCAGCACTGCAGAGGGGGGGAGGCCTTGAATAAGGAGGATGTGGAGGAGGCTGCTGAGCAGGCAGCACAGGATGAGGAACCTCTTACACCAGAGATAAGGGGAAAAGACAGATGCGCACGGGAGGCTTGGGACAATCTCATACATACCCTTTTCTTGGGAGCCTGATGCCCTTTCACAATCTGTGAAATAAAGACTCACCTTTATGCAGACCTACTGTTGCCTTCTTCATCTCGCACTCCATCACGTTGCACCCAGGTTCACAGCAGCACTGACAAAGCTGAGGAGCTAACCAAACGCAGCCTTCCCCTACGCTGGCAGGCCATTGAGGGAGCAAGGCTATAAATGGCATTAACAAGGCAGCAAGAAACGAAGGGATGACTGACAGCAGTAAATCCAATATTTATTTATTGGCAGTACAGTATAATGCCATAACATGTACAAACTCTAAACACCCAAGAACCCCAAGTGCGTTGAGGTGCTCTTCTTAACCGACTTACATGCACTCCTATGAGGTGCCACCCCTGCGCCTGCAGCTTCAGAAGATTGGGCTGCCCCATGGCTTGGGATGACCTTGGCAGCCATCCTCTGGCTGCGTGAGGCCTGGAGGGGCCCTGGCATGCTTAGGGGCTTCTGCATAGCAACCTCTGTCATTGCAGCTTCTGGAGGTGCTGGGATCACTGGCAGAGGAGTGGAAGAGCTGCTGTCCACACTCAGAGTGCCCTGAAAGGAGCCCCCAGAAGCAGATGTCAGCCACTCCTCCTTCCTTGCAAGGCACACTTGTACTTCCCTGCTGAACTGAGAAGGGGAAGGACCTGGCGGACACTCCAGGTGCCTCCTCCCTCTCTCGCCTTGCCCCTGCTGCATAGAGCTCATGGACAAGGCGATGGCATGCAGATCTGTGCTAGTCGGCTAGAGCTGTCTCTTCATGAGGGTAGCCAATCTCTCCACATGCACATGCCGGAGACATGGCAGCATTCATGGACTGGATGGATTCCTCCATCGTCTGCGCATGGGTGCATATAGCCTCTGGCAGCTCCGCCAGATGTTCCCTTACCTCTCGCTGCACCTCTAGCAGATGCTGTGTTGCTGATGATGCTAGAGGCACGTCAGCAGCCTGGGGCTCAGCATAGGCCTGGCCGCTGCCAGTCCTCTGGCTGTCAGCGTCCTCACAGCCTCTGTCAGCTGCTCAGGCATTTCTGTAATGTGCTCACCAGTTTGTGACCCAGAATCTAATCATGAAGGCATACCCACCGAAGTGAGAGTATCTGCGCTGGCGGAGGGTGTAGGGGAATGATGTGACAGTGCATCCTCTGAGGATCCCTCCTCCTCCTCAGAGGTGGATGGATGGCCCCTGGTCTCTGCAACTGTGCGTCCTTTGGGATACCGAGACCTGCATGAGAGAACGCAAACATTTATGGGTTAGGGGTTTCACATCTCCTCATTCCAACCATGCCTGATATGGAGCTTCATATGTCCAGTGCTTGCCACAGAAGCACTATGCCTCATGTGTCGCCCAGATACACCCTTGTGCATCCCTTTGCCACTGACTGGATGGTCACTCCCTTCCCATTTCTCAAGCTGCCACACACAAGCTCCAAAGAGGAAAGCGGCATGGAGAACTCACCTTGGTGAAGTGGTGGAGGTCATTGACCTGCTTGCAGTACTGCACCCATGTTTGGTGGGGTGACCCCGTGGCTGCTGACCTTCCCTGCAATCTCCATCTAGGCTTGCTTGGTCTCTCCTTCCTGTCCCTTGGGTAGAGAATCTCCCACCTTGCCCTTGCAGCCTGGAGGGGAACCTGCAGGGAGGCATCACTGAACAGTGGGCACGTGGTGTCTTCCTCCAGCCTTGGTTGCAGCAGGCTCTCGGTCAGCTCCTTGAGTCTTCTCTTCTGGTGGAGGGGTGCAGGGGTCTTCTGTCCGCGTGGAGGGGACCTTCTGTAATGTTGTTGAGGCAATCATTTTATACAAGGCAGCAGTGCATGCAGAGCTGGAGGCCCCTTAAATACGGTGCCAGCACCTTCCTTTGAGTCAGGTGATGCCGCCATTGGTGCCTTGTTGCCCGTCCCTGCTCCTTAATTGGACCTACACCTCCAGTTAGTTAATTGGCCGACGCCACGTGATTGCGTTGGGTCAGCCACATGGCACTTAAGCGGAAGCAGCACCCGCTTCTGGTGCTGCTACTGGGACCTGCAGCCTCCAAACAAAATTCAGTCCATTGTATTTAATTTGTTAAAACAATTATATCAACTATTAGTGGAATGATGATTTTTTAGCTTATTGAATTAGCTACTCCCTGGTTTGTGATACACAAGCCAAATATTAGGAAAGCAAATTAAATCAGTATTTCAACCAGTGCCTGTCTATAATCCAAAGCCACAATTTAAAAATGTTTGGATAAATAAAATATCTGAGTAAATTATTTTTATTCCCCAGAAGCGAAGCCTGTAAATGACATGCTATTGATACTGTTTACTATATTTTAGTAACTGCGTAGTTCTCACCGCAATTAAGTGTTTCATTGGGAAATTAATAAATGTGATTGGTAACCAGTGATGACAAAGAGACAATACAATAAATATTTGTGTGAAATGTACTGTACGGAGCACAGTGATTTCCTTTTGACCTGTGGCTGGATTCAGGTGCAGAAAGGGGCTTGTTCTATCTGTTTCAAGGGTAGATTTTATAAATTCACACTGAGCTTCCAGATTTGCACATTTGGGAATTTGAGTCAAAAATTCAGGAGGATTTTCAGCTCGTTATTTTACTGTGGGTCCCACTGACCTCTGTGCCAGATATTGGCAATATGTATTCTGGGACGGTCAATAACAGTCTATGTCGGGAGCACAAGTTTGCAGAATCTGCCTTTTAATGACCTGTAATATATGGTCAACATCTGTGAGAACGTAAGGGGCATTTAATGGGAAAGAATGAAATGTAATTGCAAAAGAAGAATGGCTTGTGTCAAATTTTGTTTAACAACCCTTCTGTGAAGTGTCTTGATATGTTTTATCATGTTAAAGGCACAATTAAATGCAAGTTGTTGTTGTAGGACCAGGTGCCATGCAAGGTAACGACAGCTTCCCAAGGGCAGTGGAACACGTTTATTTTACTTGTGATTTACTACCATGTGACAGTCACTTTCCTTTGTAAATATAGATATCTTTGCATCAGAGGTTGCTGTATGGCTCATTCTCTCTCCTTTCACTCAGAATGATTGCACTTGGCTGCTTAAACATAACTTTGTACAAAAATTGAATTGAGGTCGGGAGGTCTCTCAGACTCTCAGACGAGTGTGAGTTGGAAAATTGGGCGAAGAACAGTTTCTTTCCTGGTTCGCACATGATTTCCTGATGGCATATAAAAATGCGCTGCTGTACAAATCATGGAGGAGCTTCTTTAATGTTCATACATATTACTATAAATAGCTGTCTGCCATGGTCCCATTACCATGCTTGAAGATACAGGACAGTGGGAATCGCATTCTGTGAAAAGCAAGCAACCAAACTGTTTAAGGGAGCAGCTGGTACCCCAGAACCTGCGTGGACCCATATCTGTAACATGTACCTTCAGACATCACTGACCACAGAGAAGTCTCTGCCAGCGGCTGCCAGATGTTCCAAGCCACCATTGGTGATATTTGTCAAATAAGCCAGTCCTCTGTGCACTGATATATTAAGCAGGTAAGGAAAATGTAGTTTCCATTCATCAGATTTCTCCACGGAAAAGCAGCAGCAGTACAATAGGACACAGTAATTTAATATGGTAACCGTTTTCTTAACATGCAGGGCATAATTGATATGGATATTCAGGCTCCCATCACCAACCCCAGACTGTTCATGAAGAGAGAGGGTGTCATTCAATTAATGTGTAAATTCTCTGTGACTATAGGCACGAAATAATACAAATCACTGTCCGACACCTCAGTATCAGTCACAATTCCTTCACTTTACACCTATTCACTGCGCTATCATTACTTGTAGGGGGAGAGAGATTTGACAGATACCATCCTGGGAACCCATGGGAAAGCCATGATGAGCAACTGGGTAATAATATAATGAGGCCCATGCTTTACCAGAACTCATGTGGGATATATGACTGGCATGTTAACCGACGATTGATATTTCGATAGATTGGGGTAAATGTTTGCAGCAAAGTCTAAGATCTCCAAAAGCATATCTCTGTTGGCTGAGCGCTCTCAACTGAGGAGTCAGTTGGATGATTCGTGATTCTTAAAATTTATGCAGAGTTCAAGATAGCGTTCAATTTAATTTAATTTGAAATTGAAAAAAATAATTTTGCAATGTTTTGCAACATTTAACTTCACTGCTGTAATCTCTCCCAATAATTCTTCTATTTCCATTGAAGGTTCCCAAAGCCATTAATCTTTTGCTGGTAAACTTATGACATTTACCTCTGCAGATTTGAAGTCATTAAACAACTATATAACATCTGCATCACTGGATCTGTTGTGCTTGATTTGATTGGTAGAAATATATTATTAGTTATAAGTAATTGCTAGATTTCAAAGTGTTGTGATGTGAAACACATTTAAAATTGTATTTACCTGTCATATTGAACTTATATTTATTAGCAGTAATTAGCAACATACAGCACAGAAGGAGGCCATTCAGCCCATCATGCCTGTTTTAGTGTTAAATATTATTTAATATTTTTATTATTATTGAACTTTGTCACTTATGGAAGCAAAGTAATAATCTATTCATGCTCTGAAATTACCTTCTATTATCTTTTATTCTGCTTAATTTAAACTTCTGTTAAACTAAACTCAAACCATTCCAGCAACAGTTCCTCTTCCAGTTGCCAATTCCATATTGCGGCAGGTTGATTTAAAGTCGACAAAGCGTGAGTTACAGAAACTTGTGAGTAAATTGTGATGTTTATCCTTTTTGTGGGGCCATTAAGTACAACGTTGTGCACTCCACAGCTGATTGAATTAACCTCTTGTAATTTATATTGACTAAATGACTTGTCGCTGATTGCAAAGTGTTAAAGGAGCATTATGGGAGAGGCATCATGATTATTCACTTCTCTATCATTCCAATTATCAGTTTGTAAAATTGATGACAGGGAAGCTATGCCTATCAGCCTCTAAAAGAACAAAAAGAGATTATTTTAGTCTTTTTAATGATTTTATTTCTCTACAAATGTTTAATGATCAAAATACTTAATGCACTTTTATTCCTGTGCTTCCTTGCTCCGACATCCCATTTGAAGATTGTGTTAACTCTTTTAAAAAGATTTTCATTGGTTGAAGACTGGCTGTAGTTGTTCAGCCAATTAAAGCTTTGAGATGCAACTAGGGTTAATCTGTGATGAGCAATTCACATCCAACTGCTGCTGTTGATAAAGAATCTTAATGGTCCCAACAGCTGCAGCAAAATACTCTGCAGCATTTAAGGGGTTAATTCATGCCTTTATAACGATGTCTATGCTGACTTAGGAATCAATAACATGTATGGAGCTAATTAAAGCTCATGTAATGAAGAAGCTCCAAGCATAACGGATCACATATTTGGAATGCCCAATTACCACTGTGTGGAATATGGAACATTAGGCAGTAAGAGTATATTTAGCTTTAATGTCATATTTTCTGGTATGGATTCAACACAGTGGTGACAGTTACTGCTAGTGAACTGAAGATGCCAATTTAATCAATTACTGGGAGCTGGATCACATTTATTAAGTTAGTCTGCCATTTTCCTTTATTCAATCCCTCTATGTCAATGAGTTTTCTTTTTTTTTCCAGTTTGACAGAATTTGGACACAAAATGATTCCAAAGCTTTAGGATGCATAATAAGTTAGAAAGAGCAATACAAATTATATTTTCAAACATAGTGATGAACTGTTAGCATTCCATTCTACAGCTGCATATTTCAGAACTTGTGAAAAGTTTGCCACTGTAACAATATCAGGCAGAATTAGACCTAAAGAATAGAAATTGGTCATTATTGCACCCATTTCTGGGTGGAAAACCAGCAAAAAAGACCAATTTCAGAGTGCAACATCCTGCACCTGATCTAAATCTGTGTTATTTTATTGGCTGTAGAGCACTTTGGGATGTCCTGAGGGTGTGAAAGACGCTGTATAAATGCATTTTTTTATATATAGAGAGGATAATTACTCTTTTTGGCAACAATGTCTAATATAACAGAAGGTGGAATGCTCAATAGCAGTGGGGCATAGTACATTGTACGTAGCAGTTCACAACTCAGCTCACATAGAATACTGCCAGAAGAGACACCAGATTAGTTGATTTGCAAATCCCTGGTCCTGGGAAGGAAATTAACTGGGCTTCTTAGGCTGCGCAGGAAGTTGTTATAAAAAGAAAGAAAGACTTGCATTTATATAGTGCCTTTCGTGACCACTGGACATCCAAAATCGCTTTACAATCAATGAAGTACTTTTGAAGTGTAGTCACTATTGTAATCAAGGAAACGTAGCTGTCAATTTGTGCACAACCAACTCCTGCTAACAGCAATGACCAGATAATCTGGTTTTTTGATGTTGATTGAGGGATAAATATTGGCCAGGACACTGGGGATAACTCCCCTGTTCTGCTTCGAAATAGTGCCATGGGATCTTTTATGTCCACCTGAAAGAGTAGACAGGGCCTCTTTCCAATGTCTCGTCTGAGAGATAAGAAGAGCAAGGAGAGGACACGAGAAGTCATTGGCGGATAGGATCAAAGAAAACCCTAAGGCTTTCTATAGGTATCTCTTGCCCAACCCCCACCTCACTTGTTTATAATCTGTGACTTTTCTAATATTTGTCAACTACCTTCCATGACGGTGCTTCTGATATGACCTCCTTTTTCCTCAACCGAGGATTTCCCCCCACTGTGGTTGACAGGGCCCTCAACCGTGTCCGACCCATTCCCCGCACCTCTACCCTCACCCCTTCCCCTCCCTCCCAGAACCGTGACAGGGTTCCCCTTGTCCTCACTTTTCATCCCACCAGCCTCCATATCCAAAGGATCATCCTCCGCCATTTTCGCCACCTCCAGCGTGATGCCACTACCACTCGCATCTTCCCCTCCCTTCCCCTGTCAGCATTCCGAAGGGATCGTTCCCTCCGCGACACCCTGGTCCACTCCTCCATTACCCCCACCACCTCGTCCCCAACCCAGGGCACCTTCCCTTGCAATCGCAGGAGGTGTAATACCTGCCCATTTACCTCCTCTCTCCTCACTATCCCAGGCCCCAAACACTCCTTTCAGGTGAAGCAGCGATTTACTTGTACTTCTTTCAATGTAGTATACTGTATTCGCTGCTCACAGTGTGGTCTCCTCTACATTGGGGAGACCAAGCGCAGACTGGGTGACTGCTTTGCGGAACATCTCCGCTCAGTCCGCAAGCAGGACCCTGAGCTTCCGGTTGCTTGCCATTTCAACACTCCCCCCTGCTCTCATGCTCACATCTCTGTCCTGGGATTGCTGCAGTGTTCCAGTGAACATCAACGCAAGCTCGAGGAACAGCATCTCATCTACCGATTAGGCACACTACAGCCTGCTGGACTGAACATTGAGTTCAATAATTTCAGAGCATGACAGCCCCCCACTTTACTTTCATTTTTAGTCATTTTTAGTTATTTTTTCTTCCTTTTTTTTTTGCATTCCTTTTTACATTTTTTACAATTTTTTTTGCATTTATTTCATTTCATCTTAGTTTGTTCAGTTTGCTTACCCACTGTTTTTTTCAGGTTGTTTTTCTTCAGGTTTGCACTTGCTGATGTTCAATATTCAGTATATTCACACCTAATCTGTACTAATACTTTGTCTTTCAACACACCATTAACATATTGTTTGCCTTTGCTCCGTGACCTTTTGGTCAGCTATGTGGCCTGGTCCAATCTGCACCTTCTCCTTTGTTATCTCTTGCCCAACCCCCACCTCACTTGTTTATAATCTGTGACTTTTCTAATATTTGTCAGTTCCGAAGAAGGGTCACTGACCCAAAACGTTAACTCTGCTTCTCTTTCCACAGATGCTGCCAGACCTGCTGAGTGAATCCAGCATTTCTTGTTTTTGTTTCTATAGGTATATCAGGAATAAAAGAATGACTAGAGATAGGTTAGGGCCAATCAAGGATAGTAGTGGGAAGTTGTGTGTGGAATCGGAGGAGATAGGGGAAGTGTTAGATGAATATTTTTCGTCAGTATTTACAGTGGAGAAAGAAAATATTGTCGAGGAGAATACTGAGATACAGACTACTAGGCTAGATGGGATTGAGGTTCACAAGGAGGAGGTGTTATCAATTTTGGAAAGTGTGAAAATAGATAAGTCCCCTGGGCCAGATGGGATTTATCCTAGGATTCTCTGGGAAGCCAGGGAGGAGATTGCAGAGCCTTTGTCCTTGATCTTTATGTCGTCATTGTCGACAGGAATAGTGCCGGAAGACTGGAGGATAGCAAATGTTGTCCCCTTGTTCAAGAAGGGGAGTAGAGACAGCCCTGATAATTATAGACCTGTGAGCCTTACTTCGGTTGTGGGTAAAATGTTGGAAAAGGTTATAAGAGACAGGATTTATAATCATCTTGAAAAGAATAAGTTCATTAGAGATAGTCAGCACGGTTTTGTGAAGGGTAGGTCGTGCCTCACAAACCTTATTGAGTTTTTTGACAAGGTGACCAAACAGGTGGATGAGGGTAAAGCCGTGGATGTGGTCTATATGGATTTCAGTAAGGCGTTTGATAAAGTTCCCCACGGTAGGCTATTGCAGTAAATACAGAAGTATGGGATTGAAGGTGAATTAGTGCTTTGGATCAGAAATTGGCTAGCTGAAAGAAGACAGAGGGTGGTGGTTGATGGTAAATGTTCATCCTGGAGTATAGTTTCTAGTGGTGTACCGCAAGGATCTGTTTTGGGGCCACTGCTGTTTGTCATTTTTATAAATGACCTGGATGAGGGTGTAGAAGGGTGGGTTAGTAAATTTGCGGATGACACGAAGGTCGGTGGAGTTGTGTGCCGAAGGATGTTGTAGGTTACAGAGGGACATAGATAGGCTGCAGAGCTGGGCTGAGAGATGGCAAATGGAGTTTAATGCGGAAAAGTGTGAGGTGTTCACTTTGGAAGGAGTAACAGGATTGCAGAATACTGGGCTAATGGGAAGATTCTTGGCAGTGTAGATGAGCAGAGAGATCTTGGTGTCCAGGTACATAAATCCCTGAAAGTTGCCACCCAGGTTAATAGAGCTGTTAAGAAGGCATATGGTGTGTTCGCTTTTATTAGTAGGGGGATCGAGTTTAGGAGCCACGAGGTCATGCTGCAGCTGTACAAAACTCTGGTGCGGCCGCACCTGGAATATTGCGTGCAGTTCTGGTCACCGCATTATAGGAAGGATGTGGAAGCTTTGGAAAAGGTGCAGAGGAGATTTACTAGGATGTTGCCTGGTATGGAGGGAAGGTCTTACGAGGAAAGGCTGAGGGACTTGAGGTTGTTTTCGTTAGAGAGAAGGAGGAGAAGAGGTGACTTAATGGAGACATATAAGATAATCAGAGGGTTGGACAGGGTGGATAGTGAGAGCCTTTTTCCTCGGATGGTGATGGCAAACACGAGGGGACATAGCTTTAAGTTGAGGGGTGATAGATATAGGACAGATGTCAGAGGTAGTTTCTTTACACAGAGAGTAGTAGGGGCGTGGAACGCCCTGCCTGCAACAGTAGTAGACTCGCCAACTTTAAGGGCATTTAAGTGGTCATTGGATAGACATATGGATGAAAATGGTATAGTATAGGTCAGATGGTTTCACAGGTCGGCGCAACATCGAGGGCTGAAGGGCCTGTACTGCGCTGTAATGTTCTATGTTCTATAAACAAATGTTGTTTACAGGCCAATGCTGTGTACAACCAAAGGGGGAAAACCTTGGCTGCTGGTGGATCAACCATTCTAAAGCAACTCACTGAATGTGAAGAGATGACCCTTGCCCTATTTGACAGAAAAAATGTGAAAGAGATTGGTAAGAGCAAGTTTAGAGGCAGGTAGCACTAGCCAGCAAGTGCCCTCTTTTTATCATGATTCGTCCTACATGCTATACATTTAGTTTAGTTTAGAGATACAGCACTGAAACAGGCCCTTCGGCCCACCGAGTCTGTGCCGACCATCAACCACCCATTTATACTAATCCTACACTCCTACCATATTCCTACCATATCCCCACCTGTCTCTATGTTTCCCTACCACCTACCTATACTAGGGGCAATTTTTTAATGGTCAATTAACCTATCAACCTGCAAGTCTTTGGTGGTGGGAGGAAACCGGAGTACCCGGTGAAAACCCACGCAGACACAGGGAGAACTTGCAAACTCCACACAGGCAGTACCCAGAATTGAACCTGGGTCGCTGGAACTGTGAGGCTGCGGTGCTAACCACTGCGCCACTGTGCCACCTCTGCTGGGGCTCAACATCCCAAGCAGCTATATGATGCAAAAGCTATCAAATGATATTACCTCACATTCAAGGCATTGTCTTGGAGATGCATCAGAAATCTTTTCCTTTTCCTACTGCTGTGTGTTCTTCCCAAAATGCATCAGATTAAATGGCATCACAGATCCTAACACATTACAACATGCTGCGTCACACACTCTACCTAACCCCAACACCAATATAGATCTGCGCACCCTGGGAAATTACAGGAAGAGTATGAGTTCCTCGCAGAGGTATCTTAGGTTTGTAGCGAGCCAAGATCATACAAAGTCACAAGATTTAATGGAGTGACGTTGAGGAGGAACAGATGTCAACTAAGGTTTCCAACTGCATCTTATCCAGTACTCCAACAGTGGCGAGAACACGTTCACGGGTGAGGTCTGAGAGTGAAATTGTGGAAGACCACTACGAAGAGAACGAGCATAACACTGATGTGCAGGATATCCATCCGTCTAAGTCGATAAGTCAAGAACACCGTAGTGATGATTCTAGATCTCAAAAGAGTTTTACCATTACAAGGTTCGGGCATATTAGTAAATCATCTATACGTTTTAGGGACTCTTAAATGATGAATAGAAGTCTAACTTTTATGTAAATAATGTTCACAGCAATCCTATTTTTTGATTTGTTCTTATTGTGTAATGTTCTACTTAAGGAAAAAGGGGGATGTTGTGATAATGCATTAATGGAATATGTAAATAATGAGTGTGCATCATCACTGCAGGAAGTGATGTCATACCGCATGTGACACAGCAGTAGAAGTTGTGTTGATCCCAAGTAAGATGCGCATGTAGAGCTCTCCTATAACTTGTATTTCGTATTATAAGTCTTCAATAAAAAGAACCCAAAGTATTTGTTACCATTCATCAGTGTGTGTTTGGTAAGTTTGTGTGACGAGCCCAGTAACACAACCATCACCTTATTAAGGGCAACTCAGGAAAGGAAATAAATGCTGCCCTTGCCAACGACACTCACATCCCATGAAAGAGTAAAAAAATTAGGAAGGAAAATGTATGTTGACCTGTATTGCAAGGGGGTTGGAGTACAAGTGTAAGGAAGTCTTGCAGTTGTGTGGGGCTTTGGTGAGACCACACGGAGTACTCTGTACAGTTTTTGGTTTCCTTACCTAAAGAAGTATACACTTGCCTTAGAGGGGTTGTAATGAAGGTTCGCTAGATTGATTCCTATGATGAGAGGTTTGTCCTGTGAGGAGAGATTGAGTAGAGTGGACTTATACTCTTTGTAGTTTAGAGGAATGAAAGGTGATCTCATTGAAACATATAAGATTTGGAGAGGCTTGACAGGCTGTTGCCCCTGGCTGGAAAGTCTAGACCTCAGGGGCATAGTGTCAGGAGATGGGGCCAGCAATTTTGAACTGATAAAAGGAGAAATGTCTTCATTAGAGGGTTGTGAATCATTTGGAATTCTCTACCCCAGAAGGCTGTGGTTGCTTAGTCATTCAAGTATATTCAAGGCTGAGAGCAATAGATTTTTGGACTGTAAGGGAATCAAAGGATTTGGGGATCAGGCAGGAAAGTGTAGTTGAGGGTCAGGATTAGCCTCGATCTTATGAAATGGAGGGGCAGGCTTGAGGGGCTGTATGGCCTACTTCTGCTTCTATTGCTTATGTTTTTATGTTCTTAGCCCTTACCCATATCAGAGACACTGTACAGCTGCCATGCAGATCAATGGTCATCCAGCTGGAGTACCTCCCTAGTGGTGTGCTGCGGGGGGTGTGGGGGGGGGTGGGGGTGGCAGAAGATGGGCCGAATGAGATGGATTCCTCTCAAAGTAGCAATAGATAATCCTCTTACAGACAAGCTCCGCAAACCTTAAAATATGCGCAGGGCATGTGTAACTTGCTTTTTGAAGGAATGAAGGGGCGGCACAGTGGCGCAGTGGTTAGCACTGCAGCCTCACAGCTCCAGCGACCTGGGTTCAATTCTGGGTACTGCCTGTGTGGAGTTTGCAAGTTCTCCCTGTGTCTGCGTGGGTTTCCTCCGGGTCCTCCAGTTTCCTCCCACAGCCAAAGACTTGCAGGTTGATAGGTAAATTGGCCATTATAAATTGCCCCTAGTAAAGGTAGGTGGTAGGGGAATATAGGGACAGGTGGGGATGTGTTAGGAATATGGGATTAGTGTCGGATTAGTATAAATGGGTGGTTAATGGTCAGCACAGACTCAGTGGGCCGAAGGGCCTGTTTCAGTGCTGCATCTCTAAATCAAATCAAAAACCAGGTAAAGCTTCGCTTAACATTTTTAGGCTTTGTGCAGCGATGGGTCTATGTGCATGCCTTTCTCTCTTGCTGCTGTTATTTACACCCTGTGATAACTGCTAATGTCATGCTTTACCAGCGGCCCTCACTCATTTGCTGAAATAATTGGCGACCTATTTTAATGACCCATTTTTGAACCCTTTTAGTTGAAGCTATTCTCATTTTCTGGTGTTTCTGTGAAGTGGGTGATATCAATATTTTCATTGTGTGGGTATGAATAATTTGCATTGTTTATCCTTAATGCCCTTTTCATTAGAGAGATTGTGTATTTGTAATTTATTTCTAGTAAAATAACTAGCGTTGCATTTATATTAGGTGTACCAGACTGAAACTGGTTTTCAGAGAAGAAACACTTTGTTCACAAGGTGCACCAGAGGAGGTTGCCATAAAACTTTAGGTATATCGTCTGAGAAAATGTAACAGCATAGATAAGTTGGTTGATGGACAGGAAGCAAAATATTAGGATTAATGGATGTTGTTCAGATTGGAGAGAATGGGAGTATTATAGCCCAATGGTAAGTGTTATTCTCAATATATACATAGATGATTTGTACTGGGGTGTAGGGAGCATGTGTTGAAATTAGGGAATTTGGTTTACAGTGAGGGGGTCTGCAAAAGATGTCAGAGGACTTGGACAGAATGGACAGACAGGTGGCAGATACAATGTACAGAAGTGTGAGATAATGCATTTTGGGAGGAAAAACAAGGAATGGGAATACGAAAGATGCAGAAAGGTGCTGAAGAATGTGGAGAAACAGAGAGCTAGGCCCAGATTTTATCCCGGAGATGAGGGTCTTGGCATTGTGCCAGAAGGCTGGGGGCGGGGGTGGTGGGGGAGGCTAGTGGGGAGACCCCACCTTGATCATCTGTTAGATTCCCAGTGGAATTCCATGTCAGGCAGCCAATTGACTGCCCGCCATCAGCGATGCTGTCCCTTTAAGGGACAAGCTCTCGTTTCCAGAGCTGCCAGCCAATTGGAGGGCTGGCAGCTCTGCAGTACCAGCAGTGCCACTGGGAGGGGAGGTCCCTGCCGGTACTGCAGAGGGCCCTGCAGTGGCGAAGATGGAGGAGAGCTTGGGATGCAGGTAAGTGGGGTCGGGGTTCCCGGGGCTAGTCAGGCAGCCCCCAGCAAGGGGATGTGGGGAGTGGTTGATGAGGGCAGTTGGGAGAGGACTCTTGCCACAGAGTTGGCCATCACCACAGGAGGGGCATTTCGTGGGCCAAGGATTGCCCCCGGAGGAGGGAGAGTTCTTATAATATGCAATACTTCATCACAGGTAATACTAAATAAAAAGTAAACATTTGAAGTGGAAGTAAAAAGAAGGCTATGGGGAGAGAGCACAGCAGCAGAATTACTTTGGATTACTCTGGCAAAGAACCAGCACAGACATGATGCTAAATGCAGAATGGCCTCCTCCACTGCTATAAGTCTGATTCTATGGCTTTATTCTTTGCCAGATGTAAAGGGAGCGGCTGGAAGATTTGCCAAACTGCTGCACATTGGAACTTAGGAGAAGAGGGAGATGGGGTGGAAAGCCAGGGAATTTCCACCCAAAATTCCACCCAAAAGGGCGGCACAGTGGCGCAGTGGTTAGCACCGCAGCCTCACAGCTCCAGGGACCCGGGTTCGATTCCGGGTACTGCCTGTGTGGAGTTTGCAAGTTCTCCCTGTCTCTGCGTGGGTTTTCTCCGGGTGCTCCGGTTTCCTCTCACAAGCCAAAAGACTTGCAGCTTGATAAGTAAATTGGCCATTATAAATTGTCACTAGTATAGGTAGGTGGTAGGGAAATATAGGGACAGGTGGGGATGTTTGGTAGGAATATGGGATTAGTGTAGCATTAGTACAAATGGGTGGTTGATGTTCGGCACAGACTCGGTGGGCCGAAGGGCCTGTTTCAGTGCTGTATCTCTAATCTAAATGGTCACTGTCTTGGAAAATTGACCAGAGGTGTGCCCTTCCTCACCACAGGAATCTCAGATCCTAGGAGATTAGGAGTAAATTAGGAATTCAGGCAGAACTTCTCACACAAAATGTAATAAGTGGAGGCAGAAATTATGAGTCCCTATTGCCAGCATGGAGCCTCACTCCTGGTAAGAATAGAGCCTGGCACTTTTGGTGATATAGAAAAGTTACCAGGGTAGGTCACTGTAGTAAATAGAATATACCAGTTCAAGAGGTGAGTACATTCTAGGATTTCTGTCGAAAGAATAGACAGATGGATATGAATGCAGAAAATTGGGATTGACATCAACCAATAAAGGGTAGAGTTATTGGATCCAAGTTTGCTATATTCTTTTGAACACACTTGGGTTTAGTCTGATTACAACCAAGGGTAAATCCACTGTAAATTCCATGTTCAATGCAAATAAAAGCAAAATACTGCAGATGCTGGAGATCTGAAATAAAAACAGAAAGTGCTAGAAATGCTCAGCAGTTCCAGCAACATCTGTGGAGAGAGAAGAGTTAACATTTCATGTCTGATGAAAGGTCACAGACCTGAAATGTTAACTCTGTTTCTCTCTCCGCAGATGCTGCCAGATCTGCTGAGTACTTCTGGCACTTTCTGTTTTTATGTTCAGTGCAAATGCAGGTTCTAGAATCGCAGCACAGTGTTGTAAACTCAGTTTCAAACCTGCGCTCCCTTTGAGCCCAGCTCTCTATTCGGGGCTTGGGGTTGACAAATTGACCATCCAATATTAAAACTTTTATTGTATTGAAAAACCAAAAGTCCAAAGGCATAGTGCACCATGCAAACAGAGTGAAAAAAAGTGAGAACCTGAGGTAAATCAGGAAGTAGGTGATGGCTAATTTGGATTTTGAAAATCTGATGAATAGAGGAGGAAGGAAGAACAGGAGAACATAAGGAGTTCCACTGTTTAGAAGGTTCTGGACAAAAATTGAGTGTAGAAGACTGCAGTGAGAGAGGTGAGGAATAGCAGGAGAAACTTCTTTACCCTGAGAGTGGTTAAACTGTGTAACTCACTACCACAAGGAGTAGTTGTGGCAAATAGCACAGATGCATTTAACGGGAAGGTAAACACGTGAAGGAGAAGAAATGGAAGGATATGTTGATGGGGTTAGATGCTGTAAATACCATGTAATAACTATGCAACTTACAGCAAGCTTCTTCTTTCATTCTATGTCGGATTCTTTGGTGATACTAGATGAGCCTCCCAGGATGAAAGCCTAATGCATCTGTAATTTCCTCACCTATTTTCAGGTGGAAACTCAAGTCCTGGACAGTTGTGTATCTTAAGTTCTATTATTTTCTAAACCAAGTTTATCCCCTTGCCTTCTTTATAGGTTTCCCTGCATTGCTGGTATTGTCTTTTCCCTGTATATCCTTAAGTTTCCTTTGTCATATTTCCTTTTTACACATCTTACTATTTCTCGTTTTTTGCGATCTATTAAATCCAACAGTTGGTTGCATTTCCACTTTTCCTTGCATTTGTGTAAGTTGTTTTTAGCTTTAAGAGTAAAAGGGTAGCCAGGGAGAGAGTAGGTCCCCTTAAGGATCAGTGTGGCAATCTATGTTGGGAGCCACGGGAAATGGGCAAGGTCGAAAATGAATATTTCTCGTCTGTATTTACCATGGAAAAGGTCATGGAAGCTATTGAGTTCAAGGGAGGGAACAACGATATCCTGGAGCATATCAACATTACAAAGGAGGAAGTGTTGGAGGTTTCGAAGCGCATTAAGGTGGATAAATCCCCAGGGCCTGACCAGGTGTATACTAGGATGCTATGAGAAGGAAGGGAGGAGATTGCTGGGGCCCTGGCAGAGATTTTTGTATCATTGTTAGCCACGGGTGAGGTGCCGGAAGACTGGAGGATAGCTAATGTTGTGCCTTTATTTAAGAAGGGCAGCAGGGATAAGCCAGGGAACTATAGGCCGGTGAGCCTTACATCAGTGGTGGGAAAGTTATTGGAAGGGATTCTGAGAGACAGGATTTATATGCATCTGGAAAGGCATGGTCTGATTAGGGATAGTCAGCATGGCTTTGTGCGTGGGAAATCATATCTCACGAATTTGATTGAGTTTTTCGAGGAGGTGACCAAGAGGATTGACGAGGGCAGGGCGATGGACGTTGTCTACATGGACTTTAGCAAGGCCTTTGACAAGGTCCTGCATGGTAGGCTGGTCCAGAAGGTTCGCACACATGGGATCCAGGGTGAGCTAGAAAATTGGATACAAAATTGGCTTGGTGATAGGAGGCAGAGGGTGGTAGTGGAGGGTTGTTTTTCAGATTGGAGGCCGGTGACCAGTGGTGTGCCGCAGGGATCGGTGCTGGGCTCTCTGTTGTTTGTCATATATATTAATGACTTGGATGTGAATGCAGGGGGCATGATTAGTAAGTTTGCAGATGACACTAAAATTGGTGGTATAGTGGACAGTGAAGAAGGTTGTCTAAGGTTACAACAGGATATAGATCAACTGGGAAAGTGGGCAAGGGAGTGGCAAATGGAATTTAATGCAGACAAGTGTGAAGTGATGCATTTTGGGAAGTTAAACCAGGGCAGGACATATACAGTGAATGGCAGGGCCCTGGGGAGTGTTGTTGAGCAGAGAGACCTTGGGGTGCAAGTACATAGTTCCCTGAAAGTGGCAACACAGGTAGACAGGGTGGTGAAGAAGGCATATGGCATGCATGCCTTCATTGGCCGAGGCATTGAGTACAAGAGTTGGGATGTCATGTTACAGTTGTACATAATGTTGGTTAGGCTGCATTTGGAGTACTGTGTGCAGTTCTGGTCGCCACACTACAGGAAAGATGTGATTAAACTAGAGAGGGTGCAGAAAAGATTCGCAAGGATGTTGCCTGGTTTGGAGGGCTTGAGTTATAAAGCGAGATTGGATAGGCTGGGTCTGTTTTCCCTGGAGCGAAGGAGGCTGAGTGGGAACATGATAGAGGTATATAAAATTATGAGAGGCATAGATAGGGTAGATAGCCAGAGTCAATTTCCCATGGTAGGGGTGACTAAAAGTAGAGGGCATAGATTTAAGGTGAGAGGGAGGAGGTTTAAAGGGGATCAAAGGGGTAAATTTTTCACACAAAGAATAGTGGGTATCTGGAATGAGCTGCCTGAGGAGGTGGTGGAGGCAGGAACAGTAGCAACATTTAAGAGGCATCTGGACAGGTACTTGAATGAGCAAGGCATAGAGGGATATGGAATTAATGCAGGCAGGTGGGATTAGCATAGATAGGCATTATGGTCGACATGGACGCGGTGGGCCGAAGGGCCTGTTTTTATGCTGTACGGCTCTATGACTCTATAAGTCTTGGACAGGCATTGTCATTATAGCGAATTAAGAGTTACTAAGAGGAAAGCAAGTGTTTGGCGTGAAAGAAAAAAAAGTTCTAATTCCACTTCAGACCGGAGGATATAGTAAGGCCAACAATGTCAACAGGTGAAGAAAAACTAATGGTGGAGGCATCAAAGATAAGAGGTGACACCTGTAGTCAGACTTGTGAGAGACGCAAAGGAATTGAATAAACAAGGTTTTCACTGCTCTGCAGAGGGTGTCGAGGAGTTCAGCAAGCAGCAGTTCTGTGATTGTACTGTGAAATGATTGGAGGTTGTGAGCACAGGTGGTACACATATGAAGGAACTTGATGAATGTAGAGTGGAATCATCAGCAAAAGCGTAGATAGAGTTGAATGATGAGTGCCAAAGGTCATTGATACGAAGAAGGGAGAGTGTTTCGAGCCTTATAAAACTCTATATTCTTTAAGTAATGGAAAAAGAGTCAGAGAAAATAACATGAATGCACCACAGATAGAGTGATTTGAAAAAAAAATTACTTAGCCATGACTATAACTTTGGCAGAAAGCCATATAATGGTAAAGTGTTTGGAAGTCAATAATACCAGACCCTGTCAAAAGGCCAGAGCTTTTGAGGTCATGCAATATAACAGGAACTTTTGTAACTGTAGAAAGTTTGGGATAAGGGCAATATAATTGCAGTTTGAAGGGCAACAAAGAGAATATTTCCTCAGTATAAGGTGAAACAATGAAATGTTACTACCGAGGTGGGAGGAGTGCACTGTTAATTCAGTCCCACTTCTTCACAGGTCACAACGTATTATCATGCAGGCATCCACCTGTCAAGAATGCAGCACATATATTTCACAACATGAATATTGATTTTTAAATTGTTACTAGAGTAAAGAAAGAACTTGCTTTAAAAAAAAACAGACCGTTGACTGGAAAGACATTTACATAGTAACAGACAGTGCTTGGAAAGGACAAAGGGGTCACTCCCTGCTCTAATTTAATCCACAGTGGACTTTTGATCACCAGGCATTGAAGGTGGAGAGGCTAACATTCCAGGTTAACTGCTAAGATGGCCGAATACACAAACAGAAGTGGTCAGACCAGTTTAGTCACATGACTAACTGGCTGTTGGAATTTTTGAATTTGAACTTGCCGCAGAGAATTTGAACTCAGAAAACTGTTTGCTCCTGGACTGGAAAAGACCTCTTGTGGCTGGCTTGCCGCTGCCTCTCTCCTGTCTGCTCTCATCTCGCTCTCACCAGCTTCAGAAACCATTGAAGACATGTGAACCCCAAGAGAGGAAAGTCTCCGACAGTGAACAAGGTTTAAGAAGAATACTGGGCCCCAACAAAAAGCAAGATCTATCTACAAGAAAGGACCACAGACAGTTCAAAGCACAGCAACAGAGATTGCCTCCACCCTCTCTACTTTATTTTTTTTCCTGCTCTTTTCTGTCTCTATTTGCAAATGTGTATCGTGTATGCATGCTAGCGTGGGGCGCTGCCTGTATCCGTTGGCATTAACCGAATTAGAGATTAAGTTTAAGTTTAATAAAATTTCACTTTTCTTCTTTAAACCTGAGAAAATTGGTATGCTGGTTTCTTTGCCTTATAATCGGAAAGCAGTGAACAAGGATTCGCCAAGGGGGAGCTCAAAGCACAGTGTGCTTAACAACAAAACCCTGTTACAATAAGACCAGGTGAAGGCTGAGAAAGACTCCTAGACACCTTTTTCACCAGTTCGTAACAGTATCAATAAATTTTCCCACTTACCAAAACAGCCAGCTGGATACTCTAGTTGTCCCCAGTATGAAGCACACCAACCGGGTTTCTTTAATAAACAACAAAATTATCCATTTATTATAACCCAAGTCTTAACTAATAATGAAGTAAATATATATGCGAATTGAAATATTAAAGCCCTGTATTTTTTATATTCTAGCCCTCACGCACACATACATACATCAAAAACCGGTTAACCGGGGGAAAAAAATGGATTTTTGTTTACAGCTGTTACAAAGAAATAGAAGGAATGAAAAAAATAACTTATAGTGAATATGGAAGTCCTTGGTTTTAGAGTCATTGACAGCTACAGCACTGAAATAGGCCCTTTGGGCCACTATGTCTGTGCCGACCAACAACCACTCATTTACACTAATCCTACATTAATCCCATATTCCTTACCATTCTCCTACCACCTACCTACACTAAGGGCAATTTACAATGACCAATTTACCTATCAACCTGCAAGTCTTTAGCTGTGGGAGGAAACCAGAGCACCTGGCAGAAACCCACGCGGTCACAGGGAGAACTTGCAAACTCCGCACAGGCAGTACCCAGAACTGAACCTGGGCCGCTGGAGCTGTGAGGTTGCAGTGCTAACCACTGCACCACTGTGCCACCCATTTTGTTGAGGTGGCTCAAAGTCAAATAGTTGACTGCCACTAGGAATTTTTCCAGGCGAGGTTGATTAACAGTTTGTTTGGGTAGGTGTTCAAAGAAATTCAACTGCAGAAGACTTCACATAGGTGTTCCATCAGATGTGCAGCAACAGAGGTTTCAGCACTCACATATTCGATGCAAAGTTCATTTGAAGATGCAAGGTTTCTGCAAATATTCAGGGTTTCTTAAAAATGCAGGAGGCAAGAGTACCACTTCATACAGGCTTTTGTTTTTCAATAGCAGTGATTCTTCAAAGAGAGGTAACAGTTTTCTTCTGAACTCCTGGCAGGTCCATATCAAATTCCAATTGCCTCTTTTAGTCCAAAAAAACCAAGCATCTTTTAACAGTTCAAAGTGAAACCAAACTTTTTTCCAGGCAAGTCTCATGCTAATCATAAATTCTCTCTTGTCACAACACAAAATAGCTCTTAAGTCAAAGCCCCTGGGGTGTTTACTTGAAATCACTTGCTTTCCTGTAAAAACTTTTTTACTGGTTAAACTTTTGTTGAACTTCAGTGGCGCAGTGGTTAGCACTGTGGCCTCACAGCTCCAGTGACCTGGGTTCGGTTCTGGGTCCTGTCTGTGTGGAGTTTGCAAGTTCTCCCTGTGACCGTGTGGGTTTCCGCCGGGTGCTCCGGTTTCCTCCCACAGCCAAAGATTTGCAGGTTGATAGGTAAATTGGCCATTGTAAATTGCCCCTAGTGTAGGTAGGTGGTAGGCGAATGGTAGGGAATATGGGATGAATGTAGGATTAGTATAAATGGGTGGTTGCTGGTCGGCACAGACTCGGTGGGCCGAAGGGCCTGTTTCAGTGCTGTATCTCTAAATAAATAAAAATAAAACACCCAAAGATCAGCCTCTTCAGTTTAAAAATATAGATTCTGAGTTTTAACAAAAATATATGGAAATTCTGCAACATAAGGTAAAGGAAAATTGTACTTGGAGAAAGAGGTCAATTGTAACCCTTACCCATGTGGTGAAAACTGGGTAGTTAAGCAGTCAAAAATGAGCAGGGGGGCCTCGTGCATTTATGCAAATTAAAATCTTATTACACCAATGGGACTGCATTTTAACAGGGGAAAGGAAGCCATTGCATTTCAGCCAGGCTAAAGCAGGCCTGGAGACAGACGATGCCCTTTAAGGTAAATGTAAATGTTTTCTGCCCTGCCCTGGGAATTCCCTCCCTCTCCTCCCTCCCACCCTCCTCTGAGACCATGCTGAACCCCATATGTTCCATGAAATACCTGCTCACTGATGTGCCTTTCGCAGGTGCCAGCTAGTGGTCTCTACCACACCAATTTCTTCTCCTGCCTATTAGCTGGCTGCTATTGCAGGTGGGCTAAAGACTGGTGGCATGTTGGTGAGATAAAATACATCAGGCATGAAACTGATGTCAGTGGGCACATTTCACAGTTGCTCCGTCCCACAGCTGCCTGAAAAGCAGCCGGGGTTAAAATCAACCCCATAGATTTTGAGGAGTTAAACTACGTCAGGGGTGTGTTGTGAGCCACATATATTGATAATTTTAGGAAATGTACCATTGGCATCAAGGGAAATTGCCTTTGGGGGTCTCCCAATATCCCACCATAACTGTCCACTGTGTTTGCTGCCAATATCATGATTGATTAGCAGGGACAGGTAGCTCATTTGGCTTTTCTGTCTTTCAAGGCTTGATCAGTTTTCTTAATCCACATTGGGCTACTATGCATGTCATTTAGCAAGATCTTTTATGCATATAAAACCAGGATGATTTTCATGCTAATCAATTAGAAATTGAGATTAGTACTGTTCAGGCGTGATAGATCTAATGTTTCTTAACTGACATCTTTCTTTACTCATAAACTCATTGGATGGAATTTTACACTCCACCTCCCCCACAAACAAGCAGGCTGGTGGTGAGGGTGGTGTAAAATTGAGTGGGAGGTTGGTGGGGGGGGGTGGGGGGGGGGATGGGGTCCATTCCTGACCCCCTCCCGCCCCCGCTGCAATTTTATGCAGGGTGGCGGCGGTGGGAAATGGCCTGCCCGTCCCAAGCCAATCCAGGCCATTAAGTGGCAAAGTAACTGGCACTTAGAGACCTCTGCCCACCGCCATGGGTATTTTATCCTTGGCCGGCAGGCGACTGAGGCCTCAGAAACCCAGCCTGGTGAAACCAGGTGGCCTTCTTACGGGTTGGTGGGGAGCCCTCCTGATCGGGCACTCTGTGCCCCACAGAGGGCTGCCCCCAAAGCCCCAACCACCCCCACACAACACTCACCCCGTCCCCATAACCAGCCCCCCTTGCCCCGCCGGGGCCTGGTCTGTTGTCCCCAGCGAGGCCCTAAAACTTACCTTAGTTCCAGGGCCGACCTTCCTATTGCTGTCGATGGCTGGGTGTAGTCCCAGCAGTAGCCACCGCTCCCGATGACACTGCTGGAACTAAGCTGCCGGCCCACT
Organism: Heterodontus francisci; assembly: GCF_036365525.1. Taxonomy (NCBI): domain Eukaryota; kingdom Metazoa; phylum Chordata; class Chondrichthyes; order Heterodontiformes; family Heterodontidae; genus Heterodontus; species Heterodontus francisci. The sequence continues at coordinate 32,147,979 of NC_090378.1, read as the reverse complement.
GATTGGCCGGCAGCTCTATTAGGCTGGACATTCTGCCTCAAGGAGGTGGAAGTTCCGCCCAAGACCAATTAAAGACTTGGGGAGCAAAAAATCCCGGTCTGGCTCCCTAGGCTCAGTGGAGGTGGGCTTGCCACTGACTTTTCGGCCGGCGGATGGGGCCTCTTGCACAATGAAAAGTGCTGGCCATTATTTATTTTTAATACAGCATTAACGATTTTCTAATCTCTCTGATCAAAACAGATATTTCAGATAAAAATTGTGGACAAAGCCTGTGAATTCAACCCCTTGGCAATTCACGGTGGTAATGCGTTCTTCTTTTCTATAGGGTTAAGTCAGGTGTAGTTGTGGCGTATTGGTGGAATTTCTGAAACAGCAGGCTTTTCCCTCAATACCTTGTCATTTGCTTACGTGGACCAATTTGAGAGCATGCGCATCTTTTGCCAATGGCCACTTTCACTGCCATTTTGTGTGTATTTTGAGAATGGGTGTAACTCTTGCTTATCTGATTTAAACCTGAAACCCTGGCCCCCTTTTGTCCTCAAAAAATTCACGGAATTTCAGACTCCTGATCTTACTTGTTCTCGACTGTCCAGCCCCGTTTCAATATTCTTTCTTTATTCTGCAGCAATCTTCATGCTCACAGCAATTTCTGTCTCATTTTTCAAGCTCAAATTATCCTCCAGCAGAAGATTACATTAAAAAGCCACTAACCAATCTGCCTCTGAGTGCTTCTGCTAGAAATTGCCCAAATTTGCAATTTTCTGCAAGTTTCCATTACCTGATGGGAAAAGATCCCTCTTTCCTTTCCTGATAGAATTTCAACATTGACAGTAGTGCTACTGTGAAGAGGTTATTTTTCACAGCTTTTTTAGTTCATCAAAGCTATTTGCCAGTTTATCTAGCAATACCATATTTCTTATCAGATTGTATGTCACCCAGACATGATCTGCAAGATATAACTTATTTTTTAGGCATATTTAATCACCTTTGTTTCAAAGATTTGCTTCAGTCTCTCAGTTTAACTACTCCAATCTGAAACCCAAGACCTTGCCTTCATCATCTTGAGGTTGAACTTTTCCATCATTTTTCGCACTTGCCTTTCAGCCTAAATCTTCCACAGGCATTCCAATCACCCCTGTCCCTTCCATGCTTCATTGGCAACTGTACAAGTGAGTTGAGTGCAAAATCTCGTACTCACTTTCACCCCATGGCCTTGTTCCCCCCTTACTTTAGTGATGTCCACCTTCCGTCTCTACAATTCAAAAAAGTATATGTTGCATTGCAGTCATCAAAGTTCAAATATTCAAAATATTAAAAGAGAGAAAGAAAGCCAATATTTTTTTCACTCATATGATGTGGGTGTTACTGATAAGGCTAGCATTTATTGTCCATCCTGAATTGCCCTTGAGAAGGTGGTGGTGAGCTGCCTTCTTGGACCGTTGCAATCTATGTGGTATAGGTACACCCAGTTTGCTGTTAGGGAGGGAGTTCCAGGGTTTTGATCCAGCGACAGTGAAGGAATGGCGATATAGTTCCAAGTCAGGATGGTGTGTGACTTGGAGGGGAACTTGCAGGTGGTGGTGTTCCTATGCATCTACTGCCCTTGTCCTTCTAGGTGGTAGAGGTCGCGGGTTTGGAAGGTGCTGCCGAAGGAACCTTGGTGAGTTGCTGCAGTGGATCTTGTAGATGGGACACACTGCTGCCACTGTATGCTGGTGGTGGAAGGGGTGAATGTTAAAGGTTGTAGATGGAGTGCCAAACAAGTGGGCTGTTTTGTCCTGGATGATGCCGAGCTTCTTAAGTGTTGTTGGAGCTGCAGTCATCCAATGAAGTGGAGATTATTCCATCACACTCCTGACTTGTGCCTTGTAGATGGTGGGCAGGCTTTAGGGAGTCAGGAGGTGAGTTACTTGCTGCAGAATTCCCAGATTCTAATCTGCTCTTGTAGTCACAGTATTTATATGGCTGGTCCAGTTAAGTTTCTGGTCAATAATGACGCACAGATTGGTCATGAAGGGAGATTCAGTGATACGAATGCCATTGAATGTCAAGATGAGATGGTTAGATTCTCTCTTGTTGGAGATGGTCATTGTCTTGCAGTTGTTTGGCATGAATGTTATTTCCCAGTTATCAGCCCAAGCCTGAATGTTCTCCAGGTCTTGCTGCATACAGGAACAAACTACATCATTATCTATGGAATTTCACATGGAACTGAATACTATGCAATCATAGTGAACATACCCACCTCTGGCCTTATGATGGAGGGAAGGTCATTGATGAAATAAGCTGAAGGTGGTTGGCCCTAGGACACTGTACTGAGAAACTCCTGCAGCAATGTCCTGAGGTTGAAATGGTTGGTCTCCAACAACCACAACCATCTTCCTTATACCAGGTATAACTCCAGCCAGTGGAGAGTTTTCCTCCTAATTCCTATTGATTTCAATTTTGCTATGGCTCCTTGATGTCACATTTGGTCAAATGCTGCCTTAATGTCAAGGGTAGTCACTCTCACTTTAGCTCTGGAATTCAGCTCTTTTCTCTACATTTGGACCAAGGCTGTAATGAGGTTTGGAGCCAAGTGGGCTTGGCGGAACCAGAACTGAGCATTGGTAATCAGGTTATTGGTGAGTAAGTGCCGCTTGATAGCACTGTCAGTGACACTTTCCATCACTTTGCTGATGATTGAGAGACTGATGAGGTGGTAGTTGGCCAGATTGGATTTGTCCTGCTATTTGTAGACAGGAAGTATCCATGCAATTCTCCACACTGTTAGAAGCCAGTGTTGTAGTTGTACAAGAACAGCTTGGCTGGTTCTGGAGCACAACTCCTCAGCACTACAGCCAAGATGTTGTCGGGACACATAGCTTTTGCCGTATCCAGTAGTCTCAGCTGTTTTTTGATATATGGAGTGAATCGAATTGGCTGAAGACTGGCATCTTTAATGCTGGGGACCTCAAGAGGAGATGGATTATCCACTCAGCACTTCTGGCTGATGATGATTGCAATTGCTTCAATTTTGTCTTTCACACTGACATGCTGGACTCTGCCATCATTGAAGATGGGAATGTTCATGAAGACTCCTCCTCCAGTTAGTTGTTTAATTATCTATTACCATTCATGTCTGGACGTGGCAGGACTGCACAGCTTTGATCTGATCAGTTGGTTATTGGATCATTGGATTTTTTGCTGGTTTTACTGACATTGGCTAGCAGCTGGGGATTTATAAACATTTGACAACCTATAGAGAAACGATAACCCTCTAATTGACATTATAATGTGCTTAGCTTCTAACTAACCTGAGGATGGACCAAGTTACAGCAAGTAGTCTTTAAGGCTGCAAAGGATTGACCAGATTAAATACAATTCCATCTCTGCAGCAGAATGACATATTATGCCTTACATGGTTCAGCACTCATGCCCTTATAAAACAATGTATCCTTTGACTTACTGTAAGCAAACTCACCAGAGATTCACCAGCAAGCATTAAAAGACAAGGCAAGAATGTGCACAAGCCAACCCACAGATATCTAAATATCCTCAATGAAGTTGATTTGTAAAATATATTTGCAACCTTCATCAATACTTAGCAGAAGGATAATCAAAAAACTAAGGCAAGCAAAGGCAACCAGAAGTTCTGATTCCAGTTTCTGGAACAGAAAGATGGATATTATCATTGCAAAAACTGCAATATCAGATTGGAAAGTACTTTTGTCTTCTGTATTTCTGGAACAAACAAGAATTACTTCAAGCAAGTGTGATAAGGGTGGAAGCTATTCTGTGCCAGAGTCACTTCAAAAGCCGCTGCACTTGCACTCAGAAGAAGCAACACACTGGCTCAAAGAGACTACACTGCCAGGAATTATGTGGCTATCCTGTGACAAGTAAATTGACTGAAATATTTATTTCAAGAGAAGATTTATTTAGTATAAAATATAAATGATTTAGAAATGAGAAGCTGAACCAACTCGGTCGGACATGTGTATCTGTCGCGACATCACTTCATTCTCCCACTAATTGCTGATCTGTGCTTCGTCCTGAATTGACATGTTTCTCATCCTTTACTGTATCCTTCCTAACTGGCAGCTTATGTCTGATTGGGCACCGCTTGCTGTTACTTCATATACTCAGCACTCCATGAACTGCTTTGCCTGTGCTGCGATGAGGGATCAGTACCACAGGACATGCGCGATGCCAATATCATCACCCTTTATAAGAGCAAGGGTGACCGCGGTGACTGCAACAACTACTGTGGAATCTCCCTGTTCAGCATAGTGGGGAAAGTCTTCGTTTGAGTTCGTTCAGAAGCTAGCTGAGTGTGTCTACCCTGAGGTGCATTGTCGCTTTCGAGTAGAGAGATCTACCATTGACATGCTGTTCTCCCTTCGCCAGCTACAGGAGAAATGCCGCGAACAACAGATGCCCCTCTACGTTGCTTTCATAGATCTCACCAAAGCCTTTGACCTCGTCAGCAGACGTGGTCTCTTCAAACTAGTAGCAAAGATCGGATGTCCACCAAAGCTACTAAGTATCATCACCTCATTCCATGACAATATGAAAGGCACAATTTGGCACAGCGGTGCCTCATCAGACCCCTTTCCTATCCTGAGTGGCGTGAAACAGGGCTGTGTTCTTGCACCTACACTGTTTGAGATTTTCTTCTCCCTGCTGCTCTCACATGCGTTCAAGTCTTCAGAAGAAGGAATTTTCCTCCACACAAGATCAGATGGCAGGTTTTTCAGCCTTGCCCATCTTAGAGCGAAGACCAAAGTACGGAAAATCCTCATCAGGGAACTTCTCTTTGCTGACGATGCTGCATTAACATCTCACACTGAAGAGTGTCTGCAGAATCTCACCGACAGGTTTGCGGCTGCCTGCAACGAATTTGGCCTAACCATCAGCCTCAAGAAAACGAACATCATGGGACAGGACGTCAGAAATGCTCCATCCATCAATATCGGCGACCACGCTCTGGAAGTGGTTTAAGAGTTCACCTACCTAGGCTCAGCTATCACCAGTAACCTGTCTCTTGATGCAGAAATCAACAAGCGCATGGTAAAAGCTTCCATTGCTATGTCCAGACTGGCCAAGAGAGTGTGGGAAAATGGCGCACTGACACGGAACACAAAAGTCCGCGTGTATCAAGTCTGTGTCCTCAATACCTTGCTCTACAGCAGCGAGGCCTGGACAACGTATGTCAGCCAAGAGCGACGTCTCAATTCATTCCATCTTCGCTGCCTCCGGAGAATCCTTGGCATCAGGCGGCAGGACTGTATCTCCAACGCAAAAGTCCTCAAGGCGGCCAACATCCCCAGCAAATACACCCTACTGAGTCAGCGGCGCTTGAGATGGCTTGGCCATGTGAGCCGCATGGAAGATGGCAGGATCCCCAAGGACACATTGTACAGAGAGCTCGCCACTGGTATCAGACCCACCGGCTGTCCATGTCTCCGCTTTAAAGACGTCTGCAAACGCGACATGAAGTCCTGTGACATTGATCACTAGTCGTGGGAGTCAGTTGCCAGCGATCGCCAGAGCTGGCGGGCAGCCATAAAGGCGGGGCTAAAGTGTGGCGAATCGAAGAGACTTAGCAGTTGGCAGGAAAAAAGACAGAAGCGCAAGAGGAGAACCAACTGCGAAACAGCCCTGACAACCAATTTTACCTGCAGCGCCTGTGGAAGAGTCTGTCACTCTAGAATTGGCCTTTATAGCCATTCCAGGCGCTGCTCCACAAACCACTGACCACCTCCAGGCGCTTACCCATTGTCTCTCGAGACAAGGAGGCCAAAGAAGAAGAAGATATGCAAAAAGTATTATTAAGATTTAACCATTAAAGACTCCTGTTTTAGTAGTGATGGATTGCTCCCAGTGGACCTTTAGGGGCTAAACCTGTAACAGAGACAAATTGACAATGAGGGTTTACACTTATAAATGTTTGCTGTTGTGCCGCAAGCTCCTATTTTTGGTACATTTCTTGTTTGGTTCCAGACTTTGATATTGTACTTCTGCATGGTAATGCTGCCTATGATTACACGCGTAATGGGTTTCTCAAGGACTGATGATCTGTGGGAGGTGTGTTCTTCCATTGATGGGTTGTCTATTGCAAGCAGCAGCAGTATTAAGTCTGGTGGATGCTAATACTCACCACTATGGTTGTGTCATCCAATTCTCTATCAGAAAAGATTGGCAAGGTCTGTGCTGGTCATAATGATTTATCACACTACTGTTGAATGCAATATTTTGACGTGATGGTGTATAGCTTTGAAAAATTATGGTGAACATAATTTGACAGCTTGCGAAAGCTAGCAGTCTGGTGTAGCACACCAATAAAAGAAGCAGGAGATCTTCACCCACACACATGGATGAAAATAAAAGTTATTCTCAGTTTAAATATCAGCCAAAATAAAAACAGAAAATGCTGGAAACATTCAGCAGGTCAGGCAGTGTTCGTGAAGAAAGAAGTGGAGTTAATGACCTCAATATTAACCCCCCAACTCTGATGGGTGGGAGGAGGTTGTTGGGGGGGTGGTTGGTGGGGTGGTGGTGGTTGGTGGGCTAAAACCTAAAACGTGGGGAACACATCCCCAACTTGATGCTGTCCTTACCTGGTCTGGCCCACGTGTAACTCCAGACAAGCAGTGTTATGATCTTGTAATTTTGTTTACATGAAGAATGCGGTGTGCCTTTAAGGCTGGAAAAGGAGCCATGCTGCTTTAAGAACCAGCAAGCCTCAGGAGTTAAAGTGCATTTTGATTGCCGTTGGATATAAGCATAGGGAGAGCGAACCAACCAGCTTCAAAGTATGCATCCTGGTTACCTGGCAACAGGCATTCAGAGACCAAGGACTGGATATACAATGTTGCAATTATCTTTTGAACTGGCTTTTTCGTTGAGTCAGTCTGTTCTCTGAAAAACAGACAGACAGCTGTGTGTTCGCACCTGAAAGGAGTGATGTCAGACTATTTAAACTGAAGGAAGAGAATTTAGTCTGTTTATTTATTATTCTCTCTCAAAATTCAAAAAAGTCAAGCCAAAATAGAGATGTCTGATAACTTAAACTGAAGGAAGGGAAGTTAGACTGTGACCCTCTTTTATCCCTCAAAAGATTCTAAAGCTAAATTGATTCATTAAAAAGTGTTTGCAAGTTGCTAATTGTTGAAATTTCATCGCTGGAGAAGGAACAACCATTTTGACTTCTGAGTTAGATTACGGACTGTTCTACTGTTAAAGAACCTTTTTTCCCCATTGGATGGCTGTGAGGACTTCAAGCAACCTTGGACTATTTCACATCCGGCAGGAGTGTATTTCTGCAAGAACCCTAATTTTTTCTATTTTTAAATGCTGTTTATATCTTGTTATGACCAGGTGAGAAAGGTGTCTAGGGTTCTGTTGCTGTCTTCACCTGGTCTTATTGTAACAGAGTTTAATTTTAACACACTGTGTTTTGAGCTCCCCTTTTTGTGAATCTTTGTTCACAGTTTTCTAACTATAAGATAAAGAAACCAATTCGCACAGGCTTTCTGAGGTTTCAAGAAGAAAAATGAAATTTTATTAAAACTTAAACTTAAACTCTAATATGGTTCTTCTTTTGGGCCTCCTTATCTCGAGAGACAATGGATAAGCGCCTGGAGGTGGTCAGTGGTTTGTGAAGCAGCGCCTGGAGTGGCTATAAAGGCCAATTCTAGAGTGACAGGCTCTTCCACAGGTGCTGCAGAGAAATTTGTTTGTCGGGGCTGTTGCACAGTTGGCTCTCCCCTTGTGCCTCTGTCTTTTTTCCTGCCAACTACTAAGTCTCTTCGACTCGCCACATTTTAGTCTTGTCTTTATGGCTGCCCGCCAGCTCTGGTGAACGCTGGCAACTGACTCCCACGACTTGTGATCAATGTCACAGGATTTCATGTCGCGTTTGCAGACGTCTTTAAAGCGGAGATGTGGACGGCCGGTGGGTCTGATACCAGTGGCGAGCTCGCTGTACAATGTGTCTTTGGGGATCCTGCCATCTTCCATGCGGCTCACATGGCCAAGCCATCTCAAGTGCCGCTGACTCAGTAGTGTGTACAAGCTGGGGATGTTGGCCGCCTCGAGGACTTCTGTGTTGGAGATACAGTCCTGCCACCTGATGCCAAGTATTCTCCGGAGGCAGCGAAGATGGAATGAATTGAGACGTCGCTCTTGACTGGCATACGTTGTCCAGGCCTCGCTGCCATAGAGCAAGGTACTGAGGACACAGGCCTGATACATTCGGACTTTTGTGTTCCGTGTCAGTGCGCCATTTTCCCACGCTCTCTTGGCCAGTCTGGACATAGCAGTGGAAGCCATGGTTCACACCTATGGATATACGATGTGCCCACGCTAGCATGCACGTGATATACACATGCAGATAGGAACAGAAAAGAGAAGAGGAAAATATAGTAGAGAGGGGTTTGAGGCAATATCTTGTTATGGTGCTTTGAGCTCACTGTAGTCCTTTTGTAAGTAGTCTTGCTTTTCGTTGGGGCCCAGTAGTCTTCTTAAAACTTTGTTCATGTAGGAAACTTTTCTCTCTTTGAGTTTCATGTGTTTTCACAAGATTCAGTTCCGTGGGAAGGAGATGGAAGCAGGCAGGAGAGAGGGATTCTTGCTTCAGTTCCAGGAGAGATCTTTACTCCATGAGCACACGGCTTTGTCTCAGTTCAAAATCCTTTGTTGGAAGTTCAAATTCAAAAAAACTCCAGCCAGCTAGTCATGTGACTAAAACTGGTTTGACCACTTCTTCTGTGTATTGGGGAAGCAACGACTGGGTCCGTTTTGTTCCAACACTGCTAGTTACTATACAAAAATGTCTTTCCAGTCAGGACTTGCAATTTTAAGTTTTAATGTTTATGTGGCGAAATAATGGGTGACTCAGTCTTGGACAGGGAGGTGGGGGTTTGTCTGACAATCTTAGTGTTTAAGAATTTAGTTTTTTTCATTAAACAGTTAATTAATTTAAAGACACCTGATTTGGTTAGCCTCATACAGGGGTTAATAGATAATACAATTTGGCTGGGTCTTTCTTTAATTTGGAAAGTTTAAAATAATATGTTAGACGATCTGTGGAGGGACAGGATTGAATTAACAGTGCATTTCTCCCACCACAATCAGAATCGTATATATTTTAATTGAGGGCTTTGACTGGAGTGGTCAATCGTAACATATTAATTGGGTTTCTCGTCCGGCATTTGAATCACATATTAATTGGGGGCTCGCTCGCAGTTGAATCATATTTAATTAGGTGGCTCTGGGATCAGAATCAGACTAATTTGGAGGGCTCACATTTGGAGTCATATTAATTACTCATTTCTGAGTTAACATATTTAAATTGGGGTCCTGCATTTGGCATCATATTTAATTTTTCTCGCGTCTGGGATCATAGCAATTGGAAACTCAATTGTCGGGATCGAAATCTGACACCAATTACAAAGAGGGCATGTTCCCCTCCAAAGCACACACCATCCTGACTTGGAACTATATCACTGTTCCTTCACTGTCGCTGGGTCAAGATCCTGAAACTCTCTTCCTAACAGCATTGTTGGTGTACCTACACCCTAAGGATTGCAGTGGTTCAAGAAGGCAGCTCACCACCACCTTCTCAAGAGCAATTAGAGATGGATAATAAATGCTGGCCAAGCCACCGATGCCCACATCCCATGAATGAATAAAAGGAAAGGGTCAATACCAAAGATCACAGATTTAAGGTGATTGGCAAAAGAACCAGAGCTGTCATGAGGAAAAATATTTTGAGTGGTTGGGATTTGGAATGCACTGCCTGATAGAGTGGCGGAAACTGATTCAATAGTAGTCTTCTGAAGGGAATTGATAAATAATTGAAGGAGAAAACATTGCAGGGATGTGGGGAAAGAGTGGGGGAGTTGGACTAACTAGATGGGCCGAATGGCTGCCTTCTGTGTTGTGATATTGTGTCATTCAATGTAAGATAGAGGGCAGGTGTGATTGCAGCTGTCTTAGTTGATAAAACATATTTTAAAATTGAGGATGATTTTTTTTTCTTTCAAATCATAAATCAGAACTTTGCAGTTTGGTTTCTGAAGTTTCACACAGTTGGAGTGAGCGAGATTTGAACGGTTGGATGGATGGAGTTATTAGTTTGTTTAACTTGAGACACTTCTGTTGAAATCACACAGATTAATGTATTAAATAACTCATCTATCGTTACATACTTATCTGTGAAATAGTATTCAAATCCATCAAGCATTCTCTTTCAGTGCTATGCTGCACTATAAAGGCACATTGGGCATTTCCATACAGTGCTGCTCTATACATTGAATAGAATTGTACAAATACGCTGGACATTCAAGTGCCATGAGAAAGCTTAATCAACATCAGGGGAAATACAATCATTTCCTGCAGGTACTTCAGCTTGAGCTGTGCATACTAGTACAGCTCCCTCGTCCTTTTAGGGACATTCATGTCTTCCAACTTATTTTGCTCAAAAGCATTAGCACTTGCTGTTTAAATTAAATTCAAAAGCAGAGAAATTCTGTTAGGCTCACATAAAACTTTGGCTGGACAACACTTAGAGTAGCATGCATAGCTCTGATCTCCATCTTACAAAAGCACTGGAGAAAGTGTAAAAAAGATTAACAAGGATGATTCCAGAATTGAGAGACTACAGCTATTAAGAAATATTGAACAGGCTGCAGCTCTTTTCTCGAGGAAAGAGAAGACTGAGAGATGACCTGGTCGTGGTGTTTAAAATTATGAAAGCTATGAAGTTCTGTAAGGCAAAGCAGAAAAGATGTTTCTACTTGTGGGTGGAGTCCAAAACTCAGGCCTATAAGTAGAAGATAATCACTACTAAATCCAGTGAGGAATTCTGGGGAAACCTCTTTACTCATAGAGTAGTGAGAATGTGAAACTTGCTATCGCATGGAGTAGTTGAGGCGAATAGCATTTAAGGAGAAGTTAAAAAAGTACATGAGGGAGAAAGGAAAAGGGGGATATGTTGATCGGGTGGGATGAAGTAAGGTGGGAGGAGGTTCAAATGGAATATGAATGCTGGCGTATACTGGTTGGGCTGAATGGTCTGTTCCTGTGCTATAACATTCTATGCAAATAAAATATTTAAAATGCTATCAATGAAAATAGACAAAAGTGAACCTAATAATAATTCTGAGGCCGGGATTGTATGAGTCCCCTGAGGTAGGGAAGGAGGTTGGGGGTGGTGCGTGGCCACAGAGTATTGCAAAGGGTGGTGTTGGTGTGCGGCGGGGCAGGGGACCCGGCTCCAGAGATCTTCCCGGGGCCAGGATAGTCCGCAACACCCTTCTCGCCCAGAGGTCAATTGAGGCCCTTATGTGGTCTATTAATGGCCAATTAAGGGCCTGGTTTCCCCACCGATGAGATCTTACCAACAGTTAGGGGGCGGGGCCTCTTCCATGCGGGGAGGACACCTTACAGCATGATGTGCCCTCCCTCTGGGCTTGGTGGGGGGGCCATCCTCCTTGGGCAATTTGTGGCCCACAGAGGGCCCCCACTGGGAAAAACTTTATCCCAGGACACCCCTTCCCCCTGGACTTCATGACCGCACCCCCACCCCTCTTGCCGGGGCCAGTCCTGGCCCCGGCAACCCCGCCTCATCTACTTCTTATCTGGGGTTTCAGCGCTGGGCCTGGGTCCAAGGCCTCTGCACTACCAGCATTGGCCACCACTCCTGGTGACGCTGCCGATACCGCTGAGCTGCCAGCCCTCTGATTGGCTGGCAGCTGATGGAGGCAGGATCCCAGTCTTTAAAGGTACAGGGATCCCAGCTCATGAATCTATAATTGATAAATACCGGAGGATCGCTCCAGGTGGCCGCGAAAATACAGAGGTGGGAATCCCCCGCTGTTTTGGCCTGGCGCCATGAGCCCTGCCTTGTACACAAATATAGCACTTAGTAACACTTTGATTTAGAAATCTATTCTAAAAACATATGACCAAAAATTAAGTGCAGTAGAAGTCCACCAATGTGGACAGATATTTTCAATCTCCCCAAGCAATCATGTGCTTCATGTTGGATAGGGCCATTTAACGAGTAATTAGCATGTCATTAAAATAAGAATGTGGTCTTTTTTCACTGTGCTTGCACACAATACTGCTTGACCTAACAGTTCTTCTGTTCAACCAATACAATCATCAACCGGCACACTCAGGTCATCAGTTTATTAATCTTATTGGAATTTTAAAAAAAATTCCATCCACATAGTTTTTACTTTTATTTATTATTCAGTTTAGCAAATCTAGCTCTGCAAACTCTCTATGTTGTTGTAAACCAATGGTAGTATTTCACAGATCATCATTATCACATTGCTGTTTGTGGGTGTTCGCTGTGCACAAATTGGCTGTCGCGTTTCCTGCAGTATAACAGAGAATACATTTCAAAAAAAGTACTTCATTGGTTGTAAACGCTTCCAGTGGTCATGTAAACATCCAGTGGTCATGAAAAGTGCTAGATAAATGCAAGTCGTTTGTTTATTTAGGGAGACATGAACCTGAGGTACCTGAACAATCAACAAGAATGGGAATGTATGCTGGAAAACTGAAATCAAAACAGAAAATGGTGGAGAAAACAGGAGACCAGACAGCATCTGTGGAGAGAAAAACAGAGTTAACGGGGCTGGATTTTTAAAGCCCGCTGAGTGCGAGTACAGAGGCAAGCGCGATTTTAATGTCGCATTCTTGGAGGTCGGCACTGGGACCTGCCCCCTCTGGAAGGTGACGCCATTTTTAAAGGGACGCCGGGAGGGAGGGAATGGATCTGGTGCACACCTCCAATTAATTGCCTGTTGAGCTCATTGAAGAGTTCATAAAGAGAACTGCCAGCAGCAGGTTTTAATTTTCAAGGGCTTGGAATGGGGAGGACACCATGGGAGGTTCATGGCAGGATGTTCAAGTCGTGAACACAGCGGGAGGACATGAGGGCTATGGGAAGGGCTGATTAAAATAATGCAGAGGCACAAAGTAAAGCACAGCTGCTTCAAATGTGCTGCACAGTGGCCATTGCTGTAGCTGTAAGACTTGCTTTTCTCAGTGGTGAGTGGTAGGAATCTGGGGAGGGACGTGAGCCCGCTGGCATCACTTAGCCTGCTGGGGTTGGCAGGGGAAGGCCTCGTGAATGAATGAACCCCAGCTGAGGGAGTTCAGATGGGAACAGGCTACTCTGATATTGGACGGAGGAGCCTGGATGAGCTGCGGCAGATGCAACCTCCTGGACAGCAGGAGGGCAGAGGAGCACAGCGGGGGGGCTGCAAAGGGAGGAAGGCGCAAACCAAAACATTGGGTGCACACCCAAGAGTCAGCTACCTGCAAATGACAGAGTGGCAATGTGTAGAAGCCTGCACCTATCCAGGTAGATGGTCTCAGTCCTGTGTGCTCTGATCCACAATGACCTGAGGCCTCCTGGCCCCATGGTAGCCTTTTACCTGCAGTTGTTGAGGCCTCTGTCGCCCAAAACCTCTATGCAGCTGGGCCATTCCAGGGATCAGCCGTGGCCTTAGGTGGCCTCTCGCAGTCGGCAGCTCATCAGTCAGGTCACAATGCCATTTTCAGGAGGGCAGGGGACTACATCCACTTTGACACAGATGGGCCTGCACAGGCACAGAAGGCATTGGGTTCAGCCTCCATCGCTGGATTCCCCAGGTGGCGGATATCATCACTTGTGCCCATGTGGCCATCAAGGCACCCAGTGACCTGCCATTCAGATCCATCAACAGAAAGGGCTTCCACTCCCTCAACATCCAACTGGTCTGTGACCACAACAAGAGCTTCCTCCATGTGTGTGCTCATTTTCCTGGCAGCTGCCATGACTCCTTCATCCTCCGCCAGTCCAGGCTGCATCAGATCTTCACTCCATCCCCCAAAGTGTGTGGATAGAACTGAGGGTTCAAGGGAAACTCCTTGAAGAGATGGATACTGACCTGTCTATGGGAGTCCCAGACATAGAAACAGAAGGAAAACAACCAATGCCATCTACTCAGCAGGCCAACCATTGAGCAGGCCATCGGTTTTCTGAAGATGCCTGGACAGTTGGGTGGTGACCTCCAATACCCCTCTGCCTGGGTCTTGGTCAATGTGGTAGTCTACTGCCCTCCAGAGAGGTGTGGACCTTGAGGACAGTGAGGTCCTGGAAGGAGACAGCTCATTGGGAGAGGAGCAGGAGGTAAATGAAGAGGAGGAGGAAGGGGGGCGGGGGGCGGAGGGGGATAACACTGAACAGAGAGGTGCCCCTGCTGCATGACAAGGTGGCCTCCTTCTGCCACCCTCTGGGAAGAGGACTTCCCACCTTTCCCTCACAGTCTCCAGCATTAGGTCCAGGTGGGCATCGATGAAGGGAGGATCTGCTCTGCCCCTAGTGGCAACCTTCCAGATCCCCTGTGACATCTCATTTCCCTCTGGTGCTGCGGAAGGCAGATCTCTCCCTCAGGACAACCAGCAGCCTCAGTGATGGCTGCTGTAGAAGTCTACACGAGCCCCACACTTGATCTGACCCCACCCCATTTTCTATCCCACTGGCTCTGTGAACAGGAAACGTGTCTCCATATCAATAAGGGCTTACACATTTGAAAATTGCAATCTGAATCAGTTCCCCCCACAGAAGGCAGGATTCTGACCCAAAACCAGACCTGATTCCTGTTTCCTGCCTCCGTGATGAAAATCCAGCCCAACATTTGGGAAGGTCTGTGATAGGTTGAAAGGCAGGAGAGATTAAATAACAAATGCTAATAGGTTGAACAACAATAATTTACATTTAAACTGCAGGCAATGTTTATAGTCAAAAGTATGCAGTCCCCACAGTTTATGGAAGGCTTTTAATATACTGATCGGACAACATTCCAGTACTCCAATATCAGCCATAGACAAGAAGTCAGAGATCTTGCTTTGTGATCCTTTGGATCATGGATTTTTAGATGATGGATTAAGCCAAATCCAGGAGTAAACTCACCAGTGCTTCTCTGAGCTTTGTTCATTGTGCCAGGCAAACAAAATTAACTGCGTCAGGGAAAAATGCAGCCAAGTGCAGCAGGAAGGCAAATGGTATGTCGGCCTTCATTTGAATACAGGAGTAAAGATGTCTTGCAGTTGTATAAAGCCTTGGTGAGACCTGGAGAATTGGGTACAGTTTTGGAAGGATATACTTGCCGTAGAGAAAATGCAACAGAGTTTCATCGGACTAATCCCTGTGATGGCGGGATTGTTTTATGAGGAGAGATTGCAGAAACTGGGCCTGTATTCTCTAGTTTCGAAGAATGGGAGGTGATCTCATTGAAACTTACAAAATCCTTACAGGGCGTGACAGGTTAGATGTGGATAGGATGTTTCCTCTGGCTGGTGAGTCTAGAACAAGAGGACACAGTCTCAGAATAAGGGATAGGCCATTTAAGACTGAGAGGGGGAAGAATTTCTTTACTCAGAGGGTGGTGAATCTGTGGAATTCTCTATCCCAGTGGTTGTGGAAGCTCAATCATTGAGCCTGTTCAAGATAGAAATCAATAGGTATCTGGATACTGACGACATCAAGGGATATGGGGATCGTGGGGAAAAACGGCATAGAGGTAGATGATCATCCATGATCTGTTTGGATGCAGAGCAGGCTCAATGGGCCATATGACCTACTCCTCCTCCTATTTCCTGTGATCCTATGAGCAGTCCTTCAAACAATGAAATTGAGATGCTGTTTCTGGAATTGCATGCAGATATGGACACAGATTTCTGCTTGTCATGGTGGAAGATGCCTATTTGAAATCAGACAATTGATCAGTGGGATTGGATAAAGGTCTGGAACGTTGTTGAGTGACAAGTTGAATTCTCGAATGGAATAAAGATCTAAATGAAAGTCATACCTTCAAATTCAAGGGCCAAAAATGGAAACAATAGTTGGTATAGTTTTTCTTCTCCAATTGAACCCTTTCCATCAGGTGTTTTCCGGAAAGATCATAAATTATTTATTTGGTGAGTAGAGATATCCAAGGAGCATTTGGCAATGTCCATGACTTTCATTTTTGGGCATTTATACTTCATTAAATTATTTTCTGAGCAGTACACCCTTACATTAAAAAGTCTGATGAGTTGAGAAAATTTCAGTGATAACTTTTTTGATATGTGATAATGAATTTAAAAGAATATTTAATTCAACTTGTATTGAGAGTAGAAGCACTTGGCACCTGAATGACTGTGTAGAAAAATATTATTAAAATTGACATAGTAGACTCTTATATCTGATGCTGAACTGATGGCAAAATTGACTATTGATTGCTATCACTCAGCGTAGGTTGTGCAAAGCTCATATTAATTTGGACAATTCTCGGAAAGAGATATGGAGAGTCAGAGAGAGAGAGAGATAGCACAAGATGACGAAAAACATTTTTATTGATAAAAGAACTAATGAAAGAATTTTATTTGGGATGAAATAAAGCTGAGAGAAAATATGGTTGTATGTGTTATGTTCTAGAAAGCTTAGTGTTGAAGGATTATGCTGGAGCCAATCTTTACTCAGTCTTGCATTTATTTTACCAAGTAAAAAGATTACGAATATACAGCTCCTCACTCAAAGTTTCACCCAGTTTCAGTGTCTCATATATACTCAAGTAAGACCCTAATTAACACCCTCCACCTGCATATGATTAAACACAATTAACTATGGAAAAATGGCAAGGCGACAGAATGGGTGGAATTTATTGAGCCTATTTTTCCTGGGAATGGTGGCTTGTGGGGAGGGTGCTGGTGGGAGGGGGGGGATGTGGTGGTGGACACACTTGCCTGGAAACCCGACATCATGACATCAGTTCAGGATTTAGTCAGCAGCGGGAATGTACCAAGGCGGCATCATTGCCCTAATGCAATGGGACTTTTGAATTGCCGAACAGTTAGTTTTAATACATATGCATGCAACCGATTGCGATTCAATGAGGGGCTTGGAATTAAGTTGACGACAGGCGGCCCTCAAGTGCCTTTGGATCTCTGGCCGTTAAAAGCTGCCTGCGCCAAAGCGAGATGTTTTGGGAAGGCAGCCATGAACAGTGTTGGATAGGAAGCTATCGTTGGCTGTCAGTGCTGTGAGCTCTGCACCGGTGGGCATGGTCTTGTGTAGTCAGCATGGCTGGCCATACAGCTGGGTGAAAGTGTCTTGTGGCCATACAGTTGGGTGAAAGGGTTGGCTATCAGTAAGGGTGGCCACTGAGGAATATCAGTGCGTAAGCCGAGAGGAGCAGCAAAGGCAAAGACGCCAGGGCAACTTTTTCTCTGGAATGACAGCGCTCTGGAAACATACTGATCACCTGGCATGGGTCTCATCCATCCTGTCTTTGTGGACCCCCGATGGAGGGAGGGCCAGGAGGCAAGAGACAGTCTCATACTTACTGCTTCCAGCCACCATTCTTGCCTCTCAGAGTAAAAGCAATAACATTTACTGAAAGCATTCAGTCTGTCACCTCCTTTCTGTTAGGGTTCTGTGCTCTTGCACATCAGGAACGCTTACCAAAGGAGGGCTGATCCTAGACTGGCAGCCCATGAAGGGAGAAGGGTGAAGTTAGCCTGCACTTCCAAGAGGAACCATCACTCTCACCAGTTTTCAGAACTGTATATGGGTTGGAGAGAGAGATGTACTCTGGCAACTTCTCCATTACATGCCTGGTCTTCCTTGACTGCCTGGTGGTCATCATTCCCTCTCTGCTTGCACTCTCTTAAGCTGCGAGGTGACCATATCCAGAAATGTGCTATCCATGAAATTTTCATTTGCAGGTGAACCATAGTGAGTCCAGCCACCGCGCAAGCTCCAAAACCCAGCGCTCGAGCTGCTCTGGCTGGTGACACTTCCTGCACATGTGGTCGTCCAGGCCGTGAGAAACATCCAGGATTTCCCACATAGCACAGGATGTGCATTCCACGGGGCTGAGGATCCCTACCATGCCTTTACTTTCTAGACTATTAACTAGAAACACTTACCAGCTAATCACCAATTGGCTCCTACCTTAGTTGTGACATCACTATAGCTGTTTTGCAGATATTGCTTTTGCTGTTGGTGATTTTGCTGGAGGCTCTCTCCCCCACTTTAACTGCTCAGTCGCTGTGCTCAGTCTGCACCTAGGCCTGCTGCCACTGCTGCTGCCAATGAGTCTGTGGGCATACCTGCACCACACAAACTGCAGTGGTTCAAGAAGGCAGCTCACCACCACCTTCTCAAGGGCAATTTGGGATGGGCAATAAATGCGGGCTTTGCCAGTTGTGCCCAAATCCCATGAAAGAATGTATAAAAACTGATTAGAAGTTGCACCAACTCAGTTCTTTTCACACCTCTGCTAAATTAGCAGTAAAAGGAATTTCAGACAAATTTGTCTGAAGCATCAATTCATTAGTATCATATTTTAAGCTAGTTTTCCATGACATAGTTTCAGGCATCATGTGAATTACATCATTTCAATATATATTTATAAACAAATTAGATAAAGATTTGCCAAATAAAATTTCATAGACATTTCTCATTTTAGGGTGGGGAATGGAATTTCCTGATTAGATCTATAGTCAGGGTTCTGGATTTTATTGCCTCTGATAAAGAGTAATTCTTCTGTCCATCTGATACTCTAGAGCCCTCAAAACTGAAAACTCCACTCCCCTCATCCCTGTTAGCTTCAACTGAGATGGTATGTGGCCTACATTTGAGTTCAGGGGAAGCTTTATGTGCAACGTAAGTGATTATCAGTCGCTGCACTAGAAGATGACTGGCCTGGTTTCTACAGACATAAACTAACACAAACATCTCATTAATTGTAGGTATTGTTCCCAGACTGATTAGTATGAACATGAAGTGATTATTTCACAAAAGATTTTCCATTTTAGCTCTTTAATGTTAACAGTATCTGGATCACAGCTGTCTCAGAATTGACTGCAGACTCAACCTGACGTCCCAGTCCTATGGATCACGGCTGACATTGAAACCCAGTACTCACTGAACTTATGTCATTATTGGAAAAAGGCATGTGGTTTCCAATAGCAGCATGTTCAGAAACTGTCTGGAGGCAGAAACTAGTGAGGGGTGGCATATATTTTAAGCCTATTTATGGAGCTGTGATTATTTTTATGAGTCTCAGTGTAGGTTCCAATTTTAAATGAAATTCAGTGACTCTAACCTTCGTTCACTGTCGAAGATGCCATTTCACATTAAATTGAAGCTCCGTTTACTCTCTCTCGAGCACCTCAAAGATCCCATGATACCAAGATTTCTGGGAGTTTCCCAGAATTGATCTTTGCTGCCTGGGCACTGCTGTTAGCAACCTGGGAGAAAAGAACCTACTCCACCATTGTAAAAGCAGTAAGAATGCTAGCTACTTCAATATGTTTATCTATTTTGCTGCACTGGAAGCATGGAAGGAACCTTTACCCTCCCCTTCCGTGTCTCTCTGTTCACTTACTGTCTGAATCCTTGGTGCCTCATGTACCTGATTCCTAAAGTGTCCCCTCACAGTTAGATGTCCCCTCAGTCTCCTCTTGCTGTGGAGACACCCAACAGGTGGAAGTGGATAGTTTATGTTGGCCTGGGTTTTGCACTGTTGTAGAATGTATTTTATTACAGGCGTTAGGCAGCTCTGGTGATTATTCCTGACATTTGCTCCTCCATTGCTTGAAGCTGGTTTTCTGTGGTGTGGGTGTGGGAGTCAGTGAATTGAATTAGGATTGGTTTTAGTTTTATTTATCATTTTCATAACGGCTGTGTATTGAAGAAAGCCATAATATTGCACAAAAACTTTGCTTAAAGGTTACTTATATTGATGCTGTTTTTGCAGAATTATTGAAATTTTCTTGGTGTTTCTCATAACAGTTGGTACTGTAGAAACATCACAGGTACAGTTATTATTTAAGTATTACTTATTTTTAAATCTTTTGCTTTCAGTCTTGCTTTGTTTTAATTAATTATAAATGGTCATTTGGTAATACAGAATTTGAGTATTGCTAAAAAAAAGACATTTTGTCGAAGCTTTTCGTCTTGCACTCATCAGGAGAACTCGCAAGATTACCAACGTAAGGGAAAGCAACAAATTGATACTATGAGAAGAGAGTGCTGATTGGTTCGCAAGTGGACTCTGATTAGTAGAGGCGTTGCCATGGAGAATGCACCAGTTTATGGTAACTGACAGTTAACTGCCAAACTTTGTTTGAAATTTAAACCAGGCAGCTTGACTCTGATTGGTCAAAGCATTGCCCTAAGGAGTGAACCAGCGAATGGCTGTCACTTATTTTGTTTAGCAGAACCAGGCGCAATGTGTGCACATGTTCTTTCTGTTTGCAAACAACAAGGCCCGTGTATTAATATATGTAGTTTCCAGTACGCGCAAATATGCCACACTGCGAACCCGACTGACAATCTTAAATTGGTTGTCAGCATAATTCTTAGCACACTGAGGATTATTTAGCAAATGTTGTCCAATCGCGGAATCATATCTAATATTGGACACTGTGTTTTAAGCTTTGCAAGCACGGTCTGGTTGGGTATGGTCTGTACCTTGCCGATTGCGAACAGCGGAAGGGACATGTTGTTGCTAGCTGTTTCACGCTGCTACTATGCAGTAGCAACACGTGTGGTGCTTGCCACTAACAGGATGATGCGGTCATGCCAAAAAGACATTCTGCCTATGACACAAAAGAACAAAGAACAAAGAACAAAAAACAGTACAGCACAGGAACAGGCCATTCGGCCCTCCAAGCCTGCGCCGATCTTGAAGCCTGCCTAAACTAAAACCTTCTACACTTCCGGGGCCCATATCCCTCTATTCCCTTCCTATTCATGTATTTATCAAGATGTCTCTTAAACATCGCTATCGTATCTGCTTCCACCACCTCCCCTGGCAGCAAGTTCCAGGCACTCACCACCCTCTGTGTAAAAAACTTGCCTCGCACATCCCCTCTAAACTTTGCCCCTCACACCTTAAACCTATGTCCCCTAGTAACTGACTCTTCCACCCTGGGAAAAAGCTTCTGACTATCCACTCTGTCCATGCCGCTCATAACTTTGTAAACCTCTATCATGTCGCCCCTCCACCTCCGTCGTTCTAGTGAAAACAATCCGAGTTTTCCCAACCTCTCCTCATAGCTAATGTCCTCCAGACCAGGCAACATCCTGGTAATCCTCCTCTGTACCCTCTCCAAAGCCTCCACGTCCTTCTGGTAGTGTGGCGACCAGAATTGCACGCAATATTCTAAGTGTGGCCTAACTAAGGTTCTGTCCAGCTGCAACATGATTTGCCAATTTTTATACTCTATGCCCCAACCGATGAAGGCAAGCATGCCGTATGCCTTCTTGACTACCTTATCCACCTGTGTTGCCACTTTCAGTGACCTGTGGACCTGTACGCCCAGATGAGTAATGTGATATATGAATTTCAATGCCAGTGTGATGCTAGGTATATAGGCCGTACGTCCCAAAGATTGGCGGATCATATCAAACAACATGTCCCTTCCACTGTTCGCAAGGGGCAAGGTACAGGCTGTGCCCAACCGGCCTGTGCTTGCAAAACTCAAAACACAGTATCCAACATTAAATGCGGTTCCACGGTTGGACAACATTTGCTAAATAATCCTCAGTGTGCTAGGAATTACGCTGACAACCAATTTAAGATTGTCAGTCGGGCTCAGTGTGGTGCATTTTGTCGAAGCTTTTCGTCTTGTACTCATCAGGACAATTCACAAACATTGGATAGATGCCACATGATCAAATGCAACCCTACATCGCACTGTTTGAAGATGTCCTGGAAAACAGTTATTCCTCACACATCACTAAAACAGATTTTCTGGTCATTTATCTTAATTTTCTTACATTTTCCTACATTACAACAGTGAGTATATTTCAAAAATACTTCATTGTGATGTGACTGAGGTTGTGAAATGCACTATGAAATGTAAGTTCTTTCTTTTAATTAGTGACATTGTGGGCTGAATTTTATGGGCCTCCTAAATGTGGGAATGGAGGCGGTGGGTGGGGACGCCCATAAAATTGCGTGGGAAGGCAGGGGATGAAGTGTCCATCACTTCCAATTTAGTCTGAGGCAGGGATGGCCTTCCCACTCCAGGCCAATTGAGGCCCTTAAGTGGCCAATTAATGGCCACTTAAGGGCCTCTTCCCACCTCCATCTCAATTTAATGGAAGGCGGAAGGCCCCACCACTGCAGGAAGACACCTAGTGGGGTTAGAGAGGGGATACCTCCTTTGGGGGCATTCCAGGGCCTCTGGAGGCTCCCCCCCCTTGGCTGCAATGGATGCCCCCTCCCCCGCCTCAAAACACCACCCCCCCCACCTTCATTTACACACCCCGCACCCTGTTGCCGGGACCTATGGTGTACCTGACAGCAGGCAGTTAATTGGCTGCCTCCCAATAAATAGCACCCAGGGACTGATGGAGTGTTGAGGCCCAGTCTCCCCACTTTCCAGCCTGCTGCCAGGACTCCTGCCACCAGAATAAAATATGGCCCTGTGTGTCTCATGTCCTTAGGTTGTTATGTTGCCAGTAAAGACACTCCAGTGATGTTGCTGAGTGATCAGATGACTCGAGACGACAATGACTCATTTCTGCAGTGATGTCAACAGTAACCAAGACCTAGTTAGTGATGTAGGTATCAAATTTTAAGCTGTTTGTTCGGACACCACAAAGCATATTAACCTATGTTTAGTTTTCACTTCTTTCCTCCCTCATGGAGATAATTAGCTTGCACATGAGTGGCAGCTCCATGGAAACAATTAAGAAAGCGCAAAATTAACCTCAAATTCTGGAACGAGAAATATTGGCGCATGGATTGCATTTAAACATGAAGGTAAATGCACCGATCAAATACTCTTAGCATGGACTGATGCTTGAAGGGAGCATTGATCGTTAGGATCAAATGGCAGAAAATTGTGGGCAGCAAGCCCATAATTTCAGATACGCAGGCAGTCTTGGCTCCCAATTGGCAGCGTGAACTTGGAAAGTTTCCATTAGAAGTCAATCATTGACTAATCGGGATAAATGCTGCTTGATTGCCCGGAACTGGAGCTGGTGGTAGTGGAGTTCTGCTATCTTAGTTATTGCTCAGCAGATATTGTCTCTCTCAGCAAGCCAACACAGACTGGTTGTGGACTGTCTGAAACTGATGCCAGCAGGGTAGCTTACTTGCCTTTGTTCTCGATGCTTTCTTTAGGTGGCGTGGTGGTGGGGGCTGGGGGACGTGGGGGCTTCTCTTTCTTAGGTGGAGCAGGCTTGAGGGGCTGAGTGGCCTAATCCTGCTCCTAATTTGTATGTCTGCCAGCTGGCACAATTTAATGTCTCTCTTCTTCATGGGTCGGCTAGGCAGAATTCTTGAGTGAAGCATGGAGCAGTTTAAATTTCAAAATTCAGCTGCCTCAAAAAGTTATCGGGCTGAATTTTACGCTGCCTCAGCAGGTCAGATGGTGGCATGGGGGTGGTGTAAAATTGAGCGGGAGGCTCCGGGAGGCCTAGCCGCCCGGCTCCTGCCTCCGGTCGACTTTATGGTGGTCGGGCGGTGTGGGGGGGAGGGGAAAACAGCCCGCCCGCCCGAGGCCAATCAAGGCCCTTAAGTGGCCGTTAGGTGGCCACTTAAGGGCCCTCGTCCGCCTCCATGGGTATTTTACCCATGGCAAGCGGGCGTGCTGGGGATGTGAAAGACCACCCTGCGATAGCTGCCGGCCTTTTCGCGCACCGGGAGTGAGGGGGGTCCATGGCAGTCGGGCACAGGGTGTCCAAATGAGGGCCTCCCCTGCCTCACAACCCACTCCCAGGACCCAAGACACCCCCTTCCCCCAAACAACCACTCCAGCCTCACCAGGGAAGGACCGATCTCCCTGGTGAGGCATGCCCAACTTACCTTCCCTCATGGAGCAATCTGGTCAGCTGGGCTGCAGTCTCTGCAGTGGCCACCACTCCTGGTGGCGCTGCTGGGACTAAGAGCTGCCAGCCCACTGATTGGCCGGCAGCTCACTGAGGCGGGACATCCTCCCTCAAGTGTGTGGAAGTCCTGCCTCAGGACAATTAAAGCCTGGGACCCGGAAAATGCAGGACGGATCCCCGGGCTCGGCGGAAGCGGGTTCGCCACCGACTTTTACATCGACGGCGATTTCCCGTCCACCTAAGGTAAAATCCAGCCCATAATGTTTGTTCAATTAACAGTCTTCAGGACTATCTTCACAGTTGATGCTAGTCCAAATACCATGCCTGCGGGCACAAAACTATTTCCCAATGGTGCTTGTCAGCTTGAGAACACAGCTAGGCAAGTGACCAGCTAGTCCATGGGATTGGGGAGGCACAGCTGGTTTTAACCAGCAGGAGACAATTGCCAGAGGCCAAGGTAAGAGCTCTGGGTGGGGAAACCCAGTTGGTGGAGGAGAAAGTCTAGACCAGGGGACTCCTGCTCTTTCTGGCTGATGAGCAAACTAAAAAGAACTTGGAAAATATACATACCTTACTGGTCCCTTTCTGGCCCTGGCTGCTGTTCCTGGCAGCCTTTGCTCCCCATCCACTCAGGCCTCAGGTTAAAATAACAAATTTGGCCCCAATTATGTGGACCCCATTAGCTTGGGACAGATGTTCTTGCCACCTGCAGTTTAAAATTGCAATCTATCAGATTGGAGCAGGGTAGGAGGTGGGTAAATCCTTCCCCCCCATTCCCACCACCAGAACCTGCCTGATTTCCGTCTGATATCCATCAGGCATGGGAGTTAAAATCAGTTCCTGTGATTCAGTGGGAGAAGATAATGATTTGGTCTATGAGATTCCTGCTGGATGTAAGGGCACAGAGTAGCCCTCGTTTGTTTTTCAAAAAAATATGCTTTATTTATAAAATTTGTAGAAGTTCATTACATAGTTTAAATTTGACATATAAAATGCAATACGGTTCAATTTCTTTCAAAACAGTATGTGGCATTCTGAGGTGCCTCGCTACACTTACAGGTTATCTTTACAATATACATTTCCATTTCATGTCATACATTCTTTTGTGCATACAGTTCGAGGAGTTTTTCATCGGTTTCAGCACTTCGGTGTACTATGGTGGGAGAGCCTTAGACTGTGCCCTTTCCCCATTGTGCCTTTGTGGCGGCTGCCCCAAGCTTTAGCGTTCTGTCTGCACGGGCAGTCCTAAATTGTATCTGGCAAGAACCAGTTAGGTAATGTGACTTATACAGTTTTTGCAGTGAAAACAGCAGCACAACTACCTCAGCCCATGACTTCTAAGTGAATAAGGTTAACCATCTGCAACACAGCCTTGGAGATCTCTGCCAAGTTCAACCCCATTTCTCATTGTGAAATTTAAGCCTTTCACTGTCTCATCAGACTGTAAGGTCAATTTGAGACCACAAAAGCAGGGATGTTGGGTCGATTTTAGCCTATCTGCCTGCAAAGAAAAATGGGTGGATGATCAATTAAAAACGAGCAGGTTACTTATCCTCTTGGTTCTCAACGTTTTGCTGCTACCTTTGATACTAACCTGCAGGACTAGTTATTGTTAGTGACCATTCTCTTTTCTGGCCGTGGTTGGATTAATTTCTCTTTGGGGAAGGTCGCAACTTTTCTGCAACTTCGTGTGTGCAATTTGTACGTGCTCAGTTGCTTCAGGAGTTTTGCTGGTGCTCCAAATTTGACCTGAAATGTAAACAGGCCAAATTCAGAGCATCATCAATCACACTGTGGAACTGGTTCCTGTGTTTTCCAACTTTAAGTATAAAAGAGAAAGAGAGGCAGAGAAAGAAAATAAGTAACAGCAATGAATGAAGCTGAAACAAGCAGAAATAAACACAGCAAGAGAGAGGCATACATTTGTTAATAGTACCCATCTCCACTCCTGCCTCAGCCGATCTGCTGCTGAAACCCTCATCCATATTTTGTTACCTCCAGGCTTGACTATTCAATAGCAACAACAACTTGCATTTATATGGCACCTTGAATGTAGTAAAATGTCCCAAGGTGCTTTACCGGTGTGTTGTTAGACACTGAGAGGTTGCAGAGCATCCTGAGGGGGGAGGTGAACAGCCAGCAGTCATGGTCCACAGCAGAACCAACGGCATAGGTACAAAGAGGGATGTGGTCCTGCAGTCAGAATTTAGGGAGCTAGGTAGAAAATGAGCAAGCAGGACTTCAAAAGTAGTATTCTCCAGATTACTCCCAGTGCCACGTGCAAATGAGTACTGGAATAGGAGGATAAAACAGATGAATGTGTGGCTGGAAAGTTGGTGCAGGAGGGAGGGCTTTAGATTTTTGGGACATTGGGACCAGCTCTGGGGGAGATGGGACCTGTACAGGCAGGACGGGTTGCACCTGAACAGAGCCGCGACTGAATTCCTTGTGGGCCATTTTGCGAGTGCTGTTGTAGAGGGTTTAAACTAGTTTGGCAGGGGGATGCAGACTCAAGGGTAGATTCAGTTGGGACAAATTCAGAAATGAAAATGGAAGTCAGAAAATTAGTGGATGAATCTGGAAGGCAGAGGAAACAAAGGTTGAAAATAAAAAAAAGTGTTTGGCAGTGCTCAAGGGTATATACTTCAATACAAGGGGTATAGCAAATAAATCAGATAAGCTGAGGGCACAGATAGAAAGGTATCATATGATACCTATAGATATCATATATATCCTATAGGTAGCTATGATATCATAGCTATTACAGAAACATGGCTTAAGGAGGGACAGGAATGGCAGCTGAATGTTCCTGGTTACAGGGTTTTCAGACACGATAGAGAGGGCGAGAAAAATGGAGGTTGGGGGGTGGGGGGGTGGGTGACAAATTTGGTCAAAGAAACAATTACAGCTAAGAAGAGGGATGATCATCAAATGAGGCCATGTGGATTGAGCTAAGGAACAAAAAAGGGGCAGTCACACTGCTGGGAGTGTATTATAGACCCCCAAACAGTCAGAGGGAGATAGAAGAGCAAATATGTAGGCAAATCTCTGAGAAGTGCGAACACAATAGGGCAGTAATAGTAGGGGATCTTAACTACCCCAATATTAATTCAGATAGTTTTAGTGTGAAAGGAATTGAGGGAGCAGAATTCTTCAGGTGCATTCAGGAGAACCTTTTTGGCCAGTATGCAGCAAGTCCAACAAGAGAGGGTGCAGTTTTGGACTTAGTTTTAGGAAATGAAACTGGGCAGGTGGAAGGAGTGGCAGTGGGAGAGCATTTTGGTGGTAGTGATCATAATTCAGTCAGTTTTAACATAATTATGGAAAAGGACAGAGATAGAACAGGAGTTAGAGTTCTCAATTGGGGAAAGGCCAATTTTACTAAGCTGAGGAGTGATTTAGCGAAAGTGGACTGGAAACAGTGACTTGAAGGTAAAGCAGTGTCAGAGCAGTGGGAGGCATTCAAAGGGGAGATTCAAGGGATTCAGAGAAAACATGCTCCCACAAATAAAAAGGGTGGAACAGTCAATTCTAGAACCCCCTGAATGTCAAGGAGCTTACAGGATAAGGTAAGGCAGAAAAGGAAAGCTTATGTCCGACATCGAGAACTCAATACTGCAGAAAGCCAAGAGCAGTATAAAAAATGGAGGGGTGAAATCAAAAAGGAAATTAGGAAAGCAAAGAGAGGGCATGAAAGAATATTTTGGCAAGCAAAATCAAGGTGAACCCAAAGATGTTTTATCAATACCTTAAGAGTAAGAGGATAACTAAGGAAAGAGTAGGGCCCATAAAAGACCAAAAAGGTAACCTATGTGTAGGGATGGAAGATGTTGGTATGGTTCTTCATGAATACTTTGCGTCTTTCTTCACAAACAAGGGGGACAATGCAGATATTGTAGTTAAGGAGGAAGAGTGTGAAGTATTGGATGTGATAAACATAGGGAGAGAGGAAGTATTAATGGGATTAGCATCCTTGAAAGTGGATAAATAACCAGACCCGTATGAAATGTACCCCAGGTTGTTAAAAGAAGCAAGAAAGGAAATTGTGGCGGGTCTGTCTATCATTTTCCAGTCCTCACTGGATGCAGGTGTGGTGCTGGAGGTTTGGAGGACTGCGAACGTTGCACCTTTGTTTAAAAAGGGAGCAAGGGATAGACCAAATAATTACAGGCCAGTCAGTTAACCTCAATAGTGGACAAATTATTGGAATCAGCTCTGAGAAACAGGATAAACTGTCATTTGGAAAGGCACGGATTAATCAAGTTAGTCAGCATGGGAAAATCTTGTCTGACTAAATTGATTGAATTTTTTGAAGAAGTAACAAGGATGATTGATGAAGGTAGTGCAGGATGGATTTTAGCAAGGCTTTTGACAAGGTCCCACATGGCAGACTGGTTAAAAAAATAAAAACCCATGGGATCCAGGGAAATGCAGCAAGGTGGATAGAAAATTGGCTCAGTGGCAGGAAACAAAGGGTAATTGTTGACGGGTGTTTTAGCGACTGGAGGGCTGTTTCCAGTGGCGTTCCTCAGGGCTCAGTACTAGGTCCCCTGCTTTTTGTGCTGTATGTTAATGATTTGGACGTAAGTGTAGGGGGAATAATCAAGATGTTTGCAGACAACACAAAAATTGGACATGTGATTGATAGTGAGGAGGATAGCTGTAGACTGCAGGAAGATATCGATGAACTGGTCAGATGGACAGAAAAGTGGCAAATGGAATTCAACGTGGAGAAGTGTGACGTGATGCATTTGGGGAGGTCAAACAAGGCAAAGGAATACATGATTATTGGGGGAATATTGAGAGGTATAGAGGAAATGAGGGACCATGGAGTGAATGTCCACAGGTCCATGAAGGTAGCAGGACAGGTCGATAGGTGGTTAAGAAGGCATATGGAATCCTTTCCATTATTCGCCGAGGTATAGAATATAAGAGCAGAAGGGTTATGCTGGAACTGTATAACTCACTAGTTTGGCCACAACTTGAGTATTGTGTGCAGTTCCGGTCACCACATTACAGAAAGGGTGTAATTGCACTAAAGAGGGGACAGAGGAGATTTATGAGGATGTTGCCAGGACTGGAAAAATGCAGCTATGGGGAAAGATTGGATAGGCTGGGGTTGTTCTCCTCAGAACAGAGAAGGCTGAGGGGAGATCTGATTGAATTGTACAAAATTTTGAGGGGCCTGGATAGAGTGGAGGTGAAGGGCCTACATACCTTTGCAGAGAGGTCAGTGACTAGGGGGACAGCATTTAAAGTGATTGGTAGAATGATTAGAGAGGAGATGAGGAAATTTTTTTTCACCCAGTGGGTGGTGGGGGTCTGGAACTCATTGCCTGAAAGGGTAGTTGAGGCAGAAACCCTCAACTCATTTAAAAGGTGTCTAGATAAGCACCTCAAGTGCTGTAACCTGCAGGGCTACGGACCAAATACTGGAAAGTAGGGTTAGACTGGGTGGCTCGTTCTTTGGCCAGTGCAGACACGACGGGCTAAGTGGCCTCTTCCTGTGCCGTAAACCTTCTATGATTCTACAATATCTGACACTGAGCCACATAAACAGATTTTAGGACAGATGACCAAAGCTTGGTGAAAGAAGTAGGTTTTAAGAAACGATTTAAATGAGGTGTGAGGGGAAGAGAGATAGACAGGTTTCAGGAGGGACTTGAACCTAGGCAGCTGAATGCATGTCTGCCAATAGTGGAGTGATGGCAATCAGGGATGGCAAGAGGCCAGAATTGGCAGAGAACAGAGACGTTGGAGGGTTGTAAGGTAAAAGAAGGTCACAAAGCGTGGGGGCAGTGGGATGGGGGGGTCGCAAGGTCATGGAGAAATGTGAACACAAGACTGAGAATTTCAAAAGCAGTGCTCTCCTAGCCAGCCTCCCATCTTCCACCCTCCATAAACTTCAGCTCATTCAAAGCTCTGCTGCCTTTATCCTACCTCGCACCAAGTCCCGTTCATCCAGCATCCCTGCACTCACTGACCTACATTGGCTCCCACTCCAGCAAAGCCTCAAATTCAAAATTCTCAATTTTGTGTGTTCAGTTCCCTCCATGACCTCTTCCTTCACCATCTCTGTAATACTCCACCACTACAACCCTTTGAGAGTTTTGTATTCCATATATGCTCGCCTTTTGTGCATTCCCTGATTTCCTTTGCTCCACCAGTTGCGGCCCCGCCTTCAGCTGTCAAATCCCTAAGCTCTGAAATTCTCTCTAAACCACTCTGACCCTCTACCTCTCTCTCTTCCTCTAAGACACTTCTTAAAACCTACCTCTTTGACTAAGCTTTTGATCGCTTGCCCTAATAGCTCTTTATGTAGCTTGATGTCAGATTGTGTCTGACAACAATACTGTGAAGGGCCTTGGAATGTTTAGCCTTGATAAAGGTGCTGTATAAATACAAGTTGTTGTTACTATTGTGTGAGAGAATGAAACAGCAAGACTAAGAAGGAAAGAGAAAGACAACTGGACACAAACATGCAGAAGTGCAGATATTCTGAAAGAGAAAGGCAGATCATTCATTTATGAGGGAAAGAAGTCAAAGGGCCTTTGAGATACTCAAGGCCATGACAGAGTCGTGTCCAGGTCAGACCTGATGAGATACATTGCACCAGTGCCAGCTTCATGTGTTGAACAAAGGCACCAGGGAATTTCATCAATTCAAGTCATTTAAAATGAATAATTAACGGAATGTAAAGAGAGAGCCGAGGAGTGAAATGATGCACTGAAGTGTTTGAAATAGATACTGATAATGCAGCATGTTAATTCCTTTACACGGTTCATGGTTCCCAACCCCCCTTCCCTTCAGTCTGTGCTGTGAAAGTGATACGCATACACATTCACTGTAAGACAGGGGATATGTTTGAGAAGATGAAAAGGTTGGCTCTCGGGGGAGGGGGACATCATTGGTTTGCTTTATTTTGTAGCCATTCTCTAACCCAAGGCCACCCTACAATTACAAAGCCTGCATGTCAGCAAAGATGAAACCACTGGTGAGATAAGAAAAAAAATATAATAAAAAAATCTGTGATTTAGTGAAATTACTTCACCGAAAAAACACGATGTGACATGGGTAACCTTCACGCTTCAGGCTTATACTGAATTGTACATCAGATCCAGGCAGCCAATACAGAACCAGCTTTATTTATAGTAAATTTAACCCTTTCATGTAGTATATGTCAGACTCCAGAGGACATTGACATCCTCTCCCTAACACGTGGGATGATGCTTTAGATCCTTATACATATCAGCCTCCCAATGAAGGATAATGTTTACATCTTTCAGGAGTTTAATGGCCCCCGACATGGTGATAAGTCCTGGAGGAATTTACTTCCCTATCTAAAACCATCTGTTAGACCCTTTAGAAGTTTAGCCCTCCTGTATCTAGTGTGACATGCTGGGTGCTATAATATTCCTTTCGGTATTTATTTTATCTTCAGTAGCAAACTGTATTTACATTATATTAACAGACAGTGTTTGGCAACAAAGGAGCTATCCCCTGCTCCAATACAATCCACAAACAGACATGGTCAGACTAGTTAGTCACATGACTAACCTGCTTGGCCGTCTGAGTTTTTTTCTGAATTGTCCAGTTTTGAACTGAGAGCTGGCAGAAAGCTCTTGGCTTCTGGATTGAAAAGACCTCTGCTGGCTGACTTGCCACATCCTCTCCTGTCTGCTCCCATCTCTTTCTCACAGAACTCAAAAAACTGACTGAAGACACATGAACCCCAACAGAGAAAAGTCTCCTACAATAAACAAGATTTAAGAAGAATACTGGGCCCCAATGAAAAGCAAGATCCACCTACAATCAAGGACTCTACAGTGAGCTCAAAGAACTGTAACATCAACTCTTCAGATATTGCCCCAAATCTTTCCATTTTAATTTTTCCTCTGCTCTTTTCTGTCTCTATTTGCATGTGTGTATCGCGTATGTATGCTAGTGTGGGCGCATCGTGTATCCATAGGCGTCAAACAAATTAGAGTTTAAGTTTAATAAAATTTCACCTTCTTTACACCGAAGAAAGCCTGTTAGTGCTCATTTCTTTACCTTATAATTGGAAAGCGGTGGACGGGAATTCACCAAGCGGGAGGTAAAAACACAGGGTGTTTAAAAATTAAACCCTGTTACAGTAAGACCAGATGAAGGCTGAAAGGGAACCCGAGGCCTCTTTCTCACCTGGTCGTTACAGAATTTGGGTGCTAGTGTTGACCAACAGACAAACAAGAGAAATTGGAAGTGGGAAGCAAATAGTTCCCAATCAAAAAAGAGTAAGATTTTAAGACAGGTTTTCTTGTGGTTGTGTGTGATTGAATACTAACATATCTGCAACTGAAGCTAGTAGCTCTCCAAGCCAGGGTAAAGTAACTTGGGATAAGTTAAAAGCACTGTCTATGGAGGAGTTGAGGAAAATGGCTGAGCGGTGTGGGATCACTGTCTGTGGCAAGGCTACGAAGTCTGAACTCCTTAGGCTGGTGGCCAACCATTTTTCCCTTGAATGTGAAGAAGCAGGAATAGAGTTAGAAGCAGACCCAGACAGGATATTGCTAGCAAAGATGCAGTTGGAACAAAAGAAACTTGAATTAAAGGAGAGGGAGAAAGAGAAAGCCTTCCAGAAGGAACATGAAGAAAAAGAGAGAGGAGAGAGAGAAAGACAGGAGAAAGAACGAGAGAGAGGAGAGAGAGAGAGAAACAATATTCCAGAAAGAATGCAAAGAATGAGAGCTGAAGCAGCTTGAGTTAACTAGGGGGTGACAGAGTACCCCAGCGAAAGCATGGCCAATATGGAGGAGCACAATTCAGGGCTGGGTACAGAATTATTAAAATTAGCTCATCTAATCCGAAAATTCAATAAGGAAGATGTGGAGGTAGTTTTTGTGTCTTTTGAGAAACTGGCAAGGCAGTTAAAATGGCCAACTGGGACCTGGTCTCTTTTACTACAAAGCAAGCTGACTGGAAAAGCCTATGAGGTTTATTCCCTGTTGCCAGGTGAGAGTTCATCAAATTATGAACTGACCAAAAATGCTATCCTCGGGGCATATGAATTAGTACCCGAAGCCTATCGCCAAAAGTTTAGAACCGTCAAGAATCAAGCTAATTAAACTTAACTGGAGTTTGAAAGAAGTAAGCAGCTGGCTTTTGACCAATGGCTGAGGGCTCTTAAAGTACAACTGAGTGATGAGAATATCAGGGAAGTAGTTCTGTTAGAGGAATTTAAAAACTCTCTCTCACTCCCCATAAAGACCCATGTAGAGGAGCAGCGGGTTCAGAGAGCCCGGCAATCGACCATTCTAGCTGATGAGTTTGCTTTAAAATATAAGTCGGTTTCCCAGGGGAGAACCTTTCCTAATCGCCACCACAAATCTGACAAGAACAAAGGGTGGGAAGGTGATCTCCACCCTGGCAGTTCTGGGAGAGAAAGGAAAGCAGGAGACACAGTGGGCCCTCCTCCAGCGAAAAAGGAAGGTGCTGTGAGCAAGAGTGAGACCCGGAGACCTGTGTGTTTCCATTGTAATAAAGCAGGGCTTTTAAGAGCTGACTGCTGGAAACTAATGGGAAAACCGGTAGTGTTGATCAGGCCATACCCGCTCAATGAAGAAGGGAACCTGATGGAAAGCACAGCAGAACAAGCTGTGGCTTTAACTGCAGTAAGAGTGAGAATCAGGAAGCTTACAGCTGCAAGGGCAGGAAAATTTAATAGGATTCCTGAGGGTTATCAAGGTTTTGTGTCTGAAGGGAAAGTAACCCCATACACCTCAAGTGGGGCAAGCAAGCCCATAGTGATTCTCAGGGACACAGGGGCCACTTGATCCCTTTTACTGGGAAAAGGCCTGACCTTTCCCCCAGAGAGTGCAGTGAACACCAGAATAGTGGTGAATGGTATTGGAGGGCGGTGTATGCCTGTACCTGTACACCGGTGCACCTGGAGTGCGACCTAGTTTCGGGGCCAGTGACCGGAGGGATTGTTCCTCGTTTGCCTGTGGATGGGGTTGACCTGCTCCGAGGTAATGATCTGGTGGGTGTGATGGTGGTAGTCCTCCCCAGCAGTGAAAGAAGGACTGCAGGAGGTCAGACAGGGTAGTGGCATGAAATGGACCCCTGCAGTTTCTCTGAATGTGTAGTGGATCAGGCCATGATCAAACCAGCTCCCCCTAAGGGAACTGCATTGACACTGCAGGCAGCTGCCCATGAGGTCTGCCTGTCCAAGACTTTCTTTGGAAAGTGCGAAGACCCAGGGAATGAATTAAATGGATTTTCCCTAGCTGAGGCTCAGTGAGCCGACCCAGTATTGCCAGAGTTAGCACAGGCTGCCCAGTCTGAACGTGAAGCAGAGGGTGTCCCTGATTGCTACTATTTAAAGAATGAGGTACTGATGAGGAAATGGAGTTCTCCTCACAGACAAAAAATATTCAGAAGGGCCCACGAGACTATAGTGGCTGTACATGCCGGTATACGAAAGACCAAAGCTTGCATAAGACAGCAGTTTGACCGGCCAAAACTCCACATAGATGTGGTGGAGTACTGCAGGAGTTGCCACATGTGCCAGGTTGAGGGAAAACCCCAATCTACAGTGAAACCTGCACCCCTAAGTCCTGCATTGGTGTTCGGAGGACACTCCAGCAGAGGTCTGGTGAACTGTAAGGGACCCCCACCGAGAACAAAAGGGAACAGGCAGGCATAAGACTGGCAAAAGTTTAGAAAGGGAAGGGGAAAAAGTGACCAAGAGGGCAGGTTAAAGGAAGTCCGGGAGGAATCCCGGATGAAAACCCCTACTGTCTGGTCAGCCAAATCCAAAAAATGTGAAAAGGTAGACCCCACATCCTCCTATGTAAATGCAGACACTAGAAACACCCCACCAGGGTTGCTAACAGCATTTACTGGAATCTGCAGGGGCAAAGAAAGACGTCTAGGGGGCAGAGAAACCATGAGGGTGATGCCTCACCTGGTCAAAGTGCCACAGTGGAGTGCAGTAGAGTTTGCACAAATACCTGCAGGCAGGAGTGTCCCAGAGAACAAAGGGGAGATTAACAAAGAATCCTCCCCCACAATCAGATAAAAAGGAACTACCCATCCCTGAAGTCAAAAGCCCTTTGCTAAGCACTGAAAGAGAGTTCAGGATAGACCTGCCCACTACTGACTCTCTTGGGAACTATTTCAATTTACTAGGATGCTAGAAAGGGGAAATCAAAGCAGCACTGGCACCAAGAAAAGACAGTTTTAATAAGCTTTAGGATTTATGAATGAATGGGAATGAATGAGAGAAATGCATGGTTTTCTGTATCTTATTTTTTCTCTCAACCGTTTTAATGAAATGCGCTTTTCCTCAAATCGCATTTCGTTCCCCTGGGTGTGGAGGTGTCATTGCAGGCCCCCACCTGCCAAGAATGAGGCACATTAATTTCACCACATGGACATTAAATTTCAAATTGTTGCTGGGAAGAAAAGAAGGCCTTTAACAAGGTGTTGCCAGGCCCGTGGCTGGAAAGATATTTTTGCATATTAACAGACAGTGTTTGGGAACAAAGGATCTATCCCCTGCTCCAATACAGTTCACAAACAGATGTGGTCAGACCAGTTGGTCACATGACTAACCTGCTTGGCAGTCTGGGTTTTTTTTCTGAATTGTACAGTTTTGAACTGAGAGCTGGCAGAAAGATCTTGGCTCCTGGATTGAAAAGACCTTCGCTGGCTGGCTTACCACAGCCTCTCCTGTCTGCCCCCATCTCTTTCTCACGGAACTCCAAAAACCGACCGAAGACACATGAGGATTTATGAATGAATGGGAATGCATGAGAGAAATGTGTGGTTTTCTGTATATTTTATTTTCTCTTAACCTTTTTAATGAAATGTGCTTTTCTTCAAATCTCATCTCATTCCTCTAGGTGTGGAGGTGTTATGCAGGCCCCCACCTGCCTTATTCTCTTTTCTGTCTCTATTTACATGTGTGTATCGCATATGCATGTTAATGTGGGCGCATCGTGTATCCGTAGGCATCAACCGAATTAGAGGTTAAGTTTAAGTTCTTCTTTAAACCTAAGAAAGCCTGTTTGTGATGGTTTCTTTGCCTTATAATTGGAAAGTGGTGAACAAGGATTCACCAAGGGGGAGCTAAAAACACAGGGTGCTTAAAAATTAAACCCTTTTATAGTAAGACTAGGTGAAGGCTGAAAGGGAACCCTAGACCTCTTTCTCACCTGGTCATAACAATACATACAAAGACATAGATATAGGAATACACACCTATATGTCTTCAGTTGTTTGCTGTAGAGCCTTCATTTTGTCAGCTACATTCCTGCAAGGGCTATGTTGGTATTCTACTTTAGATGGAGATGGCCAAGCTGAAATGATATCACTCTTTGATTACACAGTGACACCATTCACCTTGCACACATTTGTCATATCATTGTGCTCTGACTGAACTGTAATCTTGCTGTCTCTCATCTTCAGACCATCCCACTGAACCTGCTAATGGAGAATAGGTGGAAGCAGCTGCTGGTCCTGCCTTTGTCCCTCTGTGCATTAAAGCATTTTCTGTTATCATGCTGCTGAGCTTCAGGCAGTTGGAGGTTTTAATGTTGTATTATTTTCTCTTCTGTTGTTCTGCCTGACATGATCTGCACACTTCTCCTTCCCAATGATTGTTGATTCATCTCTTTTTTTCCTCATTTGCTGCACGCTCATCAGAAAGAACATGTCATCTCAATGAGACAGATGAACTGCACTCAAAAAGGATGATAGGACAAACAATGCAACCTCCTTTTAAACAATCATCAAAACCAAAATCATCTGTCAGCATTGACTCGTTCTCTCCAGACCTGCTCACTGAGGCAACACTTCACCACCGCTTTCTGCCAGTAGCCTGGGCTAAAATTCACAGAGTATTTATCA